>NW_022881603.1:20326603-20667455 GCF_003369915.1 Drosophila miranda | reverse complement strand
CCTCGTTCTCTCTGGTAGCACCGTCTTGCTCGTAGGCAGGATTTCCTTAGCTGGTTAACCTCCGCATTCCACCAGTAACAGTGCGCTCCTCTTTTGCAAGACTTCCTTCTTGGCATTGCCACATCACATACCTCCTCCATGAGCTTCGCCAGTTTCTGAGCCAGGCCCTCTGCCGTTTCTCGCGCAGGGCTCCAGCTGGCGTTGCGCAGATATTCCGTGAAGGTTTCCACATCCAGGTGGACGCCCTTCCATTTAGGTCCGGTAATTTTGGCTAGCTGTCTTTTCGTTGCTGCTCCGCATTCGAAGTGGATCGCCTGGTGGTCGCAGAACGTAAACTCCTCGCTTACTCTCCACGTAGATCCCCTATGGAGTGAGACGCTCATGAAGGTTAGGTCGATAATGGACCCTCGACCCGCCTTGAAGTAGGTTAGCTTCCTGCCATCGTTTGCGAGTATTACGTCCAAGGACGCAAATTCCTCGAGCAGACACGTGCCTCTGGCGTTGGTTTCCTTACTGCCCCACTCTACGGACCACGCATTAAAGTCTCCCGCTATTATTACGGGGGCTCTTCCGCGCGCGTCTTCCGCTATATGCGCTAGCATACTTTGGAAGCGCGCTAGGTCCCAGCTCGGCGGGGCATAGCAGCTATAGAAGGTTACCTCTCTAAGCATCGCTCTAACAAATCCTTCGTTTGCTGCGCATATCTCCTGGGGGTGGATTTGTACGGCCCAGATGGCCGCCTTGCCGCAACTGCTGCTGGTCCAACCGCTTCCTGGTATCGCCCTGAATGGCTCGCAGATGAGCACGACTTCGGTCTTCCTCTCCCTGACTGCTTGTCTCAGGAGAGACTGAGCAGCTTCGCAATGGTTTAAGTTCAGCTGAGTACACCTCATGCTGATCTTTTAGTCAGGGCGTTCCTAAACAGGGGGCATCTACCGCTGCCGGCCACGTGCTTCGAGTCTGCGCTCGTTCCCTTGCAGAGCATGCACTGTGGTTCCAGGCTACAGTCCTTTGCCAGGTGGTTCTCCTTTCCACATCTTCTACACAGCTTGGACCTATCTACTTTGCTACTGCACTGTCGTGCCATATGCCCAAACTCGAGACATCTGAAGCATTTGGTGACGCTGATTCGCTCACGCAGTCTGCATCTTACCCAGCCTACTTTTAGGACTCCTATTTTCAGAGCCTTTTGAGCGCTCTCCGCTGGCAGCCTGATTGTGGCCGTCTGGGTTCCGCCGTATGCCTTTCTCAGCTGGATGTCATCCGCAGACAGCTCCGCCAATTCCACCTGGCTTCTCAGAGCTTCGCATATATCCTCCGTGGTGGTTATTTCGTCCAGGTCCTTGCACTCTACGGTCACCCGGTGCGACAGGCTACGGACTTCTGCGTGCTCCTTCAGCGTATTGGCTCCCGACTTGTTGAGCTGTAGCAGTAGCTCTCCTTTTTGGGTCCTCCTGATCCTGGCGACCGCATCACCGAGTCCACGCAGGGTTTCGTCCGTCCTAACCTTGCGCAGTATTTCTGCATAGGTCTTTTCACCTTTGGTGGCAATGACGATGGCGTCTGGTCGCGTCTTGTCCGCGAGCGCTCCAGTCGGCTTTTGCGGCCTCTTCCTTCTGCGCCGGTTGGTCACCGTCAGAAATGGGGTCTCCTCCGGCTCCTTTCTCTCCCTTTCAGCGTGGGCGTCCTTTTCAACTGCTACTCCTGGTGTGGTCTGGACCTCGACCACTGCCTTGGTCCTCTTTGTCCGGGGTGTTGGTGCACCTGCAGCCTGTTTCCTCTTAGGCTCCGGGAGAGGTCTGAAAATCGGTGACGTCTGAGAGGACTGGTGGGTCCTGATCACCGCCTTAGCTCCTTCTGGAGCTGTGCAGCTGGATAGTAACCAGCTCATACAGCACCCTTATGCTCTCGATCGAGTCCCGCATGGGTTGGTGTATGGATCGCCTCTTGCCATTATCGAGCATCTCCACTAGCTGCGTGATCTCTCGTCCTAGATCGCGCAGCGCTGTGCTGCCCTGAGCTTTTTGGTGCTGCTCCGGGCCAGGGAGGGCCGGCAGCGGGGCGTCGGTCCGCTCACCAGTTGGCGTTATCGCCATTTTTTGCTTTTATTGAAGCCTTCTGAGTCGTTCGTCGTTATGGGTGTGATATTTTTACTCATTTTGTTGGGTCCCAACTCGTAAGCCGTTGTCCTTGTCTGTTGTACAGTCGCGTTATGATCCCATGGGTGTCTATGCAAGCAGGGAGGCCATGCGAGGGTTGACTCCCGCCCTTATGGGGTCGGGAGTTCAGAGCCGGATCCGCGCTAGTCAGGAGTGACTCAACTGAGCCTGTACGTCCAATTTGATGGCTACGGAACAAGGAGCGTGCTTAGAGATTTGCCAATTTTTCACGGGACGGGGGCAGAAGCAGCATTAACCTAGCAGCCATTTCGGCGGGGTTTCATTCCGCGTACTAAAGTGCTAGAATGCTGGCTTCCGTCAGCCCTGGGGTCATCAATCCAAAAAAGGGGGGTCCAGTTCCTATCCTAAGACTTTACTGGTCTCCGTCTTAGTCGCCTTCTCGTATTAGCTAGGTGTTTCACAAGTGTGTTAGACCTATCCGGGGGATACCTGGCATGTGCCGGCGGTTACGAGTTGCTTTAGTGCTCTTTAGAGTGAGCAGAACATCCCCGTGTCTTCTTAGTCGCCTCATACGACAAGCTGTGACATGCTGTGGTGGTATTCTACTGCCCGCTCACCACACGGGTGTGTGTGTGTGTGTTTTTTTTGTATTCTATTACTTTTATTATGCTTTAATACTAGTTCTTATATAAGGTTAGCAATTAGTTGTGGGGGTCTGAGACTGTGGTTTGTTGGTGGGGTAATGGGGCGTGCTTCGCACAGCCGTTCCTCCTTACTCCTCCGACACTTTCCTTTCCCTCTCCGCTCTCCGTAGTTCCCGCATTACAGTGGCGGCAAACCTAGTGGTGGCATCCCACGCCTTGGGATTCGCTACCATGAGCGGCACGATCCCTCCGACGCTAATGCTGGTGGCTAGCTCATCCTCTAGCTGGCGCCTCTCGTACTCGAAACGGTGGCATTCAAAGAAGACGTGGTGAGCGTCCTCCACGATACCTCGACCACATGATGGGCACCAGTCCTCCGTTTCGTGTCCAAACCGCTTCAGGTACGATCTGAAGCATCCGTGGCCGCTCAGAATCTGAGTGAGGTGGAAGTCCACCTGTCCGTGCTTCCTCTCCAACCACAGCTTGATATCCGGGATCAGCTGGTGGGTCCAGCGTCCTTTAGTCGAGGAATTCCACTTCATCTGCCACCTCCTGACGGTCTCGTGCCTGGGTGATTCTCTCTCGACTCCGGTGGGAGGATTGTGGGTGTCCCTGCGAGATAGCTCGTACACCTCGGCCCTTTCCCTCGCTTGCTCTGCTATTGGGACTAGTCCCGCGATGACCAGTGCTGCGTCGTCGGATATGGTTCTAAACGCGCAGGCGATCCTGATGGCACATAAGCGGTGCGTTGCTTCGACTCCTCGCATATAGCTCGGCACCTTCGTCGCTTTGGACCACACTGCGGCAGCATACAGGAGCTGAGAGGAGACGACGCTGGTGATCAGCTTCCTCCTTGCTTGCTTTGGCCCCCTGGTGTTGAGCAGAATTCGCGAGAGTGCTCGGCAAGTCTGTGCGGCCTTTGTGTTGGCGTACTCCAAGTGCTCTCTAAATGAAAGCCTAGTGTCCAGCATTACTCCTAGGTATTTAAGAGCCCTTTGCGAAGTAATGTCGTGTCCGCCGACCGACACTCGGGCCGTCTCCACCTTCTTCCTGCTGCTAATCAGAACAGCCTCGGTCTTGTGGGCCGCCAGCTGTAATCCCGCTATGGCGAGCCACGTCTCCACGGCACGGATTGCCCCGTTTGCAGCTGCTTCAACTGCTGCAAGGTCCTGCGTCATCGGCAAACCCGACGACCGTCGTGCCCTTGGGAAGGTTCAGTCGCAGAACTCCATCGTACATCGTATTCCACAGGAGCGGCCCCAGCACCGACCCCTGCGGGACTCCAGCAGTCACTCTATATGATCTTATCCCTTCGCTCGTCTCGTACAGAAGCACCCTCTCACTGAGGTAGCTGTCCACTATTCTCAGGAGGTATTCCGGGATCCGTAGCCTCCGTGGGGCTTCCATCGTTTTACCCCAGTCCGCAGAGTTGAAAGCGTTTGTTATATCCAGGGTAACCAGCAGGCAGTACTGCTTTTGGCCCGCTCTCCAGCGGGTCCCACTTATTGCATTCTCCGCTATGTTGGTGACTATGCCAATGGCATCCAGGGTTGATCTGCCTTTCCGGAAGCCATACTGGTTGGGCGACAAGCCGCCGGCATCTTCAATGGCACGGCTGAGCCTACGTGCAATGAGCTTTTCGCATACCTTCCCCGCGTTTTCCAGGAGACTAATTGGTCTGTACGAGGAAGGCTCGCCTGGTGGTTTCCCTGGCTTGTTGAGCAGCAGTAGCTTTTGAATCTTCCACCTATCGGGGAAGGTACCTTCTAGCAGACACTTATTGAAGACCTCGGCGAAGGCGGATGGCTGTAGTGCCAATGCCAGTTTTAAAGCCCTATTTGGGATTGCATCCGGGCCTGGGGCTTTTTTGCTGGGCAGGCTCCTACCGGCTTCCAGGATCTCCGCTTCCGTGATCATTTCGATGTCCGTGATCGGTGCGTCGCTTTCTAAGGGGCCTGGACGCCTCTGTTGCTCGCTGGGGAACAGGGTGTGCACTATGTCCTCGAAGGTGCTGGGGTCCGTTGGCGCCTTGCTCCCGGCACTTAGCCGCTTCATAACGATGTTGTAAGCCCTGCCCCAGGGGTCTTGTTCCGCTGTGTCGCAGAGCTGGAGAAAGCATTCCCGCTTGCTGCTCCGAATTGCATGCTTCAGTGCCTTCCTGGCGGTCCTATACTCCTCATGCGATGTGACGAACCGAGTCGTGCGTCGCGCTCTCTGCATAGCTCGTCTGGCCCTTAGACACGTTGTCCGGAGCCTGTCGCTGTCGGCGTTCGTGGTGGCTCGTTGGCTCGTGGTGCCGCATGAATGGCTTCCGCTGTCTCATGCTCCTGTCACAGGCCTCCTCCATTCGCAAGGCGAGCTGGTTGGCCGATTCGTTGGCACTTGTGTCCCCGAGGGCCTCCCACGTCTCGAGGCTTCTAGCCAGAGCTCTGGTGTTGAGCGTGTCCACGATGTAGGCTTTGCTCCTCGCGCTTGATCTGCTGGGCCTGGGGCGTTCGCCAATGGTGCATACTATGGCTTCGTGGTCGCTTCCGGTGTACACGTCTCCTATTCGCCACCTTGCATTGCGCAGCTGCGAAGGGCTCGCGAACGTTAGGTCAATGATTGACCCAGCGCTACCCCTGCAGAAGGTTTGCTGGGAGCCCTCGTTCAGCAGCGCTAGGTCTAGCGATGCTAAAGTTTCTAGCAGGATTCGGCCTCTTGCGTTGGTGACTTGAAAGCCCCACTCGTGTGCCCACGCGTTGAAGTCCCCGGCGATTAGGACTGCCACGCGGTTTCTTGCGTCTTCAGCTAGTTCCTCAATGATTCGGGCGAAGGACTCGAGGGGTAGACTGGGCGCTAGGTAGCAGCTGTATACCCATAGGTTGCCAGCTCTCGCGCGCACAAATCCGTCTCCTGCCAGCACATTGCTGAGTTTGCAGGGATCGCCTCCGCATGCCCACAGGGATGCCTTCCCTGTTCTGTCGGTCGCCCAGGATTCGTTGTCACCTGATTTGTACGGCTCGCTGAGTATGGCCAGGTCCGATTTGAGTTCTCTCACCGTCTGCAGGAGCAGGTCCTGTGCGGCCCTACAGTGATTCAGATTGAGCTGGATCACTTCCATCCTCTTGTTCCGGCTACCTCTCCTAGCTTCGAGAAGGGAAACTGCCGGCTTCCCGATTGATGGCCTCTGTCCTCTCGGCCTCTCCCGGCGCAGACGAAGCAGGTTGCCTTGTTTGGACAGTCTGCTATCTTGTGCCCATTGACGCCGCAGCGAATGCAGCACCCAGTTCGTTCCACCGCACTATGGCAGTTTGGCGCAATGTGCCCAATCTCCAAGCACTTGTAGCACCTAGGCTGCGAGTCCTTCTCCTTGATCTTACATACCGTCCATCCCACCTTGACCTTGCCATTGCCGAGGACCACTTGAGCATCCTTGCTCGGCAGTCCAATTACGGCAGTCTGGGTGTCCCGGTATGATGGGCGTAGGCTTCTCACATTCACCGAGTCGGCTTTGATGGCAAATTGTTCCGCTAAGGCCTTGACAAGGTCCTCCGCGGTTACTAGCGGGTCCAGGTCGCTGATCGCTAGCACCCTCGTCCTCGTGTCTTCGGAAAGGGCTCGTACCTCCGCTACTCCATCCAGTACCGATTCGAGGCTCTCCTTAATCCTTGTTGCGCTTTCTTTATCGCCTCTGTTCAGCTCAAGGAGCAGGTTACCATTTGCAGTACGGCGGACCTTGTTGACGCTCGTACTAAGGTCCTGAAGCTGACCGTCTTCTCTCCGGGTAACCAGGGCCAGCACCTCGCTGTAGGTTTTTCCTTTCCCCTCGACGACCACGGCGTCCGGGCGGTGAGGTTTCCTAGCCGGCTTCTTGGCTGTCCTCGTCTTCTTGGCCACCTCCCTCCATCCGCTGACCGGAATCTCGGGGCTCTTAGTTTGGCTCATAACGCCACGTCTTCTTGTGGCGGCAACGGGGCTTTCTTCTGCGGCCTCCTGGTTGCGTTGGCGCCTTTTGGCTGCCTTGGGCGCGTGGGGGAGGGGGGGGACCCGGATCCACCAGTGGCTGGCTTAGCCTACGCCACGGCTCCGTTTGCGCCGCGGCATCCTTCTTCCAGACTGTCGTTGTCTGCTGCTCTTTGTCCATGCTGATGCTCTTGGTGCGCTGTGAGCCTTTTTTCTTTTTTTTTTTTTTTTTTTTTTTGTGAACCTTGACATGCAATGACTGCATCTTTCAAGAGGCGATGCAGTTACTGCACCGTCAAGTGGCCCGTGTGACGTCAGCAGAAGGCTGTTACGCGCGGATCCCAGGCAAAACGCAGCCCTCCTCCCGCCCAACCGACCGAGGGGCGCTGCCGCATGACGCGCGGTGCGTAGCCGAACCAAACGCGAACATGCACGAAAGATAGCTATTAGACTAACATTCGAGGGAAATTAGTACTAAACTTACTAAGAAACTAAGCATGCAATCAAAGTACAAATACCACTACAGTTACTAATTAATAGAAAGGTGTGTAAGGATTAATAATTTTATAAGGGGAAGAGAATTAGTGGTGGATATAATATGGTAGAGGGAATTATAATCCGAGCATAAGACCCTAAACGGTTCATGCAAGGAATAATTCGATCTACAAAGTGGAAGGAACAACGGTATAAAATTTCTAGTCAGTCTAATAGGAATCGTGAAGTTTATGCGGCTCAACAGATCAGGGCTGTCTATGTCACCCCTGATCAAGTTGTGCATAAATATCACACCAAGCATTTTTCTACGGTTAACTAGGGATGGGAGGTTTACTAATAGTAGTCTACTAGAGTAAGATGGGAGTCTTACACCCGCATCCCAGTTAAGGCCCCGCAGAGCAAAGAGTAAAAAGTTTTTCTGTACTGATTCTATACGGTCCTGGTGTACTTTGTACTGAGGGCAACATACACAGGAGCCGTATTCTAAGATCGGACGAACAAGCGTGGTATAGAGAGTCTTTGTTATATAGGGGTCGTCAAATTCCTTTGACCACCTCTTTATAAACCCAAGCACGCCCATGGCCTTATTTACCATGGTAGAAATGTGTTCGGAAAACTTTAACTTGGGGTCTAACATAACACCCAGATCATCCACCAGGGTAATTCTCTCAAGAGAACCACCAAATAGGGTGTAGGGAGCCAACAAAGGGCTAGAACGATGAAATGTCATAACTTTGCATTTCGAGGCATTAAGGTGTAACAAGTTTGCACAACACCATGACTGAAAGTTATTGAGATCGGATTGCAAGCGAGAATGAAATGAAATGTCCTTGTACTGGACACAGAGTTTAACATCATCCGCATACATAAGTACTCGAGAGTATGTTAATACTGAAGGTAAGTCATTAATAAAGAGTGTGAAGAGTAAGGGGCCTAGATGGCTGCCTTGTGGTACTCCCGAAGAAACCTTTACTGGTAAAGAGAGGGAGTTTTTGAAGAGGACTCTTTGAGACCTAGAACAAAGATAGCTAGAAATCCATCTCAGGAGGTTGGGCGGAAACCCTAAAAGGTCAAGTTTATGCGCTAAAAGGGAATGGTTTAAAGAGTCGAATGCTTTACTAAAGTCGGTGTAAATAACATCCGTCTGTAAGTTACATTGAAAGCCTTTAATAATGAAAGAGGTAAACTCTAACAAGTTCGTGGTGGTTGATCGCCGCCTTATAAATCCATGCTGAGTTGGAGATATAAGTGACTTGCAGAGATGTTGCAAGTGCGGAGTTAAAACCCTCTCAAACATTTTAGGAATAGCGGATAACTTTGCTATACCTCTATAATTTTTTGCATCAGACTTGCTACCTTTTTTATGGAGAGGAATTATAAACGATTCCTTCCAGATCGGGGGGAAGCAAGAAGAATCAATGGATAGGGTGAATAGTTTAAGCAAAGGTCCACACAGAGCCTCGGCGCAGTACCTGAGTACACAACCTGGAACCCCGTCTGGACCCGGTGAAAACACCGGCTTAACTAGTCGAAGATCATGAAGTAGGGAAGATTCATTTAACAAGGGACTGAAAATGCCGTTCGACCTCGGTAAACCGTATGGGTACGGATGACCAGAGTAGCTTTCCTCAGAATAGGTGGTTTGGAAGAATTGGGCAAAAAGATCGGCAATTGCCTGATCCTTATTTGCCGACGTATTACAAAATGATAGCGAGGATGGGTTCTACGCTTACTGTTTACGAAGCTGTAAAACTGTTTAGGGTCCTGAGAAAAACGTATCCTGCATCGAGATAGGTAGTTCTTATAGCATTGAGCATTAAGAACTGAAAAGTTTGACCGAGCTAATACATAGCGAGAGTGAGAAGTAGGAGAACCCACTTCTTGAAATTTTTTATAAAGTCTTGATTTTAAGTTTTTTAGACTGGATAACTCTTTGGTAAACCAAAGGGGTTTTCCAGATCTAGTCGGACAAGAAAGCGGGACACAAGAATCGAAAAATGTGCCAAGAGCATTGTAAAAAATGTTTGTGCCTTTTATGATATCAGTGCACAAGTACAAAGCGGACCAATCAAAATCCCTAATGAGGTTATTAAGCTTCGGAAACTCGGCTTTACGAAAGCAGCGGACACGTTCGGGCAGCCGAAGAAGGTGGGATATACGAGCAAGTAATGAATATAGCGAAAGCGGGAAGAATCAGTTTTACACACAGGAATTCCAGTTCCTGTTGAACTTGGACTGTGAAGTGTTCCGACGTGAAGTAAGAGTCCACTGCAATTAGAACCCCCCTGCCCGTCGAGACGAACGGTCCTTTCTAAAAGTTGTGTACCGACCTGCCAAAACCTCGGAACTAAGAATGTCCGGCTTTAACCAGGTTTCAGTAAACACAATAACGTGGGAAGCAAATGCAACACTATCCCGGAAAAGAATGCTGAGCTTACTACGCAAGCCTCTTACATTCTGATAGGTTACTAAAAGAGAAGTTAGTTTTTTGGAAAGGTGGAAGCAAGACGGGAAGTTGAGGAAGAGGAAGTTGAGGTTGAGCGTGGCACACTGGAAAGATTTGGAAGGGATATGGGGGGCCTATTCTTCTTCTTAGCCTTAACCTCCTTCACCACCAAATGCTCCGGCCAAAATTTGGCGGAGCAAATGGTGTCAAATTGAGTTGGGGAGATGCTTATCTTAAACGAGGCTATCTCCCTGGCATAAGAGAAGTTAAATTTCTCCACCTTTAAACCCACGGCTTTTATTTTGCTTTGGATAAAAGCAATTACATCATTAGATGTGAGGTCAGGGGCCAGCCGTGAAACAAAAACTTGTCGTTTTGGTGGGACTCCCACCAGTGGTTTAGTCACCACAGGCCTAGTACCTGTGGTGGCAATATCCGGAGGTCCGGAACGTCTATTTACTGGTGGGATCGGGATAGACGGGACAACTAGCGAACTTGCGGACACCACGGACACGGACGCTGCAGACGTACTTGGCTGCACATTCTCCGAGGCGATGAATTCGGCTACCGAATCTGCATCGCCAGCAGCTGTCGTTGCCCTTGGAGTGGCAAACGAGATCAACTGCTGCACACTTGGAGTGGTCGGAGTCAGTTTTTCGGCGGCGCACGGCTGAGTGACGGTTGGCAATTGCAGATCCCGCGGAGTGACCTTTTTGCGCCTCGGAGACTCATTCAGCAGTTTTAAACCGCTAAACTGAGCCTCCATGGCTAGGAGCCGATCGTATTGGTTTTTAAAACCAACGGTCAGCTCCTTAAAGCCACTCCGCGTCTGCCTCATGAAAGCCACCATGTCTTTCTCCACCGCACGGCATGCCTCGCAACTGTAATGCAAGCCATTACGTTTGGCTATAGCATCACTCACGAGGCCAGAAAATCCAGCGCATTTTGCGTGCACTACGCTGTCGCAGAGCCAGCAGGGGACATTCGGCTGATCGTGGGTGATCTGCTTCTTACAGCTTTTTTTGGCACAGACCACAGCGTATTCCATTTTATTATTTATTTATATACTATTATTTGCAAAACAAATTGGTATCAGACCAATGTGCCAGACAACGCTCAAAGCGGAATTGGTAAAAAAAAGAGAGCAGAGTGGAGAGCGGTTATAGCGAGAGCTACTAAGCAGAGAGCGCTATTGCTTGGAAAGTTTGAAGAGCGAGAGAGAAAGAACAGTTATTGAAGTTGAGGTGATAGCGAGAGAGTGATAAAACAACAAAAGCTACCAGACGAGAGCGGACTGCAATGCAATGTAATGCGTACTCACTCACTGCAACAACACAAACACAAGCGCAAGCACAAGCCGACGCCGAAAAATAAAAAGTTAAATAATGTTTTAACACAAATCAAAAGGCATGCACTCGCGTAATAGAATAGGTTTCCAGATTGTTGTCTGGTTAGGAAGTATAATTAGAATTTAGTTAGGAAAACACCGGCTGTTTATTCAAAACAAAAGGAAAAAATGCGGAGCGCAAAACAAAAACACGTCTGATCACTACGAAAGATAATCGGTTCTTGAGCACAGGACTGATGATGCTCGTGTGAAGCTCCTTCATTCGCACGAACATGTTTCTCGTCGCCATGTTGATGTGGCGCGTATTCTTATCCATCATTCTGCTATGGACTTCATCCAAGATATTTCCCAGCTCTTGGAGGTAGGTTGGTTGCCTCCTGGCAGGCCTTACTTCTCTTAGGCGGCGTTTTTCTTTGCAAACTCTCTGGTCTGGCTGGGTCCCGTACCCTCTTAGGGGTCTCCCGGGCGTCCGAGTCCATGCTCTGTAACTCTGCTCCTGGAGCTGACGCAGCTGCTGGCGATCGGGCGAGCTTGCTGCCCTTCATGAAAGCCAGGTTTTCGTCCTCTTCCATTCCTTTGCTCGATGTTCCAGTTAATTCTGGGTCGATTTTAATTTGAAATTTCAAATTTCGTTTGGCGCGTTACTCTGCTCCGGCACTCCGTACGAGGCTGTCCGGCAACACCGTCCGAGCTGCCACCCTGCGCGATCACCTGACTGGCAGCTCAGTGATCAGCTGCTGCGTGGGAGGCTCCCGGCGAGAACCGTAAACAGAAAAAGAAAGAAAAATTTGAGTGAGAAAATTGTTTTGCCTCAACTCCCCCAACAATGTGTATAGCGGAAGGCGCCAAACAAGAGTTCACCCCTCTCCCCGTCCTGCACGGAGCGCACTGGATATGCCCCTGCAGCAGAACGGGTGGTCGGCGAGGGCCGATTTCATACGCAGTACGTACCGGTGCTTCAGTGGCCTGCTCTTAACAGCTTTCCTTTCAGTTGCCAGGCGTGGCGCGGATTTTTTTGGAAAACTTGGAGCTCGTGATAAACACAACCGCACTTGGAAAACACTGTCACTCCGGTGTGTGTGTGTGTTTTTTTTTTTTTTTTTCATGGATGCGCCATGAGGAGTGAGATACCAATGACCCGTGCCATTGGCATGCACGATTCCTTGCTCTAGTCAAGTCATACGTACTAAAACCACCCCCTACACATACACACCTCTTCCCCCCGCGGGATCACCGTTAGGTATTGCTTCGCGGGAAGGGGGGGCCTATTCTAGGCCGCTACATGCCGCTCTTTCTCGCATCGTCTCAGGTCATCCTGGATGCGCTTGATGAGACGGTACACGTATATATAGTTATCCTCCGATGCTGTCATGCTGGCATGCTCCTGGTCTTCGATTGCGGTTGGGCACGTAGGGCAGTATGGGCTGGTATCGTGTTTATACTTATATAGGTAGCTACGATAGCCCCCATGCGCGGTTAGGAATTGTGTTATGTGGTAGTCCGCGTTGCCTCTTCTCCTTCCGATCCACTCCTTCGCGCTACTGATCAATTTATGCGTCCACCTCCCTTTGACGCTCTGATTCCACCGTCCTCGGACACAGTCCTGTAAGCCGAGATGACCCTCAGCGCGGCTAGCCTGTATGGGGCAGCTAACTTCCTTCGCAGGCTTTGTTTGTTTATGACCGCAGCCGCCCAGATTGGCGCTGCGTAGAGAAGGATGGAGGACACTACGCTTGCCATCAGTCTTCGGCATCCAGTCTTTGGTCCACCAACATTTGGAAGCATGCGGGAGAGAGCTCCTTGCATCCTCGCTGCCTTCTGGCTAGCATACTCCACATGCGAGCGGAAGGTTAGGCGGTTGTCCAACATCACTCCCAAATACTTGATGGAGTCTTGCGATTTTATCAAGTCTGCTCCTGCTCGCACTGTGGCGTACTCCGTCTTCTTCCTGCTCGTGATGAGGACTGCTTCCGTCTTGTGGCCAGCCAGATCCAGACCGGCTTCCCGCATCCATCCAGAAATTAGATCAATAGCTGTATTGGCTACCAATTCGACTTTCTGGACCTCCTTAGCTACAACGACTAGGGCCAGGTCGTCAGCGAAACCGATTAGCTGGCAACCTGGGGGTAGCTGCAGTCTGAGCACGCTGTCGTACATGAGGTTCCACAGGAGCGGCCCAAAGACTGATCCTTGCGGGACTCCTGCCGTAACCTCGTACGCTATCTCTCCTTGGTCCGTCTCGTAGCCCAGCACCCTGTCCGAGAAGTAACTGGAGATCATCCTCAGAAGGTATACCGGTACCCCGATTCGGTACAACGCCGTCTCGATCCTTGACCAGTTGGCCGAGTTGAAAGCGTTTCGGATGTCCAGCGTCACGATGGCACAGTACTCCTTGGTGCCCCACCTCCATCTTGTTCCTTCTATTGCCTTCGCTGCGATGCTAACTACCGCCATAATGGCGTCCACGGTCGAGCGGGATTTCCGGAATCCATATTGCGCCTCTGAGAGTGCTTCTGTTTCCTCCACGAACTCTAGAAGCCTGTTGTCCAGCACTCTTTCAAGCAGCTTGCCCACCGTGTCCAACAGGCAGATTGGTCTGTACGCCGATGGATCGTCTGCTGGCTTGTTGCCTTTGGGCAGCAGAATTAGACACTGCCTCTTCCATCGTTTTGGGAATGTTCCCTCCCTGAGGCAACTGTTGAAAGTCTCCGCAAAGGGTTCCGGTCGGGTGGCCACCGCGAGCTTTAGGGCCTTGTTGGGTATTCCATCCGGCCCTGGTGCCTTCCGGTCGCCAACTCTCCTGGTTGCTTCTATGACCTCCAGTGTAGATACTGGCTCGTATGGTGGTTCCTCCTGGTCCAGGTTAGTTTCTTCCTTCTGCGGGTGCCTGGGGAACAGCGCTGTCACAATCCTATGCAGTAGTTGCGGGCACGTCGGGGTAGGAGTGTTTATTCCTCTGATCCTTTTGGTGACTACTTTATAAGCAGTACCCCAGGGGTCTACCTCCGCTTCGTCGCATATGTGGCGGAAGCAGTCGCTCTTACTCTTCTTGATGGCCATCTTCAGCCCGTGTTTTGCCGTGCGAAATTCCTCTTGCCTGGTTTCGAAGGCGTAGCGGCCACTCGCTCTTTGGGCACGCCGTCCCGCTCGGAGACAAGCCCTTCTAAGCTCGCCTATTTCCTGCGTCCACCAGTAGCAAGGTCTTCCTCGTAGAGACGGCTTCCTCCTTGGCATGGACTGGTCGCATGCGTCGGCTATCCTCTGCGTCAGTTCCCGTGCCGCTTCCTCCGCTGAGATACCAGCTAGGTTCCACTCGTGTTGCCTGAAGGAGTCCGAGAAGGCTGCGACGTCCAGTAGACTATCCTTCCACTTTGGCCCCGTTGTTTTTGGCTTCCTGGGGCTAAATGTGAATTCGTCACCCACTCTCCAGGTGGAATGTCTACATAGCGAACTGCTCAGAAATGTCAGATCTATTATTGAGGATCTTCCCGCCCTGCAGAAGGTCTTCTTTTTCCCGTCGTTTGCCAGTCCGACGTCGAGAGACGAGAACTGCTCCAGTAGGCAGTACCCTCTTGCGTTGGTCTCTTTGCTGCCCCATTCGACGGCCCACGCATTAAAGTCCCCTGCGAAGACGAAGGGTGTCCTCCCACGAGTGTCTTCCGCGATGTGTTCCAACATAGTTTGGAAACGCGACAGGTCCCAACTCGGCGGTGCGTAACAACTGTAGAAAGTTACACCCTTGAGTCTAGCTCTTACAAAGCCCTCCTTTGACGAATCCACATCGAGCGGCGGGGTATCGACGCCCCAGATCGCGGCCTTCCTGCACTTACTTTGTGCCCAACCGCTGCCTGGCACCGGTTTGTATGGTTCGCATACGATGACCACGTCCGGTGTCCTCTCCCTGGCGTCTTGGCTCAGTAGTGCCTGTGCCGACTCGCAGTGGTTAAGGTTCAACTGCATGCACCTCATCCTATCCTCTTTGCAAGTGCCTGTCTAAAGAGGGGTCACCTGCCGCTTCCTGCGATATGCCTCCACTCTTCCTTCTTTCCCTTGCAGAACATGCACTGGGGGTCCTTGTCGCAGTCTTTTGCAAGGTGGTCCTCCTTCCCGCATCTCCGGCACAGCTTAGAACGATCTACATCGCTCCTACACTGTCTGGCCATGTGGCCGAACTCCATGCAGCGGAAGCATTTGGTGACGCTGACCCTTTCCCTAAGTCTGCCTCTTACCCAGCCGACCTTCAGTCCTTCTATTTTGAGTGCCCTGCGGGCGTCCTCTGTCGGAAGTCGGACAGTTGCAATCTGCGTCTGTCCGTACCCTCTCCTTATTGATATGCCGTCCAGTGCCACGTTTGCCAAACTGGACCTGGGACATGAGGGCGTCCTTTATCTCCTCCTTGGTGGTCACCTCGTCCAAGTCGCTGCATTCAACGATGACTCGCTGTTGGAGGGCGCGGACCTCTGCTGCGTCCCCTAGCAACTCGCCGACCAGACTCTGGAAGGACGAGGTTTCCTCTCCTGATTTGCTGAGCTGGAGCAGGAGTTCCCGCTTTTGGGTGCGGCGGATTCTTTCCACCGCCTCTCCTAGCCCTTGTAGCTTCTCGTCTCCTTTTACCTTTCGCAGAATCTCTGCGTAGCTGCTCGGGTCTTTCGCCGCTATGATGATGGCATCCGGGCGTGCCTTCTTCGTCATCACCCTAGAAGGCTTCGGCTTCCTTACTCTCGGCCTTCTTTCAACTTTCCTCCACTCCCTGTTCGGAGGCGCCGTCGGTGTCTCCCCTGTGTCGTTATCTCCTGGAGTTGGAGTTTTCGCATCCACTCCAACCGCGCAGGTTTTCGTCTGGGTGTCCACCCCTTTGCTCCTCTTGTTTTTCGGTGCTTTCCCATTTTCCTGCTTCCTTTTTGCCTCCACCGCTGTCCTAAACAACGGCGAAGTTTGGGAGGACTGGTGGGCACGGATCACCGCCTTTGCCCTATCGTCATGAAGCTGGGTGGCCACCGGCTCGTAGAGCGCTCGGATACTTTCAATGGAGTCCCTCATAGGCTGGTGGATGGAGCGCCTCTTCCCGTCTTCCAGCATCTCCACCAGCTTTGCAATTTCCTGCCCGAGATCGCGTAGCGCCGTGCTGCTCTGCCCCTTCTGGGTCTGCTCCGTTTGGGTCTGCCCTATCTGGGTCTGCTCCATCTGGGTCTGCTCCTTCTGTTGTAGCTCCTTTTTGTTCCGCTCTTTTTGAGTCCGCTCCTGGACTGCTACTGCTGCTTCTCCCGCAGGTCTCACCTCCACCGGTGATCTTGCCATCCTTGCACTCCTCGTGAATGCGTTTTCGTCCTCTGTAATTTTTGGTTGTGATTGTGGTGTTTCCATTCTAATGGGTCCCAACTCCCGTGTCGTTGTTCCTGTTCGCTTGCGCAGTCGCGTTATTAATCCCATGGTTGTCTATGCAAGCAGTGAGGCCATGCTAGGGTTGACTCTTGCCTTAACGGGGTCAAGAGTTCAGAGCCGGATCCGCGCTAGTCGGGAGCGTTGCTCAACCGAGCCTGCACCACCAACTTAATGGCGACGAATCAGGAAGCGTACCTAGGAGAACTGCCAGTTTTTAACGGGACGGGGGCGGCCTCAGCAATAGCCTAGAAGCTATTTCAGCAGGATTTCACTCCGCTTACTGAAGTTCTAGAATACTGACGCCGTCAGCCCAAAAACGTCTTTCCGTGCCGGTGTTTCCAGTTTTATAATCAAGGCTGTACTGGTCTCGGCCTTGATGCCGTGTTTTGTCGCCTCCTGCGACAGGCAGCGGCTCGCCGTGGTGGGTACTATTATTAGGTTCCACTACCTTTAGTACGACTGCCTCCTAGTACGTCCCATATCACCAATAGTACAGTGTCCAAAAACTTAATTTTGGCACTGTGTAGCCACCTTAATACAGTGGCGGCCTCTGGTGGGGGAACATAATCTATGCTACATGTAGGTGTAGCAGATGTAGGAGTAGATAATCCTAGATCAGCATGAGCATGCCCTCTGCCGGTGGCTCATTGGTTCCGCTGCAGTGCACTGGTCGGCAGCTGATATATCGATCAGCTGGCCTGACGAGTAACACTTGCAGTGAAGAACAAGAGCAAGACGGCCGGGCCAAAGAGTGAAAAGTTACAATTAAAACAACAAAGAATATCGAGTGCTGAAAGAGCAGGGAGAACAAGAAAGGAGGGCAAACTCACCACCCCCCCCCTTGGCCAGGTGGACCAAGGGGGGACGCATTTCGCCTTCCTGCCGTCTGGAATTGGACATGCGGCCTCGCCTGCCTTGCAAATCTCCTCGGTATGTACCGGCCACACGTGTGGGTCTGTCTATTCACCGGTTTCGCTTTTTTTCCTGCAGACACTTGGCTAAATGGCCTTCCGCGCGGGAGCACCAGGAAAACGCGACCGCACTTTCTCACTTCACACTTCTGTCGTCTTCTGGCGCGCTCGACCTCGCGTAGCTTACGCATTACTACGCACGCAAAGTTGCATACAGCATCCCATTTGCGCGTGTTTTCCAGCATCACTCTCACAAGTGTTTCCTTGGTCAGCCTTTCTCCACAGCAATGCTCCATACTCTCTCCCTCCGCTTCGAATCTCGCGCAGTTGAAGAGTATGTGCTCCGCATCCTCTGGCGTTCCGTTGCAGGCAGGACAATCTCCGTCTATTTCGTGGCCAAATCTATGCAAGTATGCTTTAAAGCAACCGTGGCCGCTTAAAAGCTGCGTCAGGTAGAAGTTTACACTCCCGTGACTTCGCGTGCACCACTCTTCGACTCTTGGGATTAGGGTGTGCGTCCATCTCCCCTTCGTCGACTCCGTCCATCTACGCTGCCACTCGGCCATTGTTTACTGCCGCTCGCGTTGTCCGATAGCGTCCCTATTTGGCTCCGCCGGCGCTATATCTCTTCGCTGCGAGTATATTTTGGCCGCCTCCCTTGCTAAAAGGTCGATTGGTGCCGTCCCAGCAATGATCAGAGCCGCGTCGTCGGATACCGTGCGGAATGCACTGCATACTCGCAGGGCTCCCAGCCGATATGTTGCCTGAATCTTCCTCATATATGCTTTTGTGTTGGCCGCCTTCGCCCAGACCGCTGCACCGTATAGTACTGTCGCCTTTAGCACGTTGTGTAGTAGGAGCCGCCGTCCTTGCTTCGGGCCCCTCGTGTTGAGCATTATTTTGTTTAGTGCCCTACCCAGCGCCGCAGCTCTTATGCTCACCTGGCTGAGGTGCTCACGAAAGCATTGCCGTGTGTCAAGCATTACTCCCAGGTACCGTATGGCTCTCACGGACTCTATCCTGCAGGTTCCCACGTTCACCAGCGCTGTTTCGGTTTTTTTGCGGCTGCTGATCAGGACTACTTCCGTTTTGTGGTCGGCCAGTTGTAGCCCAGCGGAGCCCAGCCACTCTCTGATTCTCCTTATTGAGGCGTCACATTTGCCTTCCGCAGCCTTGAGATTTTTTGCTACGGCCACTAGTGCCACGTCGTCGGCGAACCCTATCATTTTCATGTCCTCGGGTACTTGCAGACGCAGGATGCCATCATACATAGCGTTCCAAAGTAGAGTTCAGTGCCAGATCGGTATTGATTGGGATGGAATCAACCAAACCTACGCAGCCAACTTAATGGTCCAGATGCCGAGCGTTAGAAGAGGACTGCCATGGTTTTAACGGGACGGGGGCGGCAAGGACATTAGCCCATGAGCCATTTCAACAGCGTATCAAGCTACCTATTGAGGTCATGGAATGCCGTTGCCGTCAGCCCTATAGCAGAAAAATTCTTAAGTGGCTTCCAGTATACCATACGGAGCACCTTACTGGGTTCGGTGCTACGGGCAGGTTGGTAGCCTGCCATTTCCCTTTTGCTGTCCGCTCGCGTGTGCTTTTAACAGGATGGCCGTCGGTTGGAGCAGCCTTTTGCGTCCGTTATAAAGCGCCCTCTGGCGGAGGGTAGTCGCCTGGCGGCTCCGGTAGATCTGCGCACTGCGCCCCCTGTTGGTAGGGCTGCGAAGCACCGATCAGCAGCTGGCGGCTCGATCAGCTGGCATGACTTGTTACAATTTGCAACAAAGCAGACGGCACATAACATAGAGTGACATTTGATTACAACACTAGTGGCATGCTTGGAATGAGAGACAAAGAGGGCAAAATCTCACCCCTCCCCCCTGGCCGACGACCGGGATTTTCCGTTTGCAGCGTCTGGATTATTACGCTGGGCTGAGTTTGTGCGCGCTATAGGTGACCATTTGGTACGTAGTCCTCCCCTGTGTACGCCTGTTTCCTGACCGGACTTTTTTCCTGCAGGTTTTTCTGCTATTTGCCGTCCACACGGGAGCACCGGGAAAAACGCGTCCGCACCTTGATACTTTAACACTCTGTCCTACTCCCTGTGTGTGGGTGAGACTAACTGCTGTGACGTTCCCTGCTCAGCTGTGCAGTTGCGCATGTGTTTGTGACGTAATGCTCAAATAAAAACATCGCAATAGTCAAAGCTCTGCCCGTGTCCACCCACACATATACATGTAAAGGACAGTGTATCAAGCAGTTAGCACTATCCCATCTAAATTAACATTTGAACTTAAGATACCATCGATAAGACCTAACCGATATAACCAGACTTAACCGATGTTTAAAAGACCTAACCAATAAGGGTTATCGATACGGGAGTCGGTTGTTGGAAGTAGAAGCACAAAGTTGAACAAAAAGTCGGAAGAACAGACTCATTAATTGCACATCTTAAATCATACACTTTGTACTTTTTTTTTCGAAAAACACTATTAATAAACGATACATTATTATTAATCTTACATTTGGGGGCTCGTCCGCGTCGAATACAGAGCTCGGAGTGTGTGAAAAAGAAAAACAGAAGAAAGCAGAAGCTGATGCAAGAAGAGGATTGTTGAAAAGTTGTTAAAGTTGTTGTTTGTAGATACATAAAGTTGTAAAGTTGTTGTTGGTGGCTATAAACATTAAGTTGAACAATCAAAATTCTGTGAGCCTAACAGTAGACACGGAGTTTAATAAAAGATCGGTCGTTTATTTCGGTTGGAAAATTGTGAAATTCATTGTCGCGCCGCAGCGTCGCCTTGTCCGTGCGCAGTACGTACACAAGCAGAAAAAACACGCACAGACACGTTGTGTGTGATACACACTTATAAACAGAAAAGACAAGCACTCGTCGGGTACACAGACACAAGTCGAAAAGAGCCGCAAAATGATGCAAACACCGTCGCCGTTGCACTGGAAAGAGAGAGAAAAGGAAGAAGCTGTACCAGGAACGTCGCGCCCGAGTGCAAACGAGATGGAAGATTTAGAAAATGCAGAAAACAATAGTGATGACAAGATTGATCAAATGATAAAGTTGCTAAGTTTGAAACTGCTTTGCGATGAGCAACGAGAAATGAAGATCGCTCCAGATAATTTTACAAAAGTTGTGAGCGATTGTGATGGAAAATCGGTTCCCATAGAAAAATGGGTTGGGGTTTTCGAAAAAAATGCCGACGCATATGAGCTTACTGAAAAGCAAAAGTATGTGCAGGCCAGAGGAAAAATGACCGGTGCAGCTAAGCTTTTCCTTGAAGCTGAATGCGTGTGCACCTATGAGGAACTCAAGAACGTATTATTGGATGAATTCACATGTAGCTATAACAGTGCAGACATTCATAAGCTGCTGCAAGAAAGAAAGAGGAAGAGTACTGAGTCGATGCACGAGTACTTGCTGCAGATGAGAAAAATAGCAGCAGTCGGACATGTTGAACACGCGGCTGTTATAAGCCGTATTGTGAACGGTCTGGACATAAGAAACGAGTATAAGTATGCCATGTATCGCTGTAAGACCTTCAGGGCCTTGAAAGAAGAGTTCGATATCTATGATCGTTTGAACATATCGGAGAAGAAGGGCAATAACGAACAGCATAAAACGAGTTTCAAGCAGCAAAGTGGGCAAAGCGGTAAAAAAGAATATTGCTATAACTGTGGATCAGGAGAACACAAACGCAAAGACTGCAAAGCCGAAACGAAGTGTTTTAAGTGCAATCAGAATGGTCACATTTCGCGTAACTGTCCTTATGAAGCTGATAAAGTTGATCAAGTTCGCGTCATTTTGGATCGCAGTCGCATGAAAAAAATTCAAATAAACGGCATTGTTGTTGACTGTCTTGTGGATACAGGGTCAGATGTAACCATATGCAAAGAGAGTATGTTGAAGACCATGAAAAACGTTAAACTTTTGAATTGCACAACTATGTTGCGCGGTCTGGGTCAGATATCAACAAAGCCTGTTGGATACTTTAATGCAGAAGTTACCGTGGATAAGTTGCAGACCACACAGAAGTTTTTAGTATCCCCCAGTAGCCAGATTGATTTCGACGCACTTTTGGGGCATTATTTCATTAAAAAGTTCCGTTTCGTCGCTGATATGCAAGGATACACGTTTTTGAAGCATGACGCAGATCCTGTGCCAACAGATGAGCATGCTCTTATATATAATGTAACTGAAGAGTCATCCTTTGTAGCTCCGCCGCAATATCGAAAAGAACAGATGATAAGAAACAGTTACCAAATGCCCACAGAAGTTGCAAAGCAGTCTCCAATCCAACTGAAGATAGTTCCCGACGGAGTAATCAAGCCGTTTCATCACTCACCGAGTCGTTTATCAACAGACGAAGCCAGTGCCGTAAAGAAGCAAGTCGAAGAATGGATCGAGCAAGGAATCGTGCGCAAGTCGTCTTCAAATGTAGCGAGCAGAGTTGTCGTCGTGAAGAAAAAAGATGGTACACTTAGAGTTTGCGTAGACTACAGGAAGTTAAACAGCATGGTATTGCTGGACTGCTTCCCAGTCCCGATCATGGAGGCAGTCTTGGAAAAGCCGCAGTCGGCTAAGTGGTTTACCATAATGGACCTTGAAAACGGATTTTTCCATGTGCCTATGGAAGAGCAAAGCAAGTCGTATACGGCCTTTGTTACAAAGGAGGGATTATTTGAGTTTAATAAAGCGCCTTTCGGATTCAAGAACTCGCCAGCTGCGTTCATTCGGTTCGTAAGCTATATTTTTCAAGAATTAATCAACTCTGACATTATGCAGCTTTATATGGACGACATAATTGTTTACGCCGCGTCGCCCGAGGTATGCATGAGGAAGACAAAGTTGGTCCTGGAGACAGCTGCGCAGTTTGGCCTAAAGATCAAGTGGAAGAAATGTAGCTTCATGCAGCCACGCATTAGCTTTCTGGGCCATATCATTGAGGACGGGAGAATCTGGCCCGGCAAATAGAAGACAGCAGCTGTCAGTCGGTTTGCTACGCCCAAAGGCATTAAAGCAGTTCAAGCATTTCTGGGACTCACAGGCTTTTTCAGAAAGTTCATCCCTGGCTATGCACAAGTTGCCCGGCCGCTCACAAATCTACTCAGGAAGGAAGCAGTTTTCAACATTGCCGAAGCAGAGCAACAGTCGCTACAAACCTTAAAGAATCTGCATGTAATCGCACCTGTATTACATTTATACTCACGAGAAGCGCCAACGGAACTCCACACGGATGCATCCAAAGAAGGTTTCGGAGCAGTTCTGTTCCAGCAGTCTGATGGCAATTTCTACCCGATTTACTATTGGAGAAAAAAAACTACACAAGCCGAGTCCAAACGTCACAGTTACTATTTGGAGGTCAAAGCTGCATACCTCGCACTCAAGAAGTTTCGTCACTATCTGTTGGGGATTAAATTTGATCTTGCTACTGACTGTGCGGCGTTTAAGCAGACAACAACGAAAGTAGATATACCCAGAGAAGTTTCCCAGTGGATTCTGTATATGGAGGACTTTACATTCAAAGCAGTACACCGCCCAGGGGACAGAATGAGACACGTGGACTGTCTCAGTCGTTTTCCGCAGACATGCATGTTCGTGACGACGGAGCTAACAGCTCGGATAAAGAAAGCACAGCAGGATGACGATTTCATCAAAGCCACAGTTGAGATCCTGAAGCAGCACCCATATCAAGACTACAAGCTTAAAGGAGGTCTTCTCTTCAAATCTGTAAATGGCAATGACGTATTGGTGGTTCCAAGGCTGATGGAAAGGGAAATCATTCAAGGATCGCATGAAGTTGGTCATTTCTCCACAGCGAAGACAATGCACTCAGTTCAGCAGCAATACTGGATTCCGCACCTTGAACGGAAAGTAAATAATTTGATTACTAATTTTATCAGTTGTATAATTTTCAGCAAAAAGTTGGGCAAACAAGAAGTATCTTCATTGCATTGACAAGGGTGACACACCACTATACACGCTGCACGTTGATCATTTGGGACCAATGGATGCGACAGCCAAGCAATACAAGTACATTTTTGCTGTGGTAGATGCATTCTCCAAGTTTGTGTGGCTGTTCCCAACTAAGTCAACACGTCACGAAGAAGTTGTGAAGAGGCTGAGCGATTGGTCATTTGTGTTTGGTTTTCCCAAGCGCATAGTCAGCGACAGAGGAGCAGCGTTTACATCCAACGCATTCAGCGAGTTTCTCAACGAGAACAAAGTCGAACATGTGTGTACAACGACAGGTGTGGCGAGAGGCAACGGTCAGATTGAGCGGGTGAACCGTTCAATTTTGGGTATCATCGCAAAGCTCTCAGCTCAGGAGTCAACGAAGTGGTACAAGCATGTGCCACAGGTCCAGATGGCGATTAATTCGCATGCGCATTCTACGTTGAAGTCGTCGCCATTCGAGGTCATGTTTGGGACAAAGATGCACAGACAAGCTGAAAGTCGACTATTGGAGGTGCTCAACGAGGAGTTGGTTACGCAGTTTAACAACGAGCGCCAAGAACTGCGTGACCAAGCGAAACAAAACATTGAGAAGGCGCAAGAGGTTTACAAGCGCTATTATGATAAAAAACGACGACCTGAGCACGGCTACAGACTAGGAGACATGGTCGCGATCAAGAGGACGCAGTTCGTCGCAGGACGCAAGTTGGCCAGCGAGTATCTAGGCCCATATGAAGTCACCAAGGTAAAGCGGAACGGTCGCTACGACGTCAGAAAGGTTGCTCAAGTCGAGGGGCCAAATATCACAGCAACGAGCAGTGACAATATGAAGCTATGGCGTTTTGTCTCAGAGAACGATGATATATTATCATCTGGGACAGATGAAGATGAGCAGGAGGGCCGAATGTAAAGGACAGTGTATCAAGCAGTTAGCACTATTTCATCTAAATTAACATTTGAACTTAAGATACCATCGATAAGACCTAACCAATAAGGGGTTATCGATACGGGAGTCGGTTGTTGGAAGTAGAAGCACAAAGTTGAACAAAAAGTCGGAAGAACAGACTCATTAATTGCACATCTTAAATCATACACTCTTTTTCGAAAAACACTATTAATAAACGATACATTATTATTAATCTTACATACATATGCATGCATATACAGTATAATAATTGAAGATCGCTCATGCACTAGTGTGTGTGTGTGTGTGGGTGAAACACTTTGGTAGACTATTCGACGCCCCCTTCAGCGTTATTATAGCTGTCGTTGTGGTTGTTGTTGTTGTTGTATAACACATAAATTACTGAAAAGGCAATTGGAATATCGCTCCCTCTCACTCTCCTGCCACCTCACTATCGCTGACGCCGTTCCACTCCCTCAAACGCCCCGAGTGTTTTTTTTGTATGCGTGTCCGTGTGTGGTGTGTGTGTGTGTGTGTCAAGTCGGGAAACTACTTTTTTTTGTTTGTTAATATAATTGACACATTTTCTAATTGTGGCGTCAGTTGTTGGTTGTTGCATTCGCTGTGTGTCAACATTCGTGTGCCCCATGCAGGCAGAACGAGAGGCACCTATTAACTATTGAGAGGAGAGCAGAACTGAGTAGCTGAGCAGCTGATTACGATGCAGAATCGTGCTCGGAGATTTAGCTAAATCACTTACCCCTGGTATTTTCCATGCAACACACAATCGTGGCGTGCCGTCGCTGTCGCTGGGATGGGTGCGCCCCCAGATCAGATCATACGGATTTATGGACAATTGCGCAACATTTAAAACCACCCACGTGTAAGATCTTACAACGGAAGAGAGAGAGAGAGAGAGAGAGAGAGAGGACAACACACACATGTGTTGCGGATTCGAGATAAAAGAAAGCGCCGTAAGGAATGGCACGATGATGAAAAAGCTTCCCTTTTTAAGGTCAATTTAATGTGATTGATGCACATATGTAGAATATGTTGGCCAAGGAACCCGATTAACGTATACTTTCACTATCAATCTGTCTTATATAAGAGAAAGCTGTATGAAAACGACCCTTAAGAGAAAAAGAAAAATGAAGCATCAGTTGTTTTTTGGTCAAGAGATTGGGAAGTTATCTGCTTTATCTTTCCCCACGTCTCGTACGTTTTAATATGGCAATTTGTAGAAATTTTTGTTAGCAGATGAAAGAACTAAATAAGTAAAAATTAAACTTAACGCATTCCTCACACACACACACACACACACAAAAAAAACGAGGTGGAACGTTGTGAGTTGCTGCGGACACCGCAACTCTACAGTTATACCCGATACTAAGTCAGTATGGCTCTCCTGCGGCAGACGCCGCTAATATTGAACCACACGACAAAGAGTGCGTGCGAGAGAGACAGAAAATCAGTCTGAGCGTGACGTCGGGCGCTGCGTAGCCACTGAAAATTGATTTCTTGCTTTTGGCTACAAAAATTATCCGATCTGATCCAGATTCAGCAATCTGATAGATATGGTCATTATCTATGATTCTGTGTTTTTAGTTTTCTCGAATGTGCAATATTGTGGATGCAACAGATTTTCGTCTTTTGTGGGGGCGGAAGGGGGTGGGGCGAAATTCTGAGATATACGTTTTATAGTGAGATCTAACAGAAGTGCGGAAACCAAATTTGGTTACTCTAGCCTTAATAGTCTCTGAGATTTGTGGATGCCCCAGACTTTCGTCCTTTGCGGGGGCGGAAGGGGGTGTGGCGAAATTTGGACACGAAACGGTCAAGGTCCGATATCACAGGAGTGTGGATACCAAATTTGGTTGCTCTGGCTCTTATAGGTTCTGAGATCCTTGAGCTCATATTTTGCAATTGACAAAACCGACCATGAAACCTGTGTGTTAGAGAGAGACAGAGCGAGAAAGAATGAAATTGTTTTCTTGATTCTGGCTATAATCATTATACGATCTGGTTCAGATTTTGCACTGTAGAAGATATGGTCATCTTCTACGATTCTGCGTTTTTGGTTTTATCGTATCTTTAAAAATGTGGATGCCACAGATTTTCGTCCTTTGTGGGGGCGGAAGTGGGCGGGGCGAAGTTTTGAAATATTTTTGTAGCAGTGACATATCACAGAAGTCTGGATCCAAAACATCGTTGCTCTAGCTCTTATAGTCTTTGAGCACTAGGCGCTGAAGGGGACGGACGGACGGACAGACGGACAGACAGACAGGGCTCAATCGACTCGGCTATTGATGCTGATCAAGAATATATATACTTTATGGGGTCGGAAACGATTCCTTCTGGACGTTACACACATCCACTTTTACCACAAATCTAATATACCCCAATACTCATTTTGAGTATCGGGTATAAAAATACAGTGTTAAAGTATCAAGGTGCGGACGCGTTTTTCCCGGTGCTCCCGTGTGGACGGCAAATAGCAGAAAAACCTGCAGGAAAAAAGCTCGGTCAGGAAACAGGCGTACACAGGGGAGGACTACGTACCAAATGGTCACCTATAGCGCGCACAAGCTCAGCCCAGCGTAATAATCCAGACGCTGCAAACGGAAAATTTTGCCCTCTTTGTCTCTCATTCCAAGCATGCCACTAGTGTTGTAATCAACACTTGTAATCAATCAATTTGTTGCAAATTGTAACAAGTCATGCCAGCTGATCGAGCCGCCAGCTGCTGATCGGTGCTTCGCAGCCCTACCAACAGGGGGCGCAGTGCGCAGATCTACCGGAGCCGCCAGGCGACTACCCTCCGCCAGAGGGCGCTTTATAACGGACGCAAAAGACGGGCAAAAGGCTGCTCCAACCGACGGCCATCCTGTTAAAAGCACACGCGAGCGGACAGCAAAAGGGAAATGGCAGGCTACCAACCTGCCCGTAGCACCGAACCCAGTAAGGTGCTCCGTATGGTATACTGGAAGCCACTTAAGAATTTTTCTGCTATAGGGCTGACGGCAACGGCATTCCATGACCTCAATAGGCAGCTTGATACGCTGTTGAAATGGCTCATGGGCTAATGTCCTTGCCGCCCCCGTCCCGTTAAAACCATGGCAGTCCTCTTCTAACGCTCGGCAGCTGCACCATTAAGTTGGCTGCGTAGGTTTGGTTGATTCCATCCCAATCAATACCGATCTGGCACTGAACTCTGCAGCCCATAAGGCCCAGAGTGAACCTTCGCATGGACCTCACTCTCGGAAAGGTACCCATGGGATCATGAAGGTGACTACGCAATACAGCTGTCGCCAACGGACTAGAGTTGGGACCCACTAAAGGAAAGGACTTCAACATCAATAAATTGACGGATGTGCTGATTTCTTAGCAAATCGAGATTTCAGAGGACGTGGCATTCGGGAGACGGAATATCATAGGAAGATCGCCACCTAAATCTGCCCCGGCGGCCGAAAGAGTCGCACGACTCGCACAGAGGACTGGGAGCAAGACCCAAGAGTCCCTGCCCAATATGAGGGAAGCACTCATCAGCCTAGGCGAGAGAGTAAAAGAATTGACAACCATGATGAGCGAGCAGCGGCACGTTAACACTGCCATGAGGGATCTCGCGGCAGGAATAGCAGACCTGCAAACAACGGTGGTTAGAGAGCTCGACCAAGGAGAAACCCTCCAATGAAGGGAAAACGCTGAAGGGAAACCCACATATGGTAGAGAGGGACTCACAGACCTCGCCAGAGAGGGAGGCAGATAAGAGAGGAAGCGTGTACAAGCGGGTACGAGAGGAGTCACACAAGGGACCGCCGCCGAGTCCCCCACAAACTGATGTTGCCAGACCCAGGTCAAGGACATGCGACAGCGGGCGGCGAGAGCACTCCCACAACCGCACCAGTAACCAGAGTGGATACCCACAGTAGTAAGCTGCAGACGTGGCAACTCGTCGACAGAAAATCAAAGCGGGAGCGGACCGGGAGGAGACACAGGCCGGATGTCATAATCATCCAACCTCAGGGCAACCTAACATACAGCGATATGCTGCGGATGGTCACCAGGCGGCAGGACGACAAGCTGAAGGCCGTCAGCGAAAACGTCAACCGGGTCAGGCGAACAGCGAAGGGAGATCTACTGCTTGAACTGAAGGGCGTGTGCAGCAGCAGCAACGAGAGGATGAAAGAAGACATCCAGCTGGCGTTTGGAAACCAAGTGGGCATCAGAGCCGTGTCAGAGGAATCCTGCGTGGAGATAAGGGATCTCGACACCCTGGTCACAAAAGAGGATGTTGTTGCTGCAATTGCAAAACAGGCGGGGCAAGAGGTGGTTACCAGTGCGGTCAAAAGCCTTAGACAGTCCTTCGCCAGCACGCAAATGGCAATAGTTTGCCTCCCACCGTCGGTCGCCAAGGAACTGCTCAGAGAGGGCAGGCTGAGGATTGGTTGGACCAGATGCCGGGTCAGTGAACGGCAAGCACAAAGGAGGTGCTATAAATGCCTGCAGTTCGGCCATATAGCGGCGAACTACACAAGCGCTGTAGACCGCTCGGGTTGCTGCCTCAAGTGTGGCGAGAGCGGCCACAAAGCAGCAACGTGCCAAAAGGAGCCAAAGTGCTCTGTATGTACAGAGGGAAACCGTCAGGACACCAAGCACTATGTTGGCAGCAGGAGATGCCCAATGGTGCAGGGAGGCTCACGTACCCAGCGTATAAAGTGAAGTTCCTTCAACTGAACCTAAACCATTGCGCGACAGCTCAAGATCTGTTGAGCCAAACGACCAGGGAGGAAAATGTGGACGTAGCTATCCTTAGTGAGCCGTACAGGAAGAGGAGTGACGCTAACTTTGCAGTGGACGCTTCAGGAAAGGCGGCGATCTTGGTCTGCGGAAGACGGCCGAGCCGGATGAGTCAGTGGAGTCCGCAAACCACTACGTCAGAGCTAAGATCGAGAAACTCTGGGTCTACAGTTGCTACCTACCGCCGAGCCTGCAGGCTAACGAGTTCTCGGCCGTCCTAGACGAGCTAGCCGAGGATGCAAGAGGTCGTTCTGGAGTGGTGATAGCGGGGGATTTCAACGCCTGGGCTGAAGACTGGGGCTGCCCGTCAACAAACGCCAGAGGAAGAATTTTACTGGAGAGCCTGGCCTCACTCGATATTGCCCTGCTGAATGCAGGAAATGAGCACACCTTGAACAGGGGCGGCATCGGATCGTGCATAGACCTGACTTTCGTCAGCAGCTCCCTTTATACGCGGGCTTAGTGGAAGCTGAGCGATACCTACACGGCAAGCGATCACTTTGCAATATGTTGCGAAATAACCACTGGCAGCAGAGCCCGCCAGGCAAGGAACCCCCAGGTAGCAAGGATGGGCTTCAAAGCCGGATCATTCAACACAGCGGACTTTTCCGCGAACCTGGTCAACCCACCGCCAGCGGCCGATGCCTCTAGCGAGGCAGACAGAGTGATGGAGGCAGTGCTGCACGCCTGCAGGGCGAGCATGGAGAGACGCTACGAGTACCGGAGTCACCACCAGCCGGTTTACTGGTGGAACCAGCAGACTAAGGATTCGCGACGGAAATGCCTGCAGGCCCGCAGGCAGTACCAGAGAGCGCGTGGCCGGGAAAATTATACGCAACTCCAGGGCGAATACACAGCTGCTCGCAGGGACCTGAAGCTAGCCATTCGGGATAGCAAGCGGAAGTGCTTTATGGAACTCTGCGACTCAGCGGAGCATGACATCTGGGGAAGGGCCTACAAGTTGATAATAAAAACGAGGGGGAACGTTGTGAGTTGCTGCGGACACCGCAACTCTACAGTCAGTATGGCTATACTAAGTCAGTATGGCTCCCCTCCGGCAGACGCCGCTAATATTAAACGACACGACAAAGTGTGCGTGCGAGAGAGACAGAAAATCAGTCTGAGCGTGACGTCACGCGCTGCGTAGCCACTTCAAATTGATTTGTTTCCTTTGGCTATAAAAATGATCCGATCTGATCCAGATTCAGCAATCTGATAGATATGGTCATTATCTATGATTCTGCGTTTTTAGTTTTCTCGAATCTGCAATATTGTGGATGCAACAGATTTTCGTGCTTTGTGGGAGCGGAAGGGGGTGGGGCGAAATTCTGAGATATACGTTCTATAGTGAGATCTAACAGAAGTGCGGATACCAAATTTGGTTACTCTAGCTTTAATAGTCTCTGAGATTTGTGGATGCCCCAGATTTTCGTCCTTTGCGGGGGCGGAAGGGGGTGTGGCGAAATTTGGACACGAAACGGTCAAGGTCCGATATCACAGGAGTGTGGATACCAAATTTGGTTGCTCTGGCTCTTATAGGTTCTGAGATCCTTGAACTCATATTTTGCAATTGGCAAAGCCGACCATGAAACCTGTGTGTTAGAGAGAGACAGAGCGAGAAAGAATGAAATTGTTTTCTTGATTCTGGCTATAATAATTATACGATCTGGTTGAGATTTTACACTCTAGAACATATAGTCATCCTCTACGATTCTGCGTTTTTGGCTTTATCGTATCTTTAAAAATGTGGATGCCACAGATTTTCGTCCTTTGTGGGGGCGGAAGTGGGCGGGGCGAAGTTTTGAAATATTTTTGTAGCAGTGACATATCACAGAAGTCTGGATACAAAACAGCGTTGCTCTAGCTCTTATAGTCTTTGAGCACTAGGCGCTGAAGGGGACGGACAGACGGACGGACGGACAGACGGACAGACAGACATGGCTCAATCGACTCGGCTATTGATGCTGATCAATAATATATATACTTTATGGGGTCGGAAACGATTCCTTCTGGACGTTACACACATCCACTTTTACCACAAATCTAATATACCCCAATACTCATTTTGAGTATCGGGTATAAAAATGAATGCCCTGAAACCGAAGGCACCGGTTGAAGCAGAGAAAATGAAGAATATCGTGGAGACTCTATTCCCCCGTATGCCTCAGGGGGGCATCCCACCAAGGCAGGAGTATGCGGAGAACCAAAGTGAGCTAGAGCAAATTAGCGAGGCAGAGGTCAAGGCCGCAGCTAGGAGTATCCCAGTTGCTAAGGCTCCGGGCCCAGATGGCATCCCAAACAGAGCTCCACCCGGAAATGTTCGCAAGGATGTTCAGCAGATGCTGGGCGGAAGGAATCTTCCCGGAGCGATGGAAGCTACAGAAGCTAGTGCTGATCCCGAAGCCAGACAAACCGCTAGAGGAGCCCTCGTCCTACAGGCCGATATGGCTATTGGACACCGCGGGGAAAATCCTCGAGAAGATCATTTGCACAAGGCTAGAGCGAGCCATCCAGCGAGGTGGCGACCTGTCTCCAATGCAATTTGGTTTCCGCAGGGGCCACTCCACACTAGACGCGCTATCAACGGTGGCAGACATTGCATCAAAGGCAATCGAAGGCACCCGTTGGAAGGGCGGTGCCAAAAAATACTGCATCGTGGTGATACTAGACGTACGAAACGCGTTCAACACTGCCAACTGGGATTGCATCCTAACGGGCTTTGGAGTTGAAGGCCATCTCATTCGCATGGTCCAAGACTACTTCCGGGACCGGGTGCTAATGTATGAGACTGAAGAAGGTACTAAGAGACACGAGATAACTGGCGGCGTCCCACAAGGTTCGGTCCTTGGGCCACTACTTTGGAACGCTATGTATGATGGCATCCTGCGTCTGCAAGTACCCGAGGACACGAAAATGATAGGGTTCGCCGACGACGTGGCACAAGTGGCCGTAGCAAAAAATTTCAAGGATGCGGAAGGCAAATGTGACGCCTCAATAAGGAGAATCAGAGAGGGGCTGGGCTCCGCTGGGCTACAACTGGCCGACCACAAAACGGAAGTAGTCCTGATCAGCAGCCGCAAAAAACCGAAACAGCGCTGGTGAACGTGGGAACTTGCAGGATAGAGTCCGTGAGAGCCATACGGTACCTGGGAGTGATGCTTGACACACGGCTATGCTTTCGTGAGCACCTCAGCCAGGTGAGCATAAGAGCTGCGGCGCTGGGTAGGGCACTAAACAAAATAATGCTCAACACGATGGGCCCGAAGCAAGGACGGCGGCTCCTACTACACAACGTGCTAAAGGCGACAGTACTATACGGTGCAGCGGTCTGGGCGAAGGCGGCCAACGCAAAAGCATATATGAGGAAGATTCAGGCAACATATCGGCTGGGAGCCATGCGAGTATGCAGTGCATTCCGCACGGTATCCGACGACGCGGCTCTGATCATTGCTGGGACGGCACCAATCGACCTTTTAGCAAGGGAGGCGGCCAAAATATACTCGCAGCGAAGAGATATAGCGCCGGCGGAGCCAAATAGGGACGCTATCGGACAACGCGAGCGGCAGCAAACAATGGCCGAGTGGCAGCGCAGATGGACGGGGTCGACGAAGGGGAGATGGACGCACACCCTAATCCCAAGAGTCGAAGAGTGGTGCACGCGATGTCACGGGAGTGTAAACTTCTACCTGACGCAACTTTTAAGCGGCCACGGTTGCTTTAAAGCATACTTGCATAGATTTGGCCACGAAATAGACGGAGATTGTCCTGCCTGCGACGGAACGCCAGAGGATGCGGAGCACATACTCTTCAACTGCGGGAGATTCGAAGCGGAGGGAGATTGCTGTGGAGAAAGGCTGACCAAGGAAACACTTGTGAGAGTGATGCTGGAAGACACGCGCAAATGGGATGCTGTATGCAACTTTGCGTGCGTAGTAATGCGTAAGCTACGCGAGGACGAGCGCGCCAGAAGACGGCAGACAGGAGGGGCATAGAGTGCCCGCCCGGGCCCTGCGACGCAATACTTGACGGTCGTCCCGCAGGAGCACCTGGCAAACCAAACCTACCTACTTAAACACCTAATACTTCTTTCTATACTACTAATTCTATACTGCTGTATATACCATGTAAACGCTTTTCCTTTCTGTTTTTCTACCTAATAAAATATGGAATAAAAAAAAAAAAACACACAGGGAGTACATAGGGGGGACTTTTGTACATATATGTAAAGGACAGTGTATCAAGCAGTTAGCACTATCCCATCTAAATTAACATTTGAACTTAAGATACCATCGATAAGACCTAACCGATATAACCAGACTTAACCGATGTTTAAAAGACCTAACCGATAAGGGGTTATCGATACGGGAGTCGGTTGTTGGAAGTAGAAGCAGAAAGTTTAACAAAAAGTCGGAAGAACAGACTCATTAATTGCACATCTTAAATCATACACTTTGTACTCTTTTTCGAAAAACACTATTAATAAACGATACATTATTATTAATCTTACATTTGGGGGCTCGTCCGCGTCGAATACAGAGCTCGGAGTGCGTGAAAAAGAAAAACAGAAGAAAGCAGAAGCTGATGCAAGAAGAGGATTGTTGAAAAGTTGTTAAAGTTGTTGTTTGTAGCTACATAAAGTTGTTGTTGGTGGCTATAAACATTAAGTTGAACAATCCAAATTCTGTGAGCCTAACAGTAGACACGGAGTTTAATAAAAGATCGGTCGTTTAATTCGGTTGGAAAATTGTGAAATTCATTGTCGCGCCGCAGCGTCGCCTTGTCCGTGCGCAGTACGTACACAAGCAGAAAAAACACGCACAGACACGTTGTGTGTGATACACACTTATAAACAGAAAAGACAAGCACTCGTCGGGTACACAGACACAAGTCGAAAAGAGCCGCAAAATGATGCAAACACCGCCGCCGTTGCACTGGAAAGAGAGAGAGAAGGAAGAAGCTGTACCAGGAACGTCGCGCCCGAGTGCAAACGAGATGGAAGATTTAGAAAATGCAGAAAACAATAGTGATGACAAGATTGATCAAATGATAAAGTTGCTAAGTTTGAAACTGCTTTGCGATGAGCAACGAGAAATGAAGATCGCTCCAGATAATTTTACAAAAGTTGTGAGCGATTGTGATGGAAAATCGGTTCCCATAGAAAAATGGTTTGAGATATTCGAAAAAAATGCCGACGCATATGAGCTTACTGAAAAGCAAAAGTATGTGCAGGCCAGAGGAAAAATGACCGGTGCAGCTAAGCTTTTCCTTGAAGCTGAATGCGTGTGCACCTATGAGGAACTCAAGAACGTATTATTGGATGAATTCACATGTAGCTATAACAGTGCAGACATTCATAAGCTGCTGCAAGAAAGAAAGAGGAAGAGTAGTGAGTCGATGCACGAGTACTTGCTGCAGATGAGAAAAATAGCAGCAGTCGGACATGTTGAACACGCGGCTGTTATAAGCCATATTGTAAACGGCCTGGACATAAGAAACGAGTATAAGTATGCCATGTATCGCTGTAAGACCTTCAGGGCCTTGAAAGAAGAGTTCGATATCTATGATCGTTTGAATATATCGGAGAAGAAGGGCAATAACGAACAGCATAAAACGAGTTTCAAGCAGCAAAGTGGGCAAAGCGGTAAAAAAGAATATTGCTATAACTGTGGATCAGGAGAACACAAACGCAAAGACTGCAAAGCCGAAACGAAGTGTTTTAAGTGCAATCAGAATGGTCACATTTCGCGTAACTGTCCTTATGAAGCTGATAAAGTTGATAAAGTTCGCGTCATTTTGGATCGCAGTCGCATGAAAAAAATTCAAATAAACGGCATTGTTGTTGACTGTCTTGTGGATACAGGGTCAGATGTAACCCTAATCAAAGAGAGTATGTTGAAGACCATGAAAAACGTTAAACTTTTGAAGTGCACAACTATGTTGCGCGGTCTGGGTCAGATATCAACAAAGCCTGTTGGATACTTTAATGCAGAAGTTACCGTGGATAAGTTGCAGACCACACAGAAGTTTTTAGTAGTCCCCAGTAGCCAGATTGATTTCGACGCACTTTTGGGGCATGATTTCATTAAAAAGTTCCGTTTCGTCGCTGATATGCAAGGATACACGTTTTTGAAGCATGACGCAGATCCTGTGCCAATAGATGAGCATGCTCTTATATATAATGTAACTGAAGAGTCATCCTTTGTAGCTCCGCCGCAATATCGAAAAGACGTTGAACAGTTGATAAGAAACAGTTACCAAATGCCCACAGAAGTTGCAAAGCAGTCTCCAATCCAACTGAAGATAGTTCCCGACGGAGTAATCAAGCCGTTTCATCACTCACCGAGTCGTTTATCAACAGACGAAGCCAGTGCCGTAAAGAAGCAAGTCGAAGAATGGATCGAGCAAGGAATCGTGCGCAAGTCGTCTTCAAATGTAGCGAGCAGAGTTGTCGTCGTGAAGAAAAAATATGGTACACTTAGAGTTTGCGTAGACTACAGGAAGTTAAACAGCATGGTATTGCTGGACTGCTTCCCAGTCCCGATCATGGAGGAAGTCTTGGAAAAGCTGCAGTCGGCTAAGTGGTTTACCATAATGGACCTTGAAAACGGATTTTTCCATGTGCCTATGGAAGAGCAAAGCAAGTCGTATACGGACTTTGTTACAAAGGAGGGATTATTTGAGTTTAATAAAGCGCCTTTCGGATTCAAGAACTCGCCAGCTGCGTTCATTCGGTTCGTAAGCTATATTTTTCAAGAAATAATCAACTCTGACATTATGCAGCTTTATATGGACGACATAATTGTTTACGCCGCGTCGCCCGAGGTATGCATGAGGAAGACAAAGTTGGTCCTGGAGACAGCTGCGCAGTTTGGCCTAAAGATCAAGTGGAAGAAATGTAGCTTCATGCAGCCACGCATTAGCTTTCTGGGCCATATCATTGAGGACGGGAGAATCTGGCCCGGCAAATAGAAGACAGCAGCTGTCAGTCGGTTTGCTACGCCCAAAGGCATTAAAGCAGTTCAAGCATTTCTGGGACTCACAGGCTTTTTCAGAAAGTTCATCCCTGGCTATGCACAAGTTGCCCGGCCGCTCACAAATCTACTCAGGAAGGAAGCAGTTTTCAACATTGCCAAAGCAGAGCAACAGTCGCTACAAACCTTAAAGAATCTGCATGTAATCGCACCTGTATTACATTTATACTCACGAGAAGCGCCAACGGAACTCCACACGGATGCATCCAAAGAAGGTTTCGGAGCAGTTCTGTTCCAGCAGTCTGATGGCAATTTCTACCCGATTTCCAAATGCAGTAAAAAATCTACAAAAGCCGAGTCCAAACGTCACAGTTACTATTTGGAGGTCAAAGCTGCATACCTCGCACTCAAAAAGTTTCGTCACTATCTGTTGGGGATTAAATTTGATCTTGCCACTGACTGTGCGGCGTTTAAGCAGACAACAACGAAAGTAGATATACCCAGAGAAGTTTCCCAGTGGATTCTGTATATGGAGGACTTTACATTCAAAGCAGTACACCGCCCAGGGGACAGAATGAGACACGTGGACTGTCTCAGTCGTTTTCCGCAGACATGCATGTTCGTGACGACGGAGCTAACAGCTCGGATAAAGAAAGCACAGCAGGATGACGATTTCATCAAAGCCACAGTTGAGATCCTGAAGCAGCACCCATATCAAGACTACAAGCTTAAAGGAGGTCTTCTCTTCAAATCTGTAAATGGCAATGACGTATTGGTGGTTCCAAGGCTGATGGAAAGGGAAATCATTCACGGATCGCATGAAGTTGGTCATTTCTCCACAGCGAAGACAATGCACTCAGTTCAGCAGCAATACTGGATTCCGCACCTTGAACGGAAAGTAAATAAGTTGATTACTAATTGTATCAGTTGTATAATTTTCAGCAAAAAGTTGGGCAAACAAGAAGTATCTTCATTGCATTGACAAGGGTGACACACCACTATACACGCTGCACGTTGATCATTTGGGACCAATGGATGCGACAGCCAAGCAATACAAGTACATTTTTGCTGTGGTAGATGCATTCTCCAAGTTTGTGTGGCTGTTCCCAACTAAGTCAACAGGTCACGAAGAAGTTGTGAAGAGGCTGAGCGATTGGTCATTTGTGTTTGGTTTTCCCAAGCGCATAGTCAGCGACAGAGGAGCAGCGTTTACATCCAACGCATTCAGCGAGTTTCTCAACGAGAACAAAGTCGAACATGTGTGTACAACGACAGGTGTGGCGAGAGGCAACGGTCAGATTGAGCGGGTGAACCGTTCAGTTTTGGGTATCATCGCAAAGCTCTCAGCTCAGGAGTCAACGAAGTGGTACAAGCATGTGCCACAGGTCCAGATGGCGATTAATTCGCATGCGCATTCTACGTTGAAGTCGTCGCCATTCGAGGTCATGTTTGGGACAAAGATGCACAGACAAGCTGAAAGTCCAAAGTGGGTTGTGCTCAACGAGGAGTTGGTTACGCAGTTTAACAACGAGCGCCAAGAACTGCGTGACCAAGCGAAACAAAACATTGAGAAGGCGCAAGAGGTTTACAAGCGCTATTATGATAAAAAACGACGACCTGAGCACGGCTACAGACTAGGAGACATGGTCGCGATCAAGAGGACGCAGTTCGTCGCAGGACGCAAGTTGGCCAGCGAGTATCTAGGCCCATATGAAGGCACCAAGGTAAAGCGGAACGGTCGCTACGACGTCAGAAAGGTTGCTCAAGTCGAGGGGCCAAATATCACAGCAACGAGCAGTGACAATATGAAGCTATGGCGTTTTGTCTCAGAGAACGATGATATATTATCATCTGGGACAGATGAAGATGAGCAGGAGGGCCGAATGTATAGGACAGTGTATCAAGCAGTTAGCACTATCCCATCTAAATTAACATTTGAACTTAAGATACCATCGATAAGACCTAACCGATATAACCAGACTTAACCGATGTTTAAAAGACCCAACCGATAAGGGGTTATCGATACGGGAGTCGGTTGTTGGAAGTAGAAGCAGAAAGTTTAACAAAAAGTCGGAAGAACAGACTCATTAATTGCACATCTTAAATCATACACTTTGTACTATTTTTCGAAAAACACTATTAATAAACGATACATTATTATTAATCTTACATATATTCTAGTTACCAACCTTTTGCTAAACACTTTTCCACTTCCAAAATGTTCACGTTTATCCAAAACTTTTTAAACTTTTTGTGGATTTTCTTGATTGATTTGATTTGGCTTCGATTTTCTTTGCAACCGAATTCGAAATCCCATTTCCTTTCAACTGTTCATATTTAACTATTCACTCGCTGCTGCCTTGGCTGATGCTGCTGCGGCTTCTTCTGCTGCTGATGTTGCGTCTGTTTGCTCTTAGTTCTAAGCGGCTGACAACAGCAGCAACGTTGACAGCGTCGACATATTGGGTGTTCACGTAGCTGCATTTGAATTCTCAACGGTTTTGCCTAGCGTTTTCAATGTGAAATCGAATTGAAGTCGCGTTTTCGAAGAGTACACTGCACGCACCGACACGACACACACTGCAGAACAATCGTCTTATACCCGATACTCAAAATGAGTATTGGGGTATATTAGATTTGTGGTAAAAGTGGATGTGTGTAACGTCCAGAAGGAATCGTTTCCGACCCCATAAAGTATATATATTCTTGATCAGCATCAATAGCCGAGTCGATTGAGCCATGTCTGTCTGTCCGTCTGTCCGTCTGTCCGTCCGTCCGTCTGTCCGTCTGTCCGTCCGTCCGTCTGTCCGTCCCCTTCAGCGCCTAGTGCTCAAAGACTATAAGAGCTAGAGCAACGATGTTTTGGATCCAGACTTCTGTGATATGTCACTGCTACAAAAATATTTCAAAACTTCGTCCCGCCCACTTCCGCCCCCACAAAGGACGAAAATCTGTGGCATCCACATTTTTAAAGATACGATAAAACCAAAAACGCAGAATCGTACAGGATGACTATATGTTCTAGAGTGTAAGATCTCAACCAGATCGTATAATTATTATAGCCAGAATCAAGAAAACAATTTCATTCTTTCTCGCTCTGTCTCTCTCTAACACACAGGTTTCATGGTCGGCTTTGCCAATTGCAAAATATGAGTTCAAGGATCTCAGAACCTATAAGAGCCAGAGCAACCAAATTTGGTATCCACACTCCTGTGATATCGGACCTTGACCGTTTCGTGTCCAAATTTCGCCACACCCCCTTCCGCCCCCGGAAAGGACGAAAATCTGGGGCATCCACAAATCTCAGAGACTATTAAGGCTAGAGTAACCAAATTTGGTATCCGCACTTCTGTTAGATCTCACTATAAAACGTATATCTCAGTATTTCGCTCCACCCCCTTCCGCCCACACAAAGGACGAAAATCTGTTGCATCCACAATATTGCAGATTCGTGAAAACTAAAAACGCAGAATCATAGATAATGACCATATCTATCAGACTGCTGAATCTGGATCAGATCGGATCATTTTTATACACAAAAGGAACAAATCAATTTGCACTGGCTACGCAGCGCCCGACGTCACGCTCAGACTGATTTTCTGTCTCTCTCGCACGCACTCTTTGTCGTGTCGTTTTATATTAGCGGCGTCTGCCGGAGGGGAGCCATACTGACTTAGTATAGCCATACTGACTGTAGAGTTGCGGTGTCCGCAGCAACTCACAACGTTCCCCCTCGTTGTATATGTATCTGTTTCTGTTTTGTTCCCACACCACACTGATTTTGATTTTGCTCACTAGCACGAAACGGAATACAAACGAATGCGAAACACAAGAGTCCAGCAATGGCAGCAGCAGGTAACAAATACCAACAGACTGTTAACGAAATGAAACTTCTTTGCTTAGATTTCAATATTATTTTTTGTCTCTGGCTGCACTTTTTGGCTCTCCACGAACAAAACAAAAAAAACACCCCAAGATTTGCCTGCCTCTCTCTCGCTGGCTGCTTTTGCTCTCTCGCGTGACTGCAGAGTGGGCCGCGTGTGGTCGCTTTGGGGTTCGCAAGTTGAATGAGCGGACGACGACAGTGCTCCGCTGCTGACGGCAACTTTCTAAAACAGCTGAGTGGAGCCACACGCTCGCGACGCCACGGCTGGCTTTGTTTTGCTTCTGTCTGCGTACGTGTGTGTCTGTGTGTTATGTGCTCGGTGTGTACATTATATGTTTCCCCCTATATACGCAGCACATATGTACATGTATGTACTGTACGTGTGGCTATGTGTAGGGAAAACTACGTCGTACCAAAGACTATACAATACCAAGATGTTGCATGAGGAACAAATGCTTTTTCAATTTTCGTTTGACGCTTCATAGTACGGGCGCGCGGGGCTGGTACTTCAATTCTCTTTTACACTACCTTCTAGTGATGTAAATTTGAATGAAAACATCGATGTCGATGTCCATCGATGTTGTCAAAATCAAACATCGATGTTGGATTGATACATCGGATTTATTCTTCGATGCATCGATGTATGACCGATGTTTCAAAACTTTCCCATTTGATTATAAAACCGAATATTCAACAAAGGAAAAATTAAACTTAAGCTTTCATAGCAGTCTTTTACATATCATAGGACTAAACGAAACAATATTTAACATTAAAGAAATGATTATGCTTTCATAGCAGTCTTTTACATATCACTGTAGATATCATCAGAGATAACTAATATTTCAAATAAGTACTATTTGTCAATGCTTTGCAAAAACCAAAATGCGGCTTAGTCGCACAGGTGAAAGTCTATTACGTTTTCGACTTAATATGTTAGCAGCCGCTGAGTACACCCGTTCAAAATACACCCAGAAGATGCCATTAACGTCAAAAATTGCATTGCAATTTTGTATAAATTAGGATAGGTACTTTTCATACCGTCCCAAAAACACGAAGGATTGCTTTCAAATGAGGCAGGCATTGCTGTGTTTGCTGCTTACAAATTTGAAATTAATTGATCGATGTTTTGCAAAACATCGATACATCACTCAACATCGGTAGCAGCAAAAACATCGGAAAACATCAGTAAACATCGGCAGAAAAACATCGATGCTCGATGCATCGATGTTTTTTTACATCACTACTACCTTCGCCTCCGAAATGCTACTCGGCTTCGTCAATGCCTCGGTCAGCGTCGAGTCGGTGCATGATGCAATTATACAAGGTGGTCTCGTCGGGAGCCAAAGTTAGTTCGTGTTGTCCCTTATCGTCAGTGCATGCTTGCTTGTTGATGATGAAGGTTGTTCACGGACGAATTTTTTGATATATTCTTAACCCTCATGTCCCGACAACAACAAAATTATAAAAAGCATATAAATTATATATTATGTAAAAGAACATTTTAATATAACTAAAAATGTTGAAGAAAAATTATTAATGGCTGCATAAAATTTAAATATTAATATATCAGTAAAATCATTTTATTTTAAAATTTAAAAACTCACGGGCCTGCTAAGGGTTAATCAACATCAACATACATACATATACCGTCTCACTCAAACTCACTATACTATGTGCCCTTCACTCGCACTTATTGCTAGCATACGTTAAGGGACTAACTTTTGCCGACGAGACCACCTTGTATAATTGCATTATGATCGAGGCGTTGACGCCAGCCAAATCGAACCCTTTGTTTTTTCTTTTGTTTCTTTCTTTTCAGCGCGTGCCGAACGTAATTCGGTTCTGCCGACCGTGCGCAGAAGCAGAGAGCTTCGTTTTATCTTTTCGTCTTCTTTGCGCCTGCGTCGACAGCACTTTTTTTCTTTTTTCGCTTTGCATTTGCTATTTTCCGCGCGTGCCGAACGTAATTCGGTTCTGCCGACCGTGCGCAGTAGCAGAGAACTTCGTTTTATCTTTTCGTCTTTTCGCCTGCGTCGCAGAACTCTTTTGCTTTGTTCTTTGCTAATTGCAATCGTCAGACGGAGTTTTAATAAGTGATTATTAATCTGGAGTTTTAATAAGTGATTATTAATCTGTGATTATTATTATTATCAGGTAAGTGCAGTTTTTAATTAATTAATAATATGTGTCGTGCGCGTGTTAAATAAAAAAAATCTCAATTGTATAAAAAGTTAAATTTATGAAAAAACGGTGTTCAAATTATATTAATTAGGAATTAGGAAAGATTTTTATTATAGGCAGAATAATTAAAAACATTAGATATTTTTATAGTGAACCATTAAGTTCGACTCATGTGTGGACGTTGACATGCAATGACTGCATCTTTCAAGAGGCGATGCAGTTACTGCATCGTCAAGTGGCCCGTGTGACACCAGCAGAAGGCTGTTACGCGCGGATCCCAGGCAAAACGCAGCCCTCCTCCCGCCCAACCGACCGAGGGGCGCTGCCGCATGACGCGCGGTGCGTAGCCGAACCAAACGCGAACATGCAAGAAAGATAGCTATTAGACTAACATTCGAGGAAAATTAGTACTAAACTTACTAAGAAACTAAGCATGCAATCAAAGTACAAATACCACTACAGTTACTAATTAATAGAAAGGTGTGTAAGGATTAATAATTTAATAAGAGGAAGAGAATTAGTGGTGGATATAATATGGTAGAGGGAATTATAATCCGAGCATAAGACCCTAAACGGTTCATGCAAGGAATAATTCGATCTACAAAGTGGAAGGAACAACGGTATAAAATTTCTAGTCAGTCTAATAGGAATCGTGAAGTTTATGCGGCTCAACAGATCAGGGCTGTCTATGTCACCCCTGATCAAGTTGTGCATAAATATCACACCAAGCATTTTTCTACGGTTAACTAGGGATGGGAGGTTTACTAATAGTAGTCTACTAGAGTAAGATGGGAGTCTTACACCCGCATCCCAGTTAAGGCCCCGCAGAGCAAAGAGTAAAAAGTTTTTCTGTACTGATTCTATACGGTCCTGGTGTACTTTGTACTGAGGGCAACATACACAGGAGCCGTATTCTAAGATCGGACGAACAAGCGAGGTATAGAGAGTCTTTGTTATATAGGGGTCGTCAAATTCCTTTGACCACCTCTTTATAAACCCAAGCACGCCCATGGCCTTATTTACCATGGTAGAAATGTGTTCGGAAAACTTTAACTTGGGGTCTAACATAACACCCAGATCATCCACCAGGGTAATTCTCTCAAGAGAACCACCAAATAGGGTGTAGGGAGCCAACAAAGGGCTAGAACGATGAAATGTCATAACTTTGCATTTCGAGGCATTAAGGTGTAACAAGTTTGCACAACACCATGACTGAAAGTTATTGAGATCGGATTGCAAGCGAGAATGAAATGAAATGTCCTTGTACTGGACACAGAGTTTAACATCATCCGCATACATAAGTACTCGAGAGTATGTTAATACTGAAGGTAAGTCATTAATAAAGAGTGTGAGGAGTAAGGGGCCTAGATGGCTGCCTTGTGGTACTCCCGAAGAAACCTTTACTGGGAAAGAGAGGGAGTTTTTGAAGAGGACTCTTTGAGACCTAGAACAAAGATAGCTAGAAATCCATCTCAGGAGGTTGGGCGGAAACCCTAAAAGGTCAAGTTTATGCGCTAAAAGGGAATGGTTTACAGAGTCGAAAGCTTTACTAAAGTCGGTGTAAATAACATCCGTCTGTAAGTTACCTTGAAAGCCTTTAATAATGAAAGAGGTAAACTCTAACAAGTTCGTGGTGGTTGATCGCCGCCTTATAAATCCATGCTGAGTTGGAGATATAAGTGACTTGCAGAGATGTTGCAAGTGCGGAGTTAGAACCCTCTCAAACATTTTAGGAATAGCGGATAACTTTGCTATACCTCTATAATTTTTTGCATCGGACTTGCTACCTTTTTTATGGAGAGGAATTATAAACGATTCCTTCCAGATCGGGGGGAAGCAAGAAGAATCAATGGATAGGGTGAATAGTTTAAGCAAAGGTCCACACAGAGCCTCGGCGCAGTACCTGAGTACACAACCTGGAACCCCGTCTGGACCCGGTGAAAACACCGGCTTAACTAGTCGAAGATCATGAAGTAGTGAACATTCATTTAACAAGGGACTGAAAATGCCGTTCGACCTCGGTAAACCGTATGGGTACGGATGACCAGAGTAGCTTTCCTCAGAATAGGTGGTTTGGAAGAATTGGGCAAAAAGATCGGCAATTGCCTGATCATTATTTGCCGACGTATTACAAAATGATAGCGAGGATGGGTGTGCGGACGTTCTACGCTTACTGTTTACGAAGCTGTAAAACTGTTTAGGGTCCTGAGAAAAACGTATCCTGCAACGAGATAGGTAGTTCTTATAGCATTGAGCATTAAGAACTGAAAAGTTTGACCGAGCTAATACATAGCGAGAGTGAGAAGTAGGAGAACCCACTTCTTGAAATTTTTTATAAAGTCTTGATTTTAAGTTTTTTAGACTGGATAACTCTCTGGTAAACCAAGGGGGTTTTCCAGATCTAGTCGGACAAGAAAGCGGGACACAAGAATCGAAAAATGTGCCAAGAGCATTGTAAAAAATGTTTGTGCCTTTTATGATATCAGTGCACAAGTACAAAGCGGACCAATCAAAATCCCTAATGAGGTTATTAAGCTTCGCAAACTCGGCTTTACGAAAGCAGCGGACACGTTCGGGCAGCCTACTCGACCGATCCAATACAGTTGGTCCTATATCTAGCGACACCTCGAAAGTAGGGCGGTAGGCGTCTTCAGGTATAGTGAGCGGAAGGGCTCGGGTTAACAACACTATGGTCGGATCCGATACAAAGCACAGATCAAGCAATCGACCCAAGGAATTTTTCACATGGTTGACTTGAGACAGGGATAGGTCAAGCAAGCCGTCAACAAAGTCATGTCGTGACATGGGCACTAGGATACTAGACTCGTTTACCGAAGAACAAACAGTTCCTGGCAAGTTGAAGTCACCAAGAACTAACATACGATCTTTATCAGATAGCGAGAAAGAAACAGCGGTTAAAGCGGACAAGTGCTGCTCATAAATTGAAATATCCGAAGAAGGTGGGATATACGAGCAAGTAATGAATATAGCGAAAGCGGGAAGAATCAGTTTTACACACAGGAATTCCAGTTCCTGTTGAACTTGGACTGTGAAGTGTTCCGACGTGAAGTAAGAGTCCACTGCAATTAGAACCCCCCCTGCCCGTCGAGACGAACGGTCCTTTCTAAAAGTTGTGTACCGACCTGCCAAAACCTCGGAACTAAGAATGTCCGGCTTTAACCAGGTTTCAGTAAACACAATAACGTGGGAAGCAAATGCAACACTATCCCGGAAAAGCCGAGTTTGCGAAGCTTAATAACCTCATTAGGGATTTTGATTGGTCCGCTTTGTACTTGTGCACTGATATCATAAAAGGCACAAACATTTTTTACAATGCTCTTGGCACATTTTTCGATTCTTGTGTCCCGCTTTCTTGTCCGACTAGATCTGGAAAACCCCCTTGGTTTACCAAAGAGTTATCCAGTCTAAAAAACTTAAAATCAAGACTTTATAAAAAATTTCAAGAAGTGGGTTCTCCTACTTCTCACTCTCGCTATGTATTAGCTCGGTCAAACTTTTCAGTTCTTAATGCTCAATGCTATAAGAACTACCTATCTCGATGCAGGATACGTTTTTCTCAGGACCCTAAACAGTTTTACAGCTTCGTAAACAGTAAGCGTAGAACGTCCGCACACCCATCCTCGCTATCATTTTGTAATACGTCGGCAAATAATGATCAGGCAATTGCCGATCTTTTTGCCCAATTCTTCCAAACCACCTATTCTGAGGAAAGCTACTCTGGTCATCCGTACCCATACGGTTTACCGAGGTCGAACGGCATTTTCAGTCCCTTGTTAAATGAATGTTCACTACTTCATGATCTTCGACTAGTTAAGCCGGTGTTTTCACCGGGTCCAGACGGGGTTCCAGGTTGTGTACTCAGGTACTGCGCCGAGGCTCTGTGTGGACCTTTGCTTAAACTATTCACCCTATCCATTGATTCTTCTTGCTTCCCCCCGATCTGGAAGGAATCGTTTATAATTCCTCTCCATAAAAAGGTAGCAAGTCCGATGCAAAAAATTATAGAGGTATAGCAAAGTTATCCGCTATTCCTAAAATGTTTGAGAGGGTTCTAACTCCGCACTTGCAACATCTCTGCAAGTCACTTATATCTCCAACTCAGCATGGATTTATAAGGCGGCGATCAACCACCACGAACTTGTTAGAGTTTACCTCTTTCATTATTAAAGGCTTTCAAGGTAACTTACAGACGGATGTTATTTACACCGACTTTAGTAAAGCTTTCGACTCTGTAAACCATTCCCTTTTAGCGCATAAACTTGACCTTTTAGGGTTTCCGCCCAACCTCCTGAGATGGATTTCTAGCTATCTTTGTTCTAGGTCTCAAAGAGTCCTCTTCAAAAACTCCCTCTCTTTCCCAGTAAAGGTTTCTTCGGGAGTACCACAAGGCAGCCATCTAGGCCCCTTACTCTTCACACTTACCTTCAGTATTAACATACTCTCGAGTACTTATGTATGCGGATGATGTTAAACTCTGTGTCCAGTACAAGGACATTTCATTTCATTCTCGCTTGCAATCCGATCTCAATAACTTTCAGTCATGGTGTTGTGCAAACTTGTTACACCTTAATGCCTCGAAATGCAAAGTTATGACATTTCATCGTTCTAGCCCTTTGTTGGCTCCTTACACCCTATTTGGTGGTTCTCTTGAGAGAATTACCCTGGTGGATGATCTGGGTGTTATGTTAGACCCCAAGTTAAAGTTTTCCGAACACATTTCTACCATGGTAAATAAGGCCATGAGCGTGCTTGGGTTTATAAAGAGGTGGTCAAAGGAATTTGACGACCCCTATATAACAAAGACTCTCTATACCTCGCTTGTTCGTCCGATCTTAGAATACGGCTCCTGTGTATGGTGCCCTCAGTACAAAGTACACCAGGACCGTATAGAATCAGTACAGAAAAACTTTTTACTCTTTGCTCTGCGGGGCCTTAACTGGGATGCGGGTGTAAGACTCCCATCTTACTCTAGTAGACTACTATTAGTAAACCTCCCATCCTTAGTTAACCGTAGAAAAATGCTTGGTGTGATATTTATGCACAACTTGATCAGGGGTGACATAGACAGCCCTGATCTGTTGAGCCGCATAAACTTCACGATTCCTATTAGACTGACTAGAAATTTTATACCGTTGTTCCTTCCACTTTGTAGATCGAATTATTCCTTGCATGAACCGTTTAGGGTCTTATGCTCGGATTATAATTCCCTCTACCATATTATATCCACCACTAATTCTCTTCCTCTTATTAAATTATTAATCCTTACACACCTTTCTATTAATTAGTAACTGTAGTGGTATTTGTACTTTGATTGCATGCTTAGTTTCTTAGTAAGTTTAGTACTAATTTTCCTCGAATGTTAGTCTAATAGCTATCTTTCTTGCATGTTCGCGTTTGGTTCGGCTACGCACCGCGCGTCATGCGGCAGCGCCCCTCGGTCGGTTGGGCGGGAGGAGGGCTGCGTTTTGCCTGGGATCCGCGCGTAACAGCCTTCTGCTGGTGTCACACGGGCCACTTGACGGTGCAGTAACTGCATCGCCTCTTGAAAGATGCAGTCATTGCATGTCAACGTCCACAAAAAAAAGAATGCTGAGCTTACTACGCAAGCCTCTTACATTCTGATAGGTTACTAAAAGAGAAGTTAGTTTTTTGGAAAGGTGGAAGCAAGACGGGAAGTTGAGGAAGAGGAAGTTGAGGTTGAGGGTGGCACACTGGAAAGATTTGGAAGGGATATGGGGGGCCTATTCTTCTTCTTAGCCTTAAACTCCTTCACCACCAAATGCTCCGGCCAAAATTTGGCGGAGCAAATGGTGTCAAATTGAGTTGGGGAGATGCTTATCTTAAACGAGGCTATCTCCCTGGCATAAGAGAAGTTAAATTTCTCCACCTTTAAAGCCACGGCTTTTATTTTGCTTTGAATAAAAGCAATTACATCATTAGATGTGAGGTCAGGGGCCAGCCGTGAAACAAAAACTTGTCGTTTTGGTGGGACTCCCACCAGTGGTTTAGTCACCACAGGCCTAGTACCTGTGGTGGCAATATCCGGAGGTCCGGAACGTCTATTTACTGGTGGGATCGGGATAGACGGGACAACTAGCGAACTTGCGGACACCACGGACACGGACGCTGCAGACGTACTTGGCTGCACATTCTCCGAGGCGATGAATTCGGCTACCGAATCTGCGTCGCCAGCAGCTGTCGTTGCCCTTGGAGTGGCAAACGAGATCAACTGCTGCACACTTGGAGTGGTCGGAGTCAGTTTTTCGGCGGCGCACGGCTGAGTGACGGTTGGCAATTGCAGATCCCGCGGAGTGACCTTTTTGCGCCTCGGAGACTCATTCAGCAGTTTTAAACCGCTAAACTGAGCCTCCATGGCTAGGAGCCGATCGTATTGGTTTTTAAAACCAACGGTCAGCTCCTTAAAGCCACTCCGCGTCTGCCTCATGAAAGCCACCATGTCTTTCTCCACCGCACGGCATGCCTCGCAACTGTAATGCAAGCCATTACGTTTGGCTATAGCATCACTCACGAGGCCAGAAAATCCAGCGCATTTTGCGTGCACTACGCTGTCGCAGAGCCAGCAGGGGACATTCGGCTGATCGTGGGTGATCTGCTTCTTACAGCTTTTTTTGGCACAGACCACAGCGTATTCCATTTTATTTTATTATTTATTTATATATATACTATTATTTGCAAAACAAATTGGTATCAGACCAATGTGCCAGACAACGCTCAAAGCGGAATTGGTAAAAAAAAGAGAGCAGAGTGGAGAGCGGTTATAGCGAGAGCTACTAAGCAGAGAGCGCTATTGCTCAGAAAGTTTAAAGAGCGAGAGAGAAAGAACAGTTATTGAAGTTGAGGTTAGGTATATACTTAGTCAATTTAGAAGCACCAACGGAGCTGGAAAAGTTTTCGGTAGAAGACTTTGAACGGAAAGCCGTTGCCCTGCCATATAGGGAGAACTAGTTTTAGTTCCGTTGTTGCATTTTCCATAGGTTTATTTGCTACCTTTACTTATTTTCATTTGTAGTATTTTTTGCTTATTTTTAAATTCATAAAATGGAGGTGTTTAGTCCGTAGGCGTAATTGAATTACGAATCGGGCATATCTTTAGCGCCTGCGCTAAAGATATCTTTGGAAGATTCACCGGCCAGAGTCCGACAGAACAAAAAAAAAAAAAAAGTAGTTTGCAAGAGACGAATTTTCTTTATATTTTCAGTATGGAAAATACAACATTCAACAACAACAATCAAAAAATTCGCCGTTTAATCTTTGATGCAGAGCGTAAGTATATAATTTTTGTGCTTGATGTATGAAATAAGTATTGACCCAATTAACATTGTTTTCACAGAACCTGTGCCAGAAGAACAGCAAATTTCGCGTAAGTACATGAATTTTTAATTACTTTGTGCATAATGCATAATAACTATGAAAATTTTTATTGCAGTTCCGGCAGAGCGCCGACTAATGGCTGCGATTTCGAGTCTTGAAAAGAAAGTTGATGCTTCGATTTCTAGTCTTGAAAAGAAAGTTGATGCTTCGATTTCTGGTCTGGAGAAGAAAGTTGATGTTCTGTCTGAAACATTGGCGGAGGTGGTGGCTCTGCTCAAGCTTCAGATCAAAAAAGAGCCTGACGTAGACAATTTCGTAAAATTTCCGATACAGTCGACGATGGAGTTGGAGCATTTAAACTCTATTATAACTCCAGAGCTGACCGATTTTTATGTGAGTGGTAGCCTATCCTTCTATGACAGCTAGTTGTTATTTTTTTTCATTATTTTCTTTTATTAGATCAACAAATTACGGAACTTAATGGGGACGAGCACATCGATGGCATGCAGCTTAAAAAATGTGCTGGACGCGAAGCTCATTTTCGAATACAACATAGACGGTACTTCGGGGAAGAGCTCGCTATAAAATTGTAAAGAATTTTACAATGTCCAGGAATGTAGGTCTAAAAAGAACTTAAAAAAAACATAATAACTAATTAATTAATTTATTCATATTATTTCAGCGGCGGTGAAGATGAAAATACCCGACGAGCCAGCAGACAAAGTGATTCGGAAGGCTATTCACAACATTAAGAATAGTCATTTTCAGAAGACCTCAAGGAAAAAAAATTCAAAGTAGACAATAATGAATAGTAATAAATAAAAATAATTGGAAAAATAAACAATTACAATGTATTACATTTTATATTAAATGCATGGTTTTTCGTGAAAAATCATCACTTATTAAGTGCATGCTTTTTCGGGAAAAATCATCACTTATAAAATGCATGATTTTTAGGTAAAAATCATCGCTTATTATGTGCATGATATTTAGGCAAAAATCATGCATTTAATAAGCGATGATTTTAGTCAAAAATCATGCATTTAATAAGCGATGATTTAAGCCAAAAAATCATGACTTATAAAATGCATGATTTTTAGGTAAAAATCATCGCTTATTAAGTGCATGATTTTTCGGCAATGCTCGATGACAATGTCATCGATTATGCCCTAGGACATCTCCATGTTAATGTCATCGGCTCAGCTTATGGCCGGTCATCAACTATGTCATCGGGGGTAGTGACGCGGTCATCGACGTATCAGCAGCTGAGTCATTAATGACCCGTACTGCAGGGCATATACGGCTTTTAGCTTCACACACAAGCGCACTGAAAGCATGTCAGTGTCTGCTTGCCGAAACCGTAGGGCAGCGTGGTCGCTGATGTCTTTGGCGCGGCACAGTGGGGACTCAGCCGAAATAGTAAAAAAATTGTATGAGTGCTTTAGATAAATTTAATGTACGCATCTAATAGAGAATTTTCCAATCGAATTTTCAAGATAGTTTTAGTTTAGGAGATATAAGCACTCAAAGTTTAACATTTTTTCAGTGTGCAAATATTTATTGAACTCATATTCACTAACTAATTTAGCAAGCTGAGACGGCCAAAGGTCCCACTGTGCCGCTCCAAAGACATCGGCGATCCGCGACCACCGCTTCGACGGTGCTGAGGCTCGAGAGTCCAGAATTATTTCGTTGCTGGTGAAGGCATTGCCGAACAGACGAAACCGATGGGCAGCGGGGTCGCGGTAGAGACGAAGTACAGGCGAAAAGGGAATTAAAACCCCGCGCGCTCCCTCGTGCCTTTCGGGTCCTAATGTTAGGACCCGCCATAGAACAGCTTTTTGGTCGCTCATGCAACATCTTGGTATTGTATAGTCTTTGGTCGTACATTTGGCTAGTTTTTTTTTCTTTTCTTTTATTTATTTTTTGGCATGGGCCCTCCTCCAATATCTGGCAACCAACATGTTGCCAGCGTCACAATGGTCTGCGCCAACATGTTGCACTGCGCAGGGAAAAATAACACAAAGAATGTATACAAAAATCATATGGAATTTCCAAGGCCTTGGAGGGAGAGAGGTAGAACGCATATACACATAGGCATAGCCAGAGTGAGCGACATGCATGGCGACATTTGAGTGATAAGTGAAGTAAATAGGTAATATGTACTATGTATACATATATTATATACACATGTATACGTGTAGATCGTAAATAGAGGGGCAGACATCTCCAAGTGATAGCGATTCAATAACAAAAGCCAATCACAGATACAGAAAAGTATACACACAGCAATACAGCGAAACGAGCCCGTTTCCATATGTTTGAAAGATGATGATGACCAAAAATAGCTGGCATATAAAAGAATCTGCTTGGCGTTTTTGTTTTTGCTGCTTGAGGTATTTGTTGGGGGCTGGCAGACGCACGGAGCGGAGAGTTCTTGGAGAGAAGTAAACAACAAAAACGCAGGAAAAAATAAAAACCACAAAAAACGCATGCGCCCTCGCTGCACTTAATACATATGTATGTACTGTATGCGTGAATGTGTGTGTGTGTGTGTGTAAGTATAATCCAAAACCCAAAGACAGTCAGCAGTTGGCCAGACAGACCCCAAAAGACGTCGCGACCCAGACAAAAGCAACAGCATTTACAGTTTCAGTTTATGTTTGCTTAAGCTGCTGCTCTCTTTGTCTCTCTGCCTCTCTCTCTCGCTCTCCCCCTATATGTGTGTGCTATTCTCTCTGGACCTTGCAAACCAAACGATCCCTGCAGTACGGGTCATCGATGACTTAGCTGCTGACACGTCGATGACCGCTTCACTACCCCCGATGACATATGTAGTTGATGACCGGCCATACGCTGAGCTGTTTACTTTAACATGGAGATGTCCTAGGGCATAATCGATGACATTGTCATCGAGCATTGCGAAAAAATCATGCACTTAATAAGCGATGATTTTTCACGAAAAATCATCCATTTAATATAAAAAAGTAATACATTCAATTGTTTATTTTTCCAATTAGTTTTATTTATTAAAAACTATTGTTAATTATTGTCTAAGGATGCTTTGTATTTTTTGTCCCTTGCGCCCTTTTGAAAATAGCTATTCTTAATATTGTGAATAGCCTTCCTAATCACTTTATCTGCTGGCTCGTTGGGTATTTTCATCTTCACCGCCACTGAAATAATATGGATATGTTAATTAATTAATTATTATGTTTTTTTTAAAGTTTTTTTTTAAACCTACATTCTACATTCTTTATTCTTCTTTTATTCCCGAGAATAAGAGAAGAATAAAGAAATATAATGTGAATGCAGCGAAACATTAATATAATTTGAACACAGTTTTATTTAAAAATTTAACCTTTTATACAATTGAATTTTCTTTATTTAACACGTGCACACAACACATATTATTAGATATTTAAAAACTGCACTTACCTGATATTAATAATAATCACAGATTACTTTATTTCACTTATTAAAACTTTATTTGACGCTTGCAAATAGCAAAGATCAAAGCAAAAGAGTTCTGTCGACGCAGGCGTAAAGGAGACGAAAAGATAAAACGAAGTTCTCTGCTACTGCGCACGGTCGGCAGAACCGAATTACGTTCGGCACGCGCGGAAAAGAAAGAAAGAAAAGGAAAAACAAAGGGTTCGATTTGGCTGGCGTCAACGCCTAGATGACATTGTAAATGACATTCGTCATCGCTCACATCTGGTACTGCAGGGATGCGACATCTTATCAGCAGCACCCACACAAACACACACACACACTCGGAACAGTGATATGCTGATATGATTTGTACTTGATACGTCGTCACAGGTCTCTCTGCATGTGGCAGTATGTGTTGATGATAAGAATAAATCTGCTCAAAGTGGTTTCTTTGTATCTTAGACGAATATTGTTGAATATCTCGTTCCTATTGCTCTTTTTTTTTCTTTTCTCAAGACCAAATCAATGCGCACACACAATCGCGGACAAAAACAGACCAAGACCCAGACGCAGACACATCCACAACCACCCAGAAAACCAAACGCTCACAAATGATATCGCATACGAGTCAAATGCGAGACTTAACCCGACAAAACGCTCGCATTCGGACCCGCATATGATAGAAATATGATACTTGTGTCGTTCAGTTTGTGGCAGTGAAAGTATCATTTATGATAGCTCGCAAAGGAATCGTTTGCGAGCCTTTTGCGATATCATTTATGAGCCTTTTGCGATATCATTTGTGAGCCTTAGGTTAGGTTAGGTTCAGGCGGTAGCCTGGGGGAGTGATGAAACCCACCCAAGCTCACTTGGACCTGTAGAAGGTCCGTTGTGGTGCCGCATGGGCGTGTGCCCTTTGTGAGCCTTTTGCGATATCATTTATGAGTCGTTTTTGATATAAAATAATATCAAAAGAAATATTTTTTTCGAGCCCATAGCAGTATCAAAAAAGACTCATAAATGATATCGCAAAAGGCTCACAAATGATTCCTTTGCGAGCTATCATAAATGATATCGCAAAAGGCTCGCAAACGATGTCGCAAAAGGCTCGCAAGAATTAGTTTTTGCGAGAGTTTTTTTTGACCCGTTCCCATTTTGTTCCGTAATAAAAAATATTTTTAAATTGTAATATGAAATGAATTTAATGTATATATGTAATATGTATGAACTATGTACTAAAATTTAAGTTTTTTTGCATCACTTTTTTCCAATCTGGCCTTCCGTTCCTGAGCATACTGGAAATATTTTTGAGTTGTATGGTCGAAATCCTGATCGTCGAGCGCAAACTTCTGTTTAAATGCATCTGTAGAAAATATAAAATATATTAAAAATTGGGGAATTACATGTTCGATATATGTTCGGCTTTTTCTTTTGTAAGACATTTTATTTCTTTTATTAATAATGTACTTACCGATTGGCAGAAATTTCTTTTAAATGCATAAGAGATGGTAGAGATTTTTAACTTAGCACTGCACAGTTCGGCGAAAATAATTGAAATGACGGCGCAAGGAACGCACGCTTTATTTGCACTTGTTTCTAATGCTCGACACATGTAAAAAAAAGAAAAACACAAATGACTTTTCGACCACTAATCTGTCGACACGTCATCTGTCGAGACGTGAACACAAAGCCGAAGGAGAATTGCCGGACCGAAGGCACACGAAGGCTTGCTTTTTTTTTGGCTTTCGACCGGCAGCGCAGTCGAAGCGCACTTTCCTATTGTAAAACTCCCGCTCGCGAGCGTTTTGCGACACAAGAAGTAGAGCTCATTTTTGGCTCGCTTGCGAGCTCGTTTGCGAGCGTTTTGCGACACAAAACCATATCGCTCGTACACAATCTCGCTTGCGAGCTCGTTTGCGAGCATTTTGCGGAACTCTCGCAAAAGGCACGTTAGTTGGTTTGCTGGGCACCTACGGGTGCATATGGACTCTCGCCACTTGTCTGCGGAACGAACTTGAGTAACCCAAGCCGAAGGATACACGGCCGACGACGACGCGTCTCTGGCTACAACAAAGACTAGTCTTTAAGACTTACCACACCTTTAAGACCATGCGATGACTACATGATGTTTATTTTTGTAAATGCTGAACACGAAAAAAAAAAACAACAAAAGAAGAAGAAAAAATATTAACAGAAACACATCTAAACAAAGAGCTTTGCTTTGTTAACGAGTTAGAGAAATGTGTGTATACATATTTTAATTTGTTGCCTGATTGAAGCGATAAAAGAAACGCAAATTCCATCAAAACCAAAACACACAGTACATACCAGTCCCCCCCTCCCCACCCTACCAAGGATATGATATATGTATCCTTCTACAGGGTAAACAACCCTCGGATCAAAATGAAATTCTAAACAAAAAGAAAAACAGCAGTTAAGGGGTGATGGCGGGGGAACAACAGGCGAGACATCTACATCTCCTTCCGCTATCCCATGGCGCCTCCTCTCCTGTAACCATCGACATTTTGCTAACTCTCTTCTCACCCAAAATCAGCTGCGAATATTTTTTTGGTGGGCTGGTCGACTCTCTCTCACTCTCTCTCTCTCTAGCACTCTCACAGTTACGCTCTTCATTTTGATGTTTTCTTCTTGCTCGCACACGTTGTTCAAAGTCATTCAACCCAGCAACAAAATAACGTAAAGTAAAACGCAATAAGGAGAGCGACGCGGAGGTGGAGGAGTACCATAAGAACAGAAGCAACAACAACAACAACGGGAAGGAGAACGGGAAACGTCAACGGCAGCAGCGTCGATGGGGTCACTGAGCGTTGCCACTCTCTCCCACTCTCACCAACACCCCCACCCCCGTATCTCCTCCCACATTCATCACGTTTTGCGAGAGTGAAATTTGAAAATATAAGGCGTAGCAAAGTCCGCCGATGGAATGCGTCAAGTGGCTGGCTGTCCGCCACACATTGCCCCCCGCAAAGAACCCCAGGATACGATCATTGACACTCTGTTAACGAAACAAGAAGTACATAAGAGTTCCTGATTCTTTATCAGCCACCAAGTAATTTATGACCCTGAATTGTCGTCAGGCACTGCACTCGGAACTGAAACCCGAATCTGGAATAGTCACCATAAGGGGCGCAGCTTCTGATAGGCTTTCTGGCTTTTGATTGTTTGCTTATCTCGAGACCCGACTCTCCCCGCATAACCGTCACTGTGCGTTTCAGTGACTCCGAAGATAAGGCTCCCTTGCGGTTCGGTTCGCTTCGGTTCGGTTTCTCGTTATCGCAGATAATTAAGCCCGAAGAACTGTTTGAGAAGTGCTGAACGGTTGACTATACTTATGGCTTCATTAACTGAATGGAAAACCATAAAAAAGGCAAACGGAGGCAATCGCAAGGAGAGGTGGGGGCAGTGGCCTCCCAGTAGGGAAAACCTTATGTGTATTTTATTATGTTTGCATTTACTTTAAGGTACATATTGTACATAGTAAAACAAGGTTGAAAGTACACACAGATGTGTGCTGTACCGCATGCAGTGCTGTCTGCTACGTGTTCTACATGACAATTGGGGGGGATATAATGATGGGAACCTAGCTGATTGATACAGAATGCGGCAGATGCGGGCATTCGTTAAATTGAAAGCTAGTCCCCTAGCACGTTCATAGGACAGAATAAGCGACAGCAACTGTGCTCAAGTATTATTGTGGCCGCTGCTGTCAAATTAGGCAAAGCTTCTTCTCTGGAAAAATGCATAATACCCTTTCTGGATGGGTCTAACAAAAGTGATTTAACAGCGCGACAACAGGATAATTTCCGCAAGAGAGTAAGCAAATGTGAAACATGCTCTCTCTTTTCTTTCTGATCTCCTCCTTTCAGCAGTGTTCCGTTGATCCAAAGATCTAACATGGCTGCCTGCGTTACATGGATAGAAAGAGAGAGAGAGGGCAGAAAACAGTAAACTGTAAAGTCTACACTGAAAAGATCTTTGGAATGCTTTAATAGTTCGCATTGTATTTATTTATTTATTTTAAGCAAATCAATGCGAATATTAAATCAATATGGATGAGCGAACCTCTCTCACCCAAACACACACACACACACACAGACACACTCACACTCACACTCACTTGCGGGGACAAACTGTCAACTGTTTTAATACGATTTCCTTTGTTCTTTTGGGGGCTGCGCAAAAAGGAAATGGAAATGAAAGCAAGGATACAGGAGAGCCAAGCCAACGCGAACATTGCTGCGCCCCCTCTCTGTCTCTTTTGGCTTTAGCAGTTTCTTTGTCTGCAACACACACACAAGCACATCAGCTGATTGGGGAGAAATCTGTGTGTGTCTGTCTGTGGCTCTGAGGCGCGCTGCAAATACAAATTGAAATGAACGCAGTGAAACGTGAATTGAAATTATTTACTTTTGCAGTGCGGTTTGACCATATAAAGAGAAGAATCATTGAAGAACGTTGCCAAGAACACACATACATGTACATCGAGTATATAAGGCCATGTATCACTGTGCATGCTTTGTTTACTTAAGGCCCCTACTTACTGGAGAGAGCGAAACAAGTTTCGAGCAATCTTCAAAGAGAATTTCTAACAAAATTCCCCCCATAAAATATCTCGGACACGTCTTCCGGACGGACGGACGGACCTCTGTCCCCGCATAAAGTTCAAAGCAATTAAACACAATTCGCGGGATGGGATCCATTATGAATATTTCACTCGAGCAAAAGGAATGTCCAATCAAAATGGCCGCCTTACCTTTTTTTAAACAAGAAGATCGGGCAAAGGCAGAATGCACAATTTCCACACTTTGATGTAAAATGCTGGTGTTGCAGTTGTTGCTAATTATAATTTGTTGCCTTATTTAGACATGATTGCAGTTTATTTTGGTTGCAGATATTGATTTGATTTGCTGCTTTGGTGCGGCGCTGCTGCTGTTGCTGCCTCCCACACACAGCCCACACAAATATAAACACACAGGAACGCACACACACGAAGCCTCTGCTCAGCTGTGCTGTGCTTTGTTGCTGCTTCCTCTCTTCCTTGTGCCTTTCATGTGCTGGTACTGGGGCTGGTGCTGTGCCTTCCGTCCGTCCGTCTAAAACCGCATACATTGATTTTTTCGCTGCATTTTAAACACTTTTAAAATTCTTGGCCTTCATTTCGTATTAATATTTTATATAACACATCATCAGCCTTTCTTTGCATTGCACACACTTTTGCTCTCTCTTAACACTTCCACTTCGTTTCTTTTCACTCCTTTCCGTGAACAAACTGAAAAAAGCACGAAGAAAACGGATCTTGCGCGTTTCGCTCCTTGTCCCCGTCTCACCCGCACGCAACGCTCCTCTAGTAGTTGTCTTTATTTATTTATTCGCTAAAACTGATCGTTTTCGTGTACGCCATTGCCACTCACTGCATCAGCCACACAGCTGAAAACGTTGGTGCAAGAAATGCCATCACAGGTGCAGGCTGCCAAGACCGCTGCATCTAAGCCAACAACTTCGACTTGATGCGAATTCGATGCCGAAATAGGCATAGTTACGCTCACACACACGCACGTCACCGCGGTTATGTTTAATTAATTGTTTATTATTTATCTGATAGCTCAGACACAGTGTGACCGCGGATTTATTGTTAAACTTTACCGTCCGACCCTCAGAAATATACCAAAATATACCGTCTCATTTTAAAAATATACCGTAAATATACTGACGAATTAAAGTTCCATTATACATATTCCTCGATCTGATATTCCGAGGAATATTACTAGCTAGATAGACCTCTCAGCTTAGCCCACATAATTTTATATGATTGATGAATCAATTTTTTTCAAGATTAATTACTTTTACGGATTCTCATGTATTTCGATTTGACAAAAACACGGTATGAAATGTTACGTCAATTTACATAAAAAGCGCCAGAAAATCACAAGGGCCTTGTGTTGTGACAGCGCTGTTGCAAAGGCGCCAAGTTTTAAATTATTTTTGTTACTTATACCATTTGATGCAAATAAAACACTTGCAATTAGTTTTGCATTTAAAATATTATTTATGTAAAGCATATATGCATATGTACTTATATATGAATGTAAATTTCGTTAAACCAAAACATTTATTAGTGTCTGTTTAAATAAATATATAGTGACATATCCATAATTCCCCACATCCCATACACATTATGTTTATGTACAATTCATCCACCCCATCCACACAAGTAACAGGACCCCACTCAAGAATCAATAACTGTTTCTTCCCATACTCCAAGCTAGGGCCCCCCATAATATAAACAATGGACCACATTGTTTCATCAACATTAGAATCACGCCACTCTCGAGAAATCGATTCTTTAGAATCACGCCACTCATGAGGACCAATCAAAGCTAGACATAAAACCAAGGAGTATCACATTCCTAGTTCCGTCATGTAATGCAACACCGATCGCCAGCAGTGGATGCCTTTCATCAAAGCCGACGCATCCCCAAATATCGATCCAGGCACGTACGCCACCGACACGAAGATGCAGCCGAGGAAAGCAACGCTCGAAGCCAGAGTCGGGAGTTCCAAGAGAAGGGCTCATGGAAACTAGCCAGCAGCAGAGAGATCAGTTCCGTTTGAGACAAGCAGACGTAAAGTTAAGTCGGGGAATTCAACCAATCTTGTGACATAAAGAAATTAAGTACTAAAAATAAAATCTTTTTTAAAAACTAAATTTCGAGTTGCGGATATTTAACTGGCGCAGTCGGTAGGATTTCGTTTAAAATTAACTCCTATATTTCGGTAATGGTCAGCTTGTGTAATTTCTAATTACTGTGATCACGTAATCCCGGAATCGTTAATAAAATTGTGAAATCCGCAAAAGAACCTATGTGTTACGAGCACATACGATTTGCAAAACAAAAATTAAGTGAACTGAAGTAAGCGAAGATAGTGATCCACCAAGAACAGTGAAACACTAAATATAAAATCAAAAAACTTACAAGTGAACCAAAATAAAGTTAAAAACTACTGAAAACAAAACAAAACCCAATCAACACCAACAACATGGCGTTACCACCACTATCATTGAGCGAAATCCACTATCCACTTGAACCAGGCACTGCTGTCGATCAGACAAATACCTGCCTATGACGGTTCATCTGGACAGCTAAGCTCATTTATCAAACGAATCGAATATGTATGCGGATTATATCCAACTGAAGATCTTCGCCAACAAAGGATCCTATTTGGAGCGACCGAGATCCAACTGTTAGGAGAGGCACAACGCATATCGCAAATGATACAACCCAACACGTGGCTCGAACTGAAGACGGCGCTGATCAACGAGTTCAAAAATCACACACCATATGAAGAACTCTTACGACAACTATACACCACCAGATTCAACGGCGGTCTTCGTAAGTTTATAGAAGAATTAGAGATAAAAGCATTATTAATAAACAATAAGCTAAACTTAGAAAACATACCAGACAATAATGTCATTTATAAAAACGCTTTGAACAACACAATTAAAGATGTCATTACTCGAAAACTTCCTGACAGAATGTTCATGACCTTAGCAAGAAAAGATATTACCACATTGTCTAATCTTAAGAAGGCAGCACAAGAAGAAGGATTGTACGAAGCTAGTACAACAGATTCAGGTACAAATAAAGATCAATCGAAATCGTCTCAATCAAATCGAAAGAATGTTGGAAACTTTTATCCAAATTATAATACTACTAACTATCACAATAAAACCCAGAGTTCATCTGGAACAGGTCAGACTAATCGAACAAATCAAAATCAAAATTCCCAAAATCCTGGATTATACAATGAGTTCAAAAATTCCTTGAATCAAGGTAGGGCTCAGAATCCATTCAATCAGCAAATATCTCAAAACCAAGCTAGTGGGAGTGGACCCAACCAACCTACTAAAAGAGGGAGGGAGAGCCAGAGTGGCCAAACGAAGATGGACGTAAATTTTCATCAAGCCGACTCGGAAGAAACCGAGGAGGACCCTATATAAACATTACCATTAATAAAAGAATATTAAGGTGTATCGCTGACTCGGGATCATCGATCAACATCATGAAAGAAAATTATACAGATTCCGAGATAAAAGACGATAACCTTACGGTCCATACCATCAATGGACCTGTCCGTTTAACTAAGAGTATAATGAGGAATGCGAACAAAACATGTCCGTCCGAACAAAAGTTCTACATACATAACTTTTCCGAAAATTATGATATTTTATTAGGAAGAGAATACTTGATGGCAAGTAAAGCCGTCATCGATTACAGAAATGACACTGTAACACTAGGAGCTAGGTCGTACCCAATCATTCAGAGTGGAGAAGCTATTGAAGCCGGCAAGACCGCACAGAAGTGCACTGATGCCTCTACAAAAGAAGAGAAGATCGCACCTAAGTGCCTTGACCCATCTCCAGAGGGAGATCAATACTTCGCTTCCGCTCTAGCCAGTGAATTAAGGGAATGTAATCAATTAAGATTGGAACACTTAAACGACAAAGAGAGGGAAGAGTTAAAGAAGGTCTTATATGAGTTTAAGGATGTGCAGTACAGAGAAGGTGACAATTTGACATTCACAAGTACAATCAAGCACGAGATCAAAACTCAACATGAAGACCCGGTCTACAGACGACCATACAAATATGCCCAGATACATGATCAGGAGGTAAACCAGCAAATCAAAGATATGATCAGGCAGGGAATAATTCGAAAGTCGAATTCTCCTTACTGCTCGCCCATATCTATGATTCCGAAGAAGATATTTGCTTCAGGAAAGCAAAAATATCGAATGGTAGTAGACTATAGAAGTCTAAATGAAATAACAGTTAAGGACAAATTCCCAACTCCACGAATGGATGAAATCCTAGACAAACTAGGTAAATGTCAGTATTTTACGACAATCGATTTAGCAAAAGGTTTCCATCAAATACCCATGGAACCTAGCTCAATCCCCAAAACTGCGTTCTCCACTAAGCATGGACATTACGAGTTCACTCGTATGCCCTTTGGGCTAACCACTGCCCCAGCTACCTTCCAAAGATGTATGAACAATCTGCTAGAAGAGTTAATCTTCAAAGATTGCTTTGTATACTTAGATGACATCATTATATTTTCCACTTCATTGGAAGAACACTTGTCACTAAGGAGAGTATTTGGAAAGTTGAGAGACGCCAACTTGAAGCTACAAATGGATAAATGTGAATTTATGAAAAAGGAAACTGAATTCCTAGGTCTTGTAGTCACTACTGAAGGAATAGTACCAAATCCAGGCAAAATCTCTGCCATTGTCAAATTTCCAATACCAGAAACGACTAAACAAATAAGGTCATTCTTAGGTCTGTGCGGGTTCTACAGGAAATTCATTCATAATTTTGCAAACATAGCAAAACCCATGACACTCAAACTAAAGAAAGGAGCTGTCATAGACCCCAAGGAAGAAAAGTACGTCGAGGCATTTGAGAGACTAAAAGTACTCATCACCTCAGACCCTATCCTTGCGTTCCCAGACTTTGACAAAATGTTCACGGTAACAACCGACGCTAGTAACATAGCATTGGGAGCGGTTTTGTCACAAGAACACAAACCGATCTGCTACGCTAGCAGAACCCTAAATGAACATGAAATAAACTATTCAGCCATCGAAAAGGAATTATTAGCGATCGTATGGGCAACCAAGTATTTCCGTTCATACCTGTTCGGTAGAACATTCGAGATACAAAGCGATCATAAGCCCTTGATTTGGTTGAACAACCTCAAGGAGCCAAATATGAAATTACAAAGGTGGAAAATAAAACTGAATGAGTTTGATTTTAAAATGAAATATCTACCAGGCAAAGAAAATCATGTAGCTGATGCCTTATCAAGGGTAAAGATTAATGAAAATCTCCTTGGAGAAGCTTCCAATAGCGTTGGTGCAACTCTACATAGCGCACAGGAAGACAATCTAAATCACATTGCTACCACGGAAAGACCAATTAACTATTACAATCGGCAAATTGAGCTAATAAAAGGCAATGAAGATAAGGTAGAAACAATTCGTTATTTTCACAAGCTAATCATCAAGATCACGTATAAGGAAATGACTAACACCTTAGCGAAGGATATAATAAAGGAATTTCTATGCACCAAAAAGAGCGCATTATATTTCCATAACGAAATAGATTTTCCTCCATTCCAAAAAGCCTATTTAGAAATCATTAATTCTAACAATATAACCAAAGCTATTAAATCAAGCAAGAAACTCCTAGATATTCAGAATTACTCTGAAACCAGGGATAGAGAAAACCGTCAATTGGTGTAGGGGAAAATACTATTACCCGGATTATCAAAAACTAATCCAAAACATCATAAACGAATGTCCTACTTGTAATATTGCCAAAACAGAGCATAGATATACGAAGATGGCATTCGAAATTACACCGGAAATACTGAACATCAGAGAGAAATACGTCATAGATTTCTATATGGTTGGTAACCAACAGTTCCTATCATGTATTGACGTATACTCGAAGTTTGCCACTCTTGTAGAAGTAAAAAGTCGTGACTGGTTAGAAGCAAAAAGAGCCATCATGAAAGTTTTTAACGAGATGGGCAAACCAATTGAAATCAAAGCCGATAAAGATTCAGCTTTTATGTGCACAGCATTGCAAGCATGGCTGAATGCGGAAAACGTCAAAATAGAGATCACTTCCAGCAAAAATGGAATATCTGACGTAGAAAGATTTCATAAAACAGTAAATGAAAAATTAAGAATAATATCTAGCGAGGATAACCCAGAAGATAGATTCACGAAGTTTGAATTAATTCTTTATACTTATTGTTCGGAGCAGAACCCAGCCGATTAGCTGCTTGCCAAATAGCACCTAATTCTTGGCCCTCAGCCGCTTATTTTGTTTGTTACTTATGTCTATGTCACTCATTTGTTTGTTAAAGCTCTGCGCTTGCTTGCCCTGCTAAACGCTCTCTGCCAGCTCGCTCTTCGCTATCTCCGCTTTGCGTCTGCCTACCGACGTCGGCCGAGCGAAGCTGCGCTTAGCGATCGGAGCGGCAATGTAAAGGGCAGGCAAGCCACACTTGCAATTTGGATGTCACGCATTAAAGAACATATCGTAATTTTATTTCTGCGCCGAGTTTTGTTTAATTCGAAATAATTAGTCGGCCGATTGGGGATAAAAAACATTATCTCCACATAAAATTTGGTGACCCCGACGTGATCGAAGAGTTGCAGTGTCAATTAATAATCATTCGCGATCGACATTCGTTAGCCCTAGCAAATTTTCGGCGGTTAAGCACAATTCGGTGCTAAAACACACTTACATACACCTACATACACGCATTGCTGGCTATTAATTTCTCTGTCGCGACAATTCGGTCAGTGCAGTGCGGTAGGCAGTGCAGCGAACTCACTAATACACACAAGCGGAGTACAAAGCGGAATCGGACAGCTCGCACAGCCGCACAGCTAAAGGCATTAGCTGTAATCCCTTTGCTTTCGGTTCCCACGTTTATACGTATACAGGGTGTCTTTTTCGGTCGTGCTGAGTGACTCTTTTAAAACCTCAACATGGCAGCACCTGAGCCTACCAATGTCGCGAACGCAGCAATGCCGAGTGATGTAGATTTCTACAAGCACAAGGCCGAGTCCATCGCGCGCCAACTAAAGGCCATGGATCGCTTTCTTACCAAGGAAGAGCTTGCCGAGTTAGATGAGGCAGAACTTCAAGCTCGCTTAGAGCAAATCGAGCGAATGAATGCGGATTTCGATGCCGCTCAAACGAGCCTTGAAAGGCTGGATTTCCTGCAGTTAGCCCATGATGCCCGGCTGGACTTTTCGAATGTTTATGTCAAGGTTAGGTCCAGGCTGTCGCGGGAGTTGATGGCTGCTCGCACGGTAAATGTTGCCAATTCAACGGCTCGGCATACTCTCGAGGGGAATTCGTCGTTGTTCGCCTATAATAGTACAGGCCGTTCTCGAATGCCCGAGTTGCAGCTTCCGCGATTCAGTGGGAGCTACATGGATTGGCCAGAATTCCACGCGATGTTTTCGACAATGGTGCACAAAGACCATCGTATACCAATCATCGAAAAATTCCAATATCTTCGTGGATGTCTAGATGGTGCTGCGCTGGATACGATTCGTTCCTTGGAACTTTCTGAGGAGAATTACGACAAGGCGTTGAATTTACTAATGTTGCGATTCGATAATAAACTGTTACATTTTCAGGCACACGTCAAGGCTATTTTCGGGCTGCAAGGGGTGGAGAAGGGCTCGGCTATCGGCTTGCGCGCGCTCAGCGATAAAATCAATTCGCACTTGCGTGCACTTCAGACCTTGGCGACCCCGCAGGAGATTTCCGATGGGTTGCTGATCTTCATCATAGGCACGAAATTGGACCACAAGACCAAGGAGAAATGGGAAGAGAACTTGCCGACGTCAGGATTGCCTCGGTGGTCAAGCATGGCCTCATTCTTGGAAGCAAGATGTCGGATGCTGGAAAATTTGGGATCGGCTATGGTAACAATTCCTAGCCAGCAGGTGGGAGAAAGTAAACCTAGCACCCTAATCACCTCCATTAACGATCATAATAGCTCAACATGCAAGTATTGCAAATCCTCCGATCACTACATATCCCGATGCCAGGCATTTATAGATCTCCCTGTTTTTTCTCGATACAAGGAGGTGAAGAAGCGCCATTTATGTCTAAACTGCCTCAACAAAGGCCATTCATTGCAACGCTGCAAGTCAGGGGCATGTAGAAATTGCCAAGCCAAGCATCACACACTGCTCCACATGCAGTCGGGCGCTGACGCTGAGTTGCCGTCGCCGAGCACGGAATCGACCCAGCATGATCCTGCAAGTGCCCTAGTAGCAAGCAAATATATTAGCCCTCCCCCTCGAGTCAAAAATCTCTGCCTAGCCAAAACGTGCTGCTAGCTACTGCAATCGTATATGTCAGGGGCCGTTTTGGATCGCTTATTCCATGTCGTGCCATTTTAGATTCCGCTTCTCAGGTTAACTTTATAACATCGAGACTCGCCAATCAGCTGCAGTTAGATCCTCACCCGTCTCGCGTTAAAATCGCCGGTATTGGAGAGTCAATTCTACCATCCAGCAAGGCTGTGGACATCGTCCTGCAATCTCAAGACGAAAGCTATCGCGGTTTCCTCTCTGCAATTATCACTGCCTCAATCACAGGAATGCAGCCTAACTTCGGCCTAGACGCAAAGGATTGGCCAATGCCAAATAACCTAAAACTAGCTGATCCTAATTTCGCCAAGCCCCAGCGTGTCGATCTGTTGATAGGTGCTGGTTTGTTTTTCGAATTAATGTGCGTTGGACAGATTCGACTGTCAGACCAATTGCCAACATTGCAGAAGACGAAACTTGGCTGGATAGTGTCAGGAAGTATTAAAAACTCTGAGAAAGCCCGTGCGGCGCTAGCAGCCGTTGAAGATCCCCCTGTCATCTCCGCTTGCGAGACTAATTTGTGCGATATTGTAAGGCGGTTTTGGGAAGTCGATGGAGATTATTCGCCCTCATCAATTTCGGAGGAAGATGTTCATTGCAAACAGCATTTCGTCACAAACTGCATTCGCCTAGAGTCCGGAGCTTACTCCGTGCGTTTGCCAACCAAATTCAGTCTAGAGGAATTAGGAGAATCGTATCAGCAGGCGCTACGTAGATTTCTCAATTTGGAGAGGAAGCTAGCAAAAAATGCACAGCTTAAGGCAAAATATATGGAGTTTCTTCAGGAGTATCGTGATTTAGGACACATGTCGCCAGCTTCGCGGCAGTCAGACCTCCCGCAGTACTTCTTGCCTCACCATTGCGTCCACAAGCAGGATCTGCCAAAACAGCGTCTGGAGTATCACTGAATGATGCGCTTATGGCTGGACCCACCATCCAACCTAAAATTCTGATAACTCTGCTTCGTTTCCGCTTTTTTAAAGTCGCCTTGTGTGGCGATATCTGCAAAATGTACCGCTGTGTACGCGTTTCCCATCCCGATACGCACGTGCAGTGCATCCTATGGCGCAATGACCCGAAGGAGGAGATTCAGGTGTTCAAGTTGGAGACTGTTACTTACGGAACCAAACCTGCCGCTTTCTTAGCAATTCGTGCTATGCATCAATTGGCAAATGATGAAGAGTTGCGTTTTCCGCTTGGCGCTGATGTTGTTCGAAGAGATTTCTATGTCGATGATCTCATATCTGGAGGGGACAGCATTGATTCTGTCATCAAAATTCGTCAGCAGGTAAAGGAGCTACTTTCGAAAGGATGTTTTCCCATACGTAAATGGTGTTCCAATGAACCCGCTGCTTTGGAAGGCGTATCGGAGGCGGATCGCGAAAAGTTCCTTACCTTTCATGACGGGACTGAAGTAACCAAGGCGCTTGGTCTAGTTTGGGATCCCACCACGGACAATCTTCTGTTTAGCTTCGCTCACGTCGGAACCGCTGCAGGCCCAATATCGAAGCGTTCGGTCCTGTCTACACTAGCTAGGTTCTACGATCCTCTAGGGCTCATCTCTCCCATCATCACAAAAGCTAAAATATTTATGCAGTCGCTATGGAACGAAAGCCTAAAATTGAATTGGGACGAAAGCCTGCCCCAGGATCTACATACGACTTGGATTGAGCTGACTTCGCAGTTGTCGATGGTTAAAAACTTTAAGTTTCCACGTTACGTGCTTCGGCAGCAAGCCAGATTAGAAATGCACGCGTTTTGTGATGCGAGCCAAGCAGCATATGGCGCCTGTGTATACATGCGTTCGGAAGCTCTTGGCATTGTGCAAAGTCATCTCTTATGCTCTAAATCCAGAGTCGCGCCCTTGAAAAGTATGACTATCCCCAAGCTTGAGCTGTCCGCTGCCCTCGTATTAGCCGAACTAGTGTCCACCATAGTTAAGGGATTATCAGCTCCATGCCAAATACATTGCTGGTCGGATTCGTCCATAGCCCTTGCCTGGATTCGAGAATCACCATTGAATTTTAATATATTTGTTTCTAATCGAGTTCAGCGGATTCAGGAGCTCACCGCTGGAATGACTTGGCATCACGTGCCCACAAAGTTGAATCCTGCCGACATCATATCACGTGGAGCCACGCCCGCTGAACTAATGGATAGCAGCCTTTGGATCTCTGGACCACCATTCTTGCGTCTTGAGAGCTCAGAGTGGCCTGCAGGCTTGCAATTGCCGACCGATGTACCAGAACGTCGTCATGCAGCATTGGTTGTTTCAAACGAAAGGGATGTATCGTACGATTGCAAATTTCAAAACTCATTCGGATCCATGCAGCGCGTCTTTGCTTACATATATCGATTCTACATTCTCAAGGACAAAGGCATAGCGCGGTCGAAGGGTCAACTTACCGTAATCGACATCAAAAATGGTACGCATTTGCTCATAAGGGCAATACAGCAGCAACAATTTTCGGAAGAGATAAGGGCCCTCGCCAGCAAACAGGCCCTACCCCCAAAAAGCACGATGGCCTCACTGAATCCATTTCTGGATAGCTTTGGATTGCTGCGTGTTGGAGGCCGCCTCCAAAATGCCGAATTGGACTACGACGCGAAGCACCCGATCCTGCTTCCTAAGGGACATCCTGTCACTGTCTCTATTATTATCTTCTTTCACGAAAGGTTTCTCCACGCAGGAGCTCAAGGATTGCTCGGACTGCTTCGGCAAAAATTCTGGCCTATTGGCGGACGCAAATATGTTGCGGGAATCATTCGCAAATGTGTTAGATGCTTTCGTTTGAAGCCAGTGCTGAGGGAACATATCATGGGAAACTTGCCTGCGGATCGCGTAAGGACTAATCCAGCATTCCACACAACGGGCGTTGATTTTTGCGGACCCTTTTATCACAAGTCGGAAGTCAGAAGCAGGCCTCCTATCAAATGTTACATCGCTGTCTTCGTATGCTTTAGCACCAAAGCAACTCATTTGGAAGTCGTTCGGGATCTATCTACAGAATCCTTTCTGGCAGCATTAAGGCGTTTTATAAGTCTACGTCCCAAACCTCGAATCATCTGGTCAGACAACGCTACAAATTTTGTAGGAGCAAAAAATGAGCTTTTGGAGCTTCGGCAAATGTTCCTCAGCGATCCTCATACGTCGGCTGTGTCACATCTCTGCGTTTCTAGTGGAATCGACTGGAAATTCATCCCCCCTCGCTCACCTCATTTTGGGGGTTTGTGGGAGGCGGCTGTTAAAGCAGCTAAATATCATTTTCATCGCATCGTCGGGACCTACATTTTTACTCTTGATGAAATTCAGACCTTGGCTTGTGAAATCTCTGCTTTGTTAAATTCCCGTCCGCTTTATGCAATTACAGAAAGTCCCGATGATCTAGATGTGCTCACGCAGCTCGACGAGCCAGATGTGGCGCATCTCCGGGTCAACCTACTTAGTCGATGGCAGCGGCTGTGTCAAATGAAGCAGGCGTTTTGGAGAAAATGGAGCACGGCGTATCTTTCGATTCTTCAGGAGCGGAGCAAGTGGCGGTCATCGTCTCCAAACATCAAGCTAGGAGCGCTCGTCATGATCAAGGAGGAAACGCTGCCACCATTAAGGTGGCCGCTTGGCCGCATTGAGAGCGTCATCCCAGGAAAAGATGGAACCATCAGAGTAGCCGTCATCCGCACTCAAAAAGGCCTTTTCACATGCCCAGTTGGAAAAATAGCGGTTCTGCCCCTTCAGGATGGATCTGTTGAAAGCCTTTGCCTTCCAACGGGGGGTGAATGTTCGGAGCAGAACCCAGCCGATTAGCTGCTTGCCAAATAGCACCTAATTCTTGGCCCTCAGCCGCTTATTTTGTTTGTTACTTATGTCTATGTCACTCATTTGTTTGTTAAAGCTCTGCGCTTGCTTGCCCTGCTAAACGCTCTCTGCCAGCTCGCTCTTCGCTATCTCCGCTTTGCGTCTGCCTACCGACGTCGGCCGAGCGAAGCTGCGCTTAGCGATCGGAGCGGCAATGTAAAGGGCAGGCAAGCCACACTTGCAATTTGGATGTCACGCATTAAAGAACATATCGTAATTTTATTTCTGCGCCGAGTTTTGTTTAATTCGAAATAATTAGTCGGCCGATTGGGGATAAAAAACATTATCTCCACACTTATAATCATAAAACCAAACATAATACCACAAATAGGACACCAGCTGATATATTCATTTATGCAGGCTCACCTGATTATGACACCCAACTAAATAAAACTAAATAAAATCACTCAATTAAATAAAAACCGAATAGAGTATGAAGTAGATACCCGCTATAAACTATCACCTCTAGTTAAGTCTAAGGTAACAAATCCTTTCAAAAGGACGGGCGAAATTAGACAGGTAGACGAAAAACATTATGAAGAAAAGAATAGGGGTAGGAAAATAACTCATTATAAATCAAAATTCAAGAAAAAGAAGAAATCTAATAGAAGCAAATATAATAATTCCAGGACATAATCCAAATAAAATATCTAGTAGACAAATTGCAAAGAGAAATGAACGGGCTAAAAATAACCAAAAGAAATAAAAGAGGCCTAATCAATATAGTAGGAACAGCCTACAAATATCTCTTTGGAACACTAGATCAGGAAGATAAAGTCGATTTGGAACAAAAAATAGAAAATTTAGCCAGCCATAGCATTCAAATGAATGAACTAAATTTGGTAATAGATGCAGTTAATAGCGGAATAAACGTTATAAACAAACTAAATGAAGAAAAAGACAGGAATCAACAAATATAAATTTTGATATTCAATCTACAACATTTCACAGAATATATCGAAGATATAGAACTAGGTATGCAATTAACTAGGCTCGGTATATTTAATCCAAAATTATTAAAACAAGACTACCTGGAACAAATAAATTCTGAGAAAATACTAAATATAAAAACCTCCATGGCTAAAATCCGATACCAACGAAATTCTAATAATTTCCAACATTCCCAAAGACATTACAAAAGTACCAATCTATAAAATCGTTCCGTATCCAGACGAATTAATTAACATGTTAACAGATATGACATACGACAAGTACTACATAAAAAAAAGGAAGAAGTATTTGTTAAAGAAACTAGATTGAAAACCAATGACAATTGTATAAAAGGAATTTTAATGCAAATTCCCACTAAATGTCCATATTCCAAAACTTTTCAAAACTTTCAAACAAACTTTATTGAACCCAATATACTAATCACATGGAATCTTCCAAAAACAACGCTTAACCAGAATTGTGTAAACCAAGAAATCATAGCGGAAGGAAATACCATTATAAAAATCTACAACTGTTCAATCCAATTAAATGAATTTACAATATCAAACACTATGTTAGATTTTGCCCAGAATGTTTATGTCAACAACAACATAACTAAAATAAAACCACTGTCGTATGTCCAAACTAATGAAATAATTATGCAATACACCAAATATAGTAACCTATTACAAATAAGTCTACTAATTTCATTTGTCATAATTATATTAGTACTACTAAGTTATGTAGCTGTTAAATTTAAGAAAACTTCTAAAAGAGTCACGGTTAAATGTATTAACTCTATAATAGAAGCTGAAGAGGAACCAACCTCAGCCACCGCACTTGACACCCCGTCACTATACCCGAGGGTAATCGCCTAGGGACAGGCTAATAACAAACGTTGGGGGTGTGACATATCCATAATTCCCCACATCCCATACACATTATGTTTATGTACAATTCATCCACCCCATCCACACAAGTAACAGGACCCCACTCAAGAATCAATAACTGTTTCTTCCCATACTCCAAGCTAGGGCCCCCCATAATATAAACAATGGACCACATTGTTTCATCAACATTAGAATCACGCCACTCTCGAGAAATCGATTCTTTAGAATCACGCCACTCATGAGGACCAATCAAAGCTAGACATAAAACCAAGGAGTATCACATTCCTAGCTCCGTCATGTAATGCAACACCGATCGCCAGCAGTGGATGCCTTTCATCAAAGCCGACGCATCCCCAAATATCGATCCAGGCACGTACGCCACCGACACGAAGATGCAGCCGAGGAAAGCAACGCTCGAAGCCAGAGTCGGGAGTTCCAAGAGAAGGGCTCATGGAAACTAGCCAGCAGCAGAGAGATCAGTTCCGTTTGAGACAAGCAGACGTAAAGTTAAGTCGGGGAATTCAACCAATCTTGTGACATAAAGAAATTAAGTACTAAAAATAAAATCTTTTTTAAAAACTAAATTTCGAGTTGCGGATATTTAACTATATATATATTATATTTTTTGTTTTCTTGGAACGGAACTAATTTGTTGCACTTTACCGTTATGCTTGAATTTTCACGAGCATCCACTTCTCTCCATTCTTTTGAAGGGGGTTTAGTTGATATATGTTTGTATAGGTTGCGTTAAGGAAACCATTTAGTTGGGGTGTCGAAATCGGAAATATAAGTTTATACAGAGAGAGATCTAAAATGGTGAACTATGTATGTATGTATGTTGCCCCCTTGGGATAACGTTCTTTCTCTTCGCTTTTGCACTCCAGCCCCGTTTATAGATTTTTCCATGGCTAATATATTTACAAAATATATGTATGCATCAATATATAGTATTTGTGTGTATGGATATTGATTTATTTAATTATTTATCGTGTGTGTGGGGGGTTTTGCATGATTTGATTGGTTTGGTTTGGGTTTTGTTTTAGAAACGATGATCCATTCAGTTGCTGTCGTTTTTTGTTTGTTTTTTGTGTGTAAATGAGATTAATTATAGTTTTGTTTTTGCATGAATATAGATAGTCCCCCCGCCCCTCGTGTGAGTTGAGTAGTTTGTTCGTTGTGTAATATACATAAATATACATGGATAACGCTAATTGCTGTACAGAGTTTAGCTGGCACTAGACTTGAGTTTAAAATTAATATTAATATTAAATAAATATTCGTCCAAGGATTCAGTTGAAGCTTAAGGGATTCCTCAGGTGTGTGTGTGTAGTGGGGAGTATGGGTTGTATGGGGTAGGTGCATTGTGTGTATTTCGTGTGTGGGTTGAACGCTTTCTGGTTCTATCGACATGTTTCAGAGTTGTCTAAAATCCAAGTGACACGCACATTCCGATGGTTTCGTGTATTTTTTCTCTCTTTCTTTTAGCAACGTTTAATACAGGTATGTATGAGTTTTGTGGGCGTTACTGAGAGTTGTTACAACTAATTCGTAATTAATCGCAGTTACAGGCTAGACACAGAACATTCAGCGGGACGAGTAGTCCAGTGAGTGCGACAGAAGCGGTCACATATCGAGTGCGTGTGGGTGTGTGTGTATATCATTATGTACATATACATTTATCTATGTATAAGATGCACAAAATGAAAAGGTTGCACAGAGCTTGATATGAAACAAAATACTAATACAGGCTCACATATTACACAAAGAATCACACAAGAAGTGTAGAAGTGTGAACAAGTGCGGACGCGTTTCCTTGGTGCTCCCGGGCGGGCGGCCTGTAGCTGCGACATCTGCAGGGAAACGAAACCAGATGGGTAACTACAACAACGCTGGAGTCCGTACATACCCAGGAGAATGCCTAAGCATAGGAGTTGCCGCATCCACGAGCTCCGGAGGCCCTTGATGCAGAACGATGACCATGGCCAGGGGTGAGGGGTGAGAGATTTCCTCTCTGAGAGTGCCCTCTGCGCTCCCACTATCCGTGCCTTCTTCTTTTTTATTACGTTTGCAATTGCTGTAACTTGGGGTCGCTCTCCCGGCTCAACTCTCCCTGCAAATGCACTTGTCATGCCAGCTGATCTAGATATCAGCTGCTTAACAGTGTTAGGCAGCGGAGAAACCCGAAAGGTACCACAGGGAAGCTCCGGTAGAGGGTGAAAGCCCGATCGCCCGCAGCAACCTGACCAACAGATGGCGGCAGCAGACACTACGGTGCAGGGCAAGGCCCGTGCCAAAGTCTCAAAGGCTCCCTACTCCTAGCGGAACACACGGAACAATAGGGGTCAAAGGTCATGGAGCAGCACAACAGACACCCCCACCGTCTAGGCGGCGCACCCCAAAACGGGGCCCGCACCAGAAAGAAGGAAAGAAACCACTTCCCTTCTTGACCACCGATGGACGCCCCAAAGGGCCTACAATCCAACCAAACCCAAGCAGCGTCTGACCCACAGTAGGCGGCTGGCTTGGTCTGCGTCTGTATCACAGTGATCGGCAGTTAAATAACCTGGAAGAAGGTATAAAATGCAAACAACCTCCAAGTAGGTATAAAATGCGTATGAAATGGAAAGAAATGTATTCGAAAAACATAGCTACTCCAGGTGGAAACCCACAAGGTGGAAATCCACCCGCGCGGAGCAATCCCGCGGAAAGGGCACGGATTCTGGAGGCCCCAAGAAGCATTTCCCCCAACCTTGCTACGCCGGTGGCACACTTGGCCGGCGAAGCAAGTATGACTACAAGCATCGAAGCAACGGCTTTCCAAAAAGCCTCGAAAGTGGCAAGAACACCGCCACAGCAGCCAGCAGCCCCAGCCCTGCACATGAAGCAGAGCAAAATACACGGCGTTGCCAGCGGGCCGTCACAGGACGGCAACAGAGATGCCGACACCCCAAAGAGGCAGCGTGACCCCCCTACCCCATCGAGTAGCGGAAGGAAAACGCCGCCCAAGAGAAGCAGAACCAGCGTGCAGGACATTGATGAGATTGGCGCAATTCTGGACGATCTCTTGTACCAGATGAACGAGAAGGGACAGAGGTCCATTAACATGGCCATCAAAAAGATCATGGCGCGCATGAAGGAGCTGCAACTGGAGGTAAGGTCCCAGCTGAAGGCGCCAGCGGAAGGAAAGGTAGCGATGGGTGAATGTCAATGACACTGCCACACCGCAGAACCCACCCCCAGGCTAGTTAACCCCCACCCAGGCGATGCGAAGACCACATCGACAAAGGAGACGCAGACGACGCCAGGAGTTCGCAGGAAGGGGACAACACCCAGTATGAAGGAGGAAAACGCACGCCGTAAGCCCCGGACAGCGCAAAACAACGGTGCCAACCGGCAAGATGCGACAAAGAAGCCGACGACCAGCACGCAAAACACTGACCCCGCGCAGAAGTGGAACGAGGTCAGAGGGCGACGGGCGAAGCGCAAGCCGACAGCCCGGCCGGACGCGGTACTGGTGAAGTGCACCGAGGGAAAGTCATATGCCGACATCCTGAAGGTGGTGAAGGCAGCGCCAACGCTCCAGGCCCTGAAGAGCAAGGTCCAGGCCATAAGGAAGACTGCCTCGGGCGAGCTGCTCCTCAGGATGCAACAACCATCTGACCCTGCCACACAGGAACTGCAGAAGGCAATACAGGCAGCGATAGGAGAGATGGCAGCCGTAAAGGCCATTCAGGAGACAGTCGCGGTCGAAGTGCTCGACATAGATGAGCTCACGACAGGCGATGAGGTATTGGAAGCAATTACAGCAGCGACCGACCTGGACTTGACCCAAGCAACAAAGCCGAGGATGCGGAAAGCGTATGGTGCCACGCAGGTGTCTACACTAAACCTCCAGCCCACCCTTGCACAGAAGCTCCTGGAGCTTGGCAAGGTGCGAATCGGCTGGGTGGTGTGCCGCATGCGACGACGGATCGCGCCAACACGCTGCTTCAAGTGTATGGCCTATGGGCACACGGCAGCGAGATGCAGAAGCCAACGTACAGTGGCGAAGGATACCTGCTTCAGGTATGGCGGAGAGGGGCATGTACAAAACAAATGCACCAACCCCCCAAAGTGCCTACTGTGCGTGGGCAATAGCGGAGACGCTCGCTCAACAGCCCACTCGGTCCTCAGCCGCAGCTGTCCCGAGTATAAGAAAGCCCTTTCCCAGCTGCTAGATGGTTAAGCTACTTCAGCTGAACCTCAACCACTGCCAAGCTGCCCAGGACTTGCTAACGCAAACGGTGCTGGAGCAGCAGATCGATGTAGCGCTCCTCAGTGAGCTCTATAAGGAAAGAAGCGAAGCGATCTGGCACCAAAGCACAGACGGCGGTGCGGCAATCTGGAGCTGTGGCCCCCAACCAGGCCAGCTCACACATAGAGTGGCTAGGGTGGGTTATGTGAGAGCCAAACATAATGGCACGTACCTATATAGCTGCTACATAGCCCCCCGATTCAGACAGAGCGAATACGAGGGACATAGCCAACGACGCCAAGGACAGATCCCCGGTCATAATAGCGGGCGATTTCAACGCCTGGGCTACGACCTGGGGCAGTGCCAGGAACACGCCCCGAGGGACAGCGCTATTGGAGGAATTTCCGAGCCTGAACGTCTGTATCCTGAACGCAGGAAGCACCCCGACATACAGCAAAGCAGGCCGAGTGTCTATCATAGACCTCACCTTTGCAAGCCCGGAGATCGCTCGCCACGCAAAGTGGCAAGTCCTGAGCACGTACACGCACAGCGACCACCTGGCTGTGATGACGGACACAGCCGCCATCGGGAATGCAACAAGGGGGCAACGAGCGCAATTGACTGGCTACAAACTCGCGAGATCCATCTCCAGGACCGTCGTAGCGGCATGTGATGCAGCTATGCAGCGAAGGAAGCTAGGAGGAAGTAGACACCGCCCAGTACCATGGTGGAACGAGCACATCGCCCAAGCAAGGAGGGAGTGCTGCGCAGCTCGACGCGCGTACCATCGATCCAGAGGTACACCACAGCTTGGGATCAAAGGGGCGGTATTCAAGGCAAACCGGAGAGCCCTTAGAGACGCCATTAGAAGCAGCAAGGCCAAATGCTTCCAGCAGCTCTGTGAGGCGGCAGATGCAGAACCCTTCGGAGGGGCATACAAGTTGGTCATGGGAAAGCTCTGTAGGCAACCCACCCTGTCCCAAGTGCCCTGTCCTGCTGAGGGAAATAGTCTGCGCACTCTTCCCCCGGCAACCACCACTCCAGGAGGCAGACAGCGTCGAGGATCAGGCACAGGCGGCCACCACCACCTTCTCGGTGAAGGAGGTCACTGCCAAACTGAAGAACGGCAAGGCGGCAGGACCCGACGGAATCCCCAACGCGGCCCTGAAATGCTTGGTCAGTGCCCACCCAGAGGTATTCACACGGATGTACAACCAGTGCATCCAGGAGCGGTACGTACCACTAGCATGAAAACGCCAGAGACTTGCCCTGGTACCCAAGCCAGGCAAGGACCTAAGCGACCCATCGGCGTACCGACCACTATGCATGCTAGATTGTGTGGGTAAGATCTTCGAGAGGCTGGTATGCAACCGACTCGAGGCCGAGCTGACGCAACGGAATGGCCTCTCCACCCTCCAGTTCAGATTCAGGAAGCAGAGGAGCACCATCGACGCCATCCAGATGGTCACGAGCTTGGCCAGAGAAGCCATTGCAGGAACGCGATGGGCAGGAGGCTCGAAGGAATACTGCCTAGTGTGCACGCTAGACGTGCGGAACGCCTTCAACTCGGCCAGCTGGAAGAGCATCCTCGATGCACTGGCGAGGAGAGGCACACCCCAATACCTGATCCGGACGCTCCGAAGATATTTCACGGACCGCGTATTGCTGTACGACACGGAAGATGGAGCGAAGCAGCACTTAATCACCGGTGGCGTTCCACAGGGTTCGGTCCTAGGGCCAAGACAACGCAGCAGACAGCTCATCGCCGGAGTGGTCACCTCCATAATCCTATATGGATCGGTTGTGTGGGCACCAGCAATGAGGGTGCCGTCATACAGCAGGGACAGCAGAGGCGCATACAGACGCAGCGCCCTCAGGGTTGCATGCTGCTTCCGGACGGTGTCAGAGGACGCCGCACTAGTGGTGGCAGGCATGGTCCCGCTGGACCTCCTGGCGGACGAGCGGCATGGCAGCCGGTAGCGAACGCCGCGAGGGCACTATAGCACGCTGGCAACGGCGATGGGACCAAGCCGAGAATGGAAGATGGACGAGACGGCTAATCCCCCAGCTGAGACCATGGATGCAGCGGAAGAGAGGCCAGATTGACCACTACCTCGGACAACTGCTAACGGGGCATGGCTGCTTCAAGCAATACCTATACCGCTTCAAGCACGCCGATGACCCGTACTGCAGCTACTGCGGGCCAGGAGTAGGTGAAGACGCGGAGCACGTCTTCTTTTCCTGTCCCCGCTTTCGTCGGGAACGAGAGATGCTAGGAGAGGCGAGCCCAGGAGTAAGCGCAGACACCCTCACCGAGCGGATGGTAGCCGACGAGCAGACGTGGCACGCGGCTGCCAATATGGCAGGAAGCGTCATAAGGGAGCTGCGTAGGCTGGAGCGATGCCGCACCAACTAGAGCCATAGAAGACACCAAGCTCCGCACCGCGAAGTAATGCCTAGCGGCAGTCCCGCGGGAGCGGACCTACCCTCAACATTCCCATTCCAACAACCCATCCCCCCCCACCACCCACTATTGTTAATATTGTTTTCCCAATTAAAAAAAAAAAAAAAATAAAAAATATTATAGAATAATCACAATTTTTGATGCTGGAGCAAGTTTTGGAAACTCGCAAACAAAAAAATAAAATCTAAAGCTACTTTTCGTTTCATTTCCGCTTCGTTCGGAGCTAGCCGGTGCTGCTGGTTATGGTTGTGGTTCCGGTTCCAGTTACGTTTCCGGTTACGTGTTCTTAACGCCATCGAGCAGTCCCAGCAAAAACATGCAGATCATCGAGATGAGGGTCAGGCTGAACACCATGGCGAACATAACGATGCAAACAGGCCAACATCAGTCTGTGGCTGCCTTGCGCATTATCTTCCCGGCAAAGCCGATGGCCGTATCTCAGAGAATCTCACAGCAGCGACAGTAGCGCAGCCGTTGTCCGCTGGTCACCGCCGGCGGTGTGCCCGGAGCAAAGTATGCATGCACCTTGATATTTGGTAAATGGTTCTGAAAAATACACAAGAGGCGCACTCGTTATATAGTAATTTTCGCTCCTCTCTGCTCTCACCTTCAGCTTGCGTATGGCGGTGCGTGTAATGAGCTGACAGTCAAATAGTTCGATGCGCTGTAGATTGTGGCACGAAACCAAATGCTCCAGCGTTCGGTCCGTTATCAGCGGACAGTTGTCCAGCTCCAGAACGGACAATATCTCGGCGGCACAGCTGCCAGTGGTCAGGTGTCGTATGCCATCGTCCGTGATCAGTTCGCAGTGCGACAGGGTCTAGAGAATTACAAAATTTCGAACATATTTTGTACAAATTGGAAGCAAGCAAAGGATTGGGGCCATCCTACCAATTTCTCTAGGCCGGGACAGCCCGTGGCAAGATGGGCTAGCGTTAGGTCCGTGATTTGATTGCACTCCTCCAGATCCATGCGCTCCAGATACTTGCAGCTGCGTCCCAGGGCCTGAAACCCAATGTCCGTGAAGTTGCGACACCCGGACACCTCCAGCGTGTTCAGCAGGTGATTGTGCTGCGACAGGGCCATCAGCGAGAGATCAGTTAAATCCGCACACTTGGACACGCACAGTTTTTGCAGTTTGGGACACTTGGCGGCCAATTGGCGTATAGATAAATCGCTTATGGTCTAAGGAGTAACAGAGGAAACTTATAGTATGGGCAAAAGGTAACGAACTATTCCTGGGAGTCCTACCTCACAGCTGTGTACATTTAGCACCATTATATCGGGACAGTATTTGGCCAGGCACATTATGGCATTGTCGTTGATCTGTTTACAACCTTTGCTGCTGAATTTGCGCAGCTTAACGCAGCCGCGGGCCAGCGCCTCCACGCCATTCTCAGAAATCAGATGACACCACGACACATTGATCTCCATTAGGTTCTGTAATGCAATACACATGTAGTTCTCGCATTAGTAAGGTTTACGATTCGGATTGGTAAGAAAAGGCTTACCGGGCAGCCATCGGATAGATATTTGAGGCTATTATCTGTTATGTTGGGGCAGGAGTCCAAATTGATGGCCGTTAGTTTGGCGCTATATCTGCTGATGGACTGTGTTGATATATCCGTTATCTTCTTGCACTCGGACAGATCCAGATGTTCGATGTTGTGGCAGTGATTCGCTAGAGTTCTACACCGTACGTATATATAGTGAGCAGGTCTGTAAAGGGAGGACTTTGGGCATGGACTCACCTTACAGACTGATCTCCCAACGATTGACAGCCACGCAGCGACAGGGACTTGAGAAAACCGCGACATCGTTGCGAAATATTCTCAATTACCGGTCCCTAATGTAGAAAAGTCAATGATAGATTTTCAATAGATTTGATATGTAGTCAATAAAGTAGTTGTAAGCCCTGTACTCACCTCGATATCACGCTGAAAATCAAATAAATTGATTTTTTGCCAACTGGAACCGTCCAGGGCGAGCACATTCCAGTATTTGCACACCTGCAGTTAGGTGGGGCGGGGAGGGGCGATAGGGATATTCAAATATTCCTTAGTACAGGTGGCGAGGGAAGGTACAGGGGGGAGGCCCCTTTTTACAGACCTGTGCACAGCGGCATAGCGAGACCACATCCAGATAGGAGAAGACCCGCAGCAGTACCTCCTTTGGCAGTTGTTTGATTAGCTCATCGTCCAGTTGGGTGGCGCCTAGGAATGTTTGCTGCAATATGTATGGCACATGTCAGATCTACTATATATAATATGTACATATGTATGTATGCATGTTTTGTATCGTTCTAATTGGAGATGTGATGGATTTGCTTGGGCCCAACAAAATCAATTGACAAGAACTGAGGCGAATTTTTCTTTGATTGAATGGGTCCCAAAAACAAAAGCAATCGAAATAAAAACGAGGGGGAACGTTGTGAGTTGCTGCGGACACCGCAACTCTACAGTTATACCCGATACTTAGTCAGTATGGCTCTCCTCCGGCAGACGCCGCTAATATTGAACGACACGACAAAGAATGCGTGCGAGAGAGACAGAAAATCAGTCTGAGCGTGGCGTCGGGCGCTGCGTAGCCACTGCAAATTGATTTCTTGCTTTTGGCTACAAAAATGATCCGATCTGATCCAGATTCAGCAATCTGATAGATATGGTCATTATCTATGATTCTGGGTTTTTAGTTTTCTCGAATGTGCAATATTGTGGATGCAACAGATTTTCGTCCTTTGTGGGGGCGGAAGGGGGTGGGGCGAAATTCTGAGATATACGTTTTATAGTGATATCTAACAGAAGTTCGGATACCAAATTTGGTTACTCTAGCCTTAATAGTCTCTGAGATTTGTGGATGCCCCAGATTTTCGTCCTTTGGGGGGGCGGAAGGGGGTGTGGCGAAATTTGGACACGAAACGGTCGAGGTCCGATATCACAGGAGTGTGGATACCAAATTTGGTTGCTCTGGCTCTTATAGGTTCTGAGATCCTTGAACTCATATTTTGCAATTGGCAAAACCGATCATGAAACCTGTGTGTTAGAGAGAGACAGAGCGAGAAAGAATGAAATTGTTTTCTTGATTCTGGCTATAATAACTATACGATCTGGTTGAAATTTTACATTCTAGAACATATAGTCATCCTCTACGATTCTGCGTTTTTGGTTTTATCGTATCTTTAAAAATGTGGATGCCACAGATTTTCGTCCTTTGTGGAAATCTGGATCCGAAACATCGTTGCTCTAGCTCTTATAGTCTTTGAGCACTAGGCGCTGAAGGGGACGGACAGACGGACGGACGGACGGACGGACGGATAGACGGACAGACGGACAGACAGACAGGGCTCAATCGACTAGGCTATTGATGCTGATCAAGAATATATATACTTTATGGGGTCGGAAACGATTCCTTCTGGACGTTACACACATCCACTTTTACCACAAATCTAATATACCCCAATACTCATTTTGAGTATCGGGTATAATTAATAGATAAAATATAATTCTCGAGGATGTAAGGAAGCGATCCTGGGCTGGGGTACATATCTCAGTCTACTCCAGGGTCGAAATTACAGCAATATTTATAATTTGCCGGGACTCCGTATTTTGGACCGACGATGGGGGACGGGGCCGCAGTCCCGCGGACGGGAGCGATCGTAGCGTGGGACGGGGCAGTTGGTTTCACCGAGAACACTCCGGTTTTCGCCGAATAGCGCCTTCATGGCCCCACCGAACTCAGAATCAATACGGAGGTCTTTACTATGCGATAATACCGACAGGTGTCGCCGAGAGTACCTAGGCTATCGCCGGACAGTACTTACGGGCCCCCGCCGGCCTGAGAGTTACTACGAAGCGGAAAGGGGGACTATGCTATGCGGGAATACCGACAAGTGTCGCCGAGAGTACCTAGGCTATCGCCGGACGGTACTCACGGGACCCTGTCGGCCTAAGAATTACTACGACGCGGAAAGGGGAACTTTGCTATGCGGGAATACCGACAAGTATCGCCGAGAGTACCTAGGCTATCGCCGGACGGTACTTACGGGACCCTGTCGGCCTAAGAATTACTACGACGCGGAAAGGGATATCGACAAGCATCGCCGAGGGTGCCTAGGCAATCGCCGGATAGCACTTACGGGACGCTGTCGAACTAAGAATTACTACGAGGGTCGGGGGTACCGGCAAGCATCGCCGAGAGTGCCTAGGCAATCGCCGGATAGCACTTACGACACCGCCGAACTAAGAATTTCGAGTACGAGAATACCGACGCGTATCGCCGAGGGTGCCTAGGCAATCGCCGGATAGCACTTACGGGACGCTGTCGAACTAAGAATTACTACGAGGGTCGGGGGTACCGGCAAGCATCGCCGAGAGTGCTTAGGCAATCGCCGGATAGCCCCTTCGGGACCCAGGGAACTACGGGGATCAGGCGAGACACCAACAGGAGTCACTGGGGGCGCTTAGATGATCGTCGGATAGCGGCCTCGGGACCCTGCGGAGTCACAAACTACGGGATGGGATCATGCGGAGGGAACGCCGACAGGTATCACCGGGAACGCCTAGGCAATCGCCGAACAGCGGCCTCAGGATCCGGTCGGGCTACGAACTACTGGATGGAATCACACAGACTCGGGCAAGAGGCGGGAGGAAGGGCAGGGAAGATGAAGCCTCGGGCCTCCAGGTTCCCTAGTGTATAGATTGTTGGTGGTCGTGCTATGTTTCTGTTATATTACATTTCACTTTATTCTTTCTGGGTTCCCTACCTATCGCACCGCTCAGCAGCCCGTATGCACGTCCAGAGACTCGCTTACCCCTGAACTCCCACGCTTGTATTCGTCGAAAGCCTCCTCTTCCCCGTGGGTAAGGCGTAGATGCAGGATCTCCTCTCCGTAAGTGTAGTATCGATGCAGGGTCTGCTCCCCGTAAGCGCAGCGTCGATGCCGGATCTTCCCCGTGTCACTGATACCGTTGGCGTGGATCCGGGCCGCCACGTGTTTTTACTTTTTCCAAGCCACTCGAATTTTTCCGCGAACACGTCCGACTCCTACGACTGCTCCCAATCGACTTTTTCTTCCTCCCACGTTTTCCCAGCTCATAGCCGGCGTTCTGCTGGCTCTGCCGATCCAGCGTCAGCGTGGGCGGCTAGCGTCGTCATCCTCGCTGCGGCAGAAGGCTGGCGTCGTTGTTTCCCCTCTCTTTCGGCGTCTGTAGCTGCGCCGGTGCCTTTCGCCTCTCTTTTCCGCTGCTGGCGCGTCGTTGCTGGATTTGATTGCTGTTCTCAGCGGTCCTCTTCTGCCGTTGCTGCGTTGATGCTGTTATCTTATCTTTTCAGAGCTTCTCCTCTGCCGTTGCTGCGTCGATGCCGGCGGCTCGCTGTTCTCGGCGTTTCTCTTCTGCCGCTGCCGCGTCGATGCCGGCGGCTCGCTGGATCCCGGTGTTTTCCTCGTCTCTCTTGGCCGCTGCTGCGTCGTTGTTGTTGGGTTTGGTTCCCGGCGTATTCCTCGTCTCTCTTTGGCCGCTGCTGCGTCGTTGTTTTCGGGCTTTGTTTCTTGGTGTATTCCTCCCCGTTTTGGCGTCGGTGCCGTTAGGTTTCGGTTCTTGGTGTATTCCTCGCCGTTGCTGTGTCGGTGCCGTTGGATTTCGATTTTTGGTGTATCCCTCTCCCTCTTTGGCTGCTGCTGCGTCGTTGTCGTTGGGTTTCTGCTTTCTCGGTGTATTCACGCCGTTGCTGCGTCGATGCCGTTGGTTTTCGGTCCTCGGTGTATTCCTCTCTCGTTTTGGCTGCTGCTGCGTCGTTGTTGTTGGGTTTTGGTTCTGAAAAGCCAGTGGCGTCCGCCGTGATCGCGACTGTCCCCCCCCCTTTAAAAAAGATAATAAGCTACGTGGAGCTTAGAGACCCCTCGGGCCGTATAATATATCAAATTAATGACATGTATCCTTCGTGGCCTTCCCCCTCCCACCCCCCTTAACCTAAAACTGCAAAGTCAATAAAGAAAAGTCAAAAATCTTAATTCTAATAACGTAATCTCGGGTCCCTCCAATGCGAAAATGACGGCGAACTGATGGGCGGAAAAAATGTGGGTGGAGCGTACGCTCCCTCACACCCCCTCCATACTTCAGGGGTGCCGAAGAGAGACGGTGACGGCCCGGCTGCGGGTAATTTTGATGCGAAAGCAAGTGCCGTCATGGACCTCCAGTCGCCGGACTCCCAGTCGGTAGGCGCGATCGCGTAAGAATACGGTGTTGTTGGATATGAGGTCCCGGGGCAACCGACGACCTGTCGCGTTGGTCCGCCATTCGGGGGAGCCTTTGCCCATTCCGGGTCGTCCTGCACCGCGGCTACCGTAGGGTGGAGTCGGAGGATCTGCAGCAGGTCGGCCATCTCGCCATACTCCAGCGGGAGGCTCTCTTCGGAGTCGAATCAACTACTCCCTCATCGGGACGTTGTGGGGGTAGTCCGACGTGGGCGGCTACGAGGGGAGGCGGGACGTCATCTGACTCCGATGGGTTGGCTGGTGCCACTGCTGGTTCGCCTGGGGCGCGAAGCCCAGGCTCATGAGGGACCTGGAATCGGACCCTCCGTCGTCGCGTTGGGGTCCTACTCCTTCCCCTGCATCGCTTGCGTGGGACACGTCGGAGTAGTGTGGCCCAGCACCGTCCCCGGATTCGTCCTCGACGTGTACTGCTAGAGGGGTGGCTGCCCGACCTTGACCGGCCAGGTTCCACTCGGCCCAAAGGGGCGAATCCCATTCGTTCCCGCGAGCCAGTGGGTGTCTGTTCCCTTCGTCCTGCAGCGTGGACGCCAGGCTTTGAGCGTCGCGTATTATCGTCTCGTGCTCGTCGGTGTCCGTGGTCGCGTTGTCTTCGTCGATGGCAGCCCCATAACTCCCGAACCAACGGCGATTCAGGGCGGCGACGTCGTGATTGGGCGCCGAGCGGACACCTGCGGTTGCGAAGCGGCCATCGGGCTCTACTTCCTCTTCGGAGTCGGTCCCCGGGCCCTGGGTTTGTTGGTCGATCCACCCTTGGATGGCTGCCGCGCGCCGGCACCATGGCATCCTGTCCTGTTGTCGAAGTGTCGCCTCTCCGACCCTCCTCAGCCGCGAGTCCGGTGTGTCGTTGGTTCGTCGGCAGGTGCCGGGACTTCAGGCTGCTGGTCTCCGCTAGGGTGTCCCGTCGTATCACCATTTGCCCCTAGGGGCCGAGCTTGCCTTCCGTCTCTTAGACGCTTCATGTCTTCAGTCGATTCTAGGGAGAAAATGCCTGTCGGTTAGAACCTGCCTGTCTTAACTAGAAGTATTAATACCCTCCCCCTATCCTGTTTGAGCGGTGCGAGTAAGAAGATGTTTACATTGGGTGTAGTACTTATCTAATCCCATAAGGGGATGTATACGTAGCTTACGGTTTCGGTGGTCGCGCCCCTTACGGGGCGAGGACGTTACGGTAGCGCGCTACCGCAAGTGGCCCCTGCGAAGTCGGCAGGTCATTCAGGTCTCTCCAACGTCGTTGGGTTCTCCTCGGGGTGGTCCACTCCGTGGAACGCCTTTAAGTCGGCTAAACTCGCAGTTTTGAGCCGCACTGCTGGGCACTTCTGATTTGGCTCGCGTCGATCGCGTTGTATTCTTAGCGCCGCCGGGTCCGGGGCTTAGATGCGTTGTCCTTGTATTGCTGCTGGGTCTGGCGTGGTCGAGGCTTCGATGCGTTGTCCTTGTATTGCTGCTGAGTCTGGCGTGGTCGAAACTTAGATACCTTGTCCTGATGTTACTGCTGGTTCTGGCGTTGTCGTGGCTTAGCTCCGTTGTCTTGGTAGGGATACCCTGGGTGGTTTTCGAGGAAGACGGACTGGCCCTGGGTGTGTCCAGCGGTGTCGCAGTCGTCTCCGTCGAATCCTCGTTGCTCTGGGTGTTCTTCGAGGCGGACGGACTGGCCCTGGGTGTGTCCAGCGGTGTCGCAGTCGTCTCCGTCGAATCTTCGTTGCTTTGGGTGTTCTTCGAGGCGGACGGACTGGCCCTGGGTGTGTCCAGCGGTGTCGCAGTCGTCTCCGTCGAATCTTCGTTGCTTTGGGTGTTCTTCGAGGCGGACGGACTGGCCCTTGGTGTGTCCAGCGGTGTCGCAGTCGTCTCCGTCGAATCTTCGTTGCTTTGGGTGTTTTTCGAGGCGGACGGACTGGCCCTGGGTGTGTCCAGCGGTGTCGCAGTCGTCTCCGTCGAATCTTCGTTGCTTTGGGTGTTTTTCGAGGCGGACGGACTGGCCCTGGGTGTGTCCAGCGGTGTCGCAGTCGTCTCCGTCGAATCTTCGTTGATGGTTCTGGCGCGGTCGTATCGAATCGTGGGTTGGGTTCGGGTGGCGTTGCTGGGTCTGGCGTGTTCGAGATCCTGGGGCGTTGTCATGGTTACGTAGCTGGGTCTGGCGTGGTCGAGATTCTGGTGCATTGTCATGGTTACTTTGATGGGTCTGGCGTGTTCGAGATTCTAGTGCGTTGTCATGGTTACGTTGCTGGGTCTGGCGTGGTCGGTATTCTGGTGCGTTGTCACTGGTACGTTGATGGGTCTGGCGTGTTCGAGACTCCGGTGCGTCGGCTTCGTCCGGTGGGTCGCTGTTGGATTGGTCGAGTGGGTAGGAGCAGCGTACCTTGACCGAAACTGCTTGCGTCACCTCCTTTGCTGTACCGTCCGCAGGGAAGATGAGGCCTCGGGCCTCCAGGTTCCCTAGTGTATAGATTGTTGGTAGTCGTGCTATGTTTCTGTTATATTACATTTCACTTTATTCTTTCTGGGTTCCCTACCTATCGCACCGCTCAGCAGCCCGTATGCACGTCCAGAGACTCGCTTACCCCTGAACTCCCACGCTTGTATTCGTCGAAAGCCTCCTCTTCCCCGTGGGTACGGCGTAGATGCAGGATCTCCTCTCCGTAAGTGTAGTATCGATGCAGGGTCTTCTCCCCGTAAGCGCAGCGTCGATGCCGGATCTTCCCCGTGTCACTGATACCGTTGGCGTGGATCCGGGCCGCCACGTGTTTTTACTTTTTCCAAGCCACTCGAATTTTTCCGCGAACAAGTCCGACTCCTACGACTGCTCCCAATCGACTTTTTCTTCCTCCCACGTTTTCCCAGCTCATAGCCGGCGTTCTGCTGGCTCTGCCGATCCAGCGTCAGCGTGGGCGGCTAGCGTCGTCATCCTCGCTGCGGCAGAAGGCTGGCGTCGTTGTTTCCCCTCTCTTTCGGCGTCTGTAGCTGCGCCGGTGACTTTCGCCTCTCTTTTCCGCTGCTGGCGCGTCGTTGCTGGATTTGATTGCTGTTCTCAGCGGTCCTCTTCTGCCGTTGCTGCGTTGATGTTGTTATCTTATCTTTTCAGCGCTTCTCCTCTGCCGTTGCTGCGTCGGTGCCGGCGGCTCGCTGTTCTCGGCTTTTCTCTTCTGCCGCTGCCGCGTCGATGCCGGCGGCTCGCTGGATCTCGGTGTTTTCCTCGTCTCTCTTTGGCCGCTGCTGCGTCGTTGTTGTTGGGTTTGGTTCTCGGCGTATTCCTCGTCTCTCTTTGGCCGCTGCTGCGTCGTTGTTGTTGGGTTTGGTTCTCGCCGTATTCCTCGTCTCTCTTTGGCCGCTGCTGCGTCGTTGTTTTCGGGCTTTGTTTCTTGGTGTATTCCTCCCCGTTTTGGCGTCGGTGCCGTTAGGTTTCGGTTCTTGGTGTATTCCTCGCCGTTGCTGTGTCGGTGCCGTTGGATTTCGATTCTTGGTGTATCCCTCTCCCTCTTTGGCTGCTGCTGCGTCGTTGTCGTTGGGTTTCTGCTTTCTCGGTGTATTCATACCGTTGCTGCGTCGATGCCGTTGGTTTTCGGTCCTCGGTGTATTCCTCTCTCGTTTTGGCTGCTGCTGCGTCGTTGTTGTTGGGTTTTGGTTCTGAAAAGCCAGTGGCGTCCGCCGTGATCGCGACTACCCCCCCCCCCCCACCCACTTTAAAGAAGATAATAAGCTACGTGGGGCTTAGAGACCCCTCGGGCCGTATAATATATAAAATTAATGTCATGTAGCCTTCGTGGCCTTCCCCCTCCCCCCCCCCCCCACCCCCCTTAACCTAAAACTGAAAAGTCAATAAAGAAAAGACAAAAATCTTAATTCTAATAACGTAATCTCGGGTCCCTCCAATGGGAAAATGACGGCGAACTGATGGGCGGAAAAAATGTGGGTGGAGCGTACGCTCCCTCACAAGGAAAACAAATTAATTGATGGAGGAATCATGGGAGTAGAGCGAGAGCGAAAGAGTAAGACAGAGAGAAAGAGAGACTGAGAGAAGGGGGTGGGGTGGGAGGAGGGGTGGCTATGTACAAATGCTTGACCAAGAATGATATAACGACCGCTGAAGGAAATGTCATCGCAGATGGAAACGAAAATCAATTAGTTTTTTTTTTTTTTTTGGGGTTCTTACTATCTGCTGAGCGGCGTCCGAATCCTGGCCAGGATAACTGTCTGTGCTGATGGCCTCACAATGCTGGAGCGGCAGCTGCTGCTGCTGCCGCTGATCATCATCAGCCAGGCTGGCGGCATCGGGGAAACCGACAGGCTGGACGAGGAACAGTCGCTCATGGCAGAGCCAGAGGTAGGGGCAGAGCCCAAGCCCGAGCCTGAGGCAGAAACAGAGGTAGAGGCAGAGGCAGGTGCTGCAGTTACCACCACAGGTGTGGCACTCCTGGCTGAGCGCCAGATGCTGCTGCAGAAGCCGCTGATGAGATTTGTGTGTGTGCTGTTGCCGTTGGTAATGACGCTGCTACTTCTGCAGCCGCTACTGTGATTGTTGCTGTCGTTACCGTTGCCGTTACCGTTCAGTTGTAAGCTCATATTGTGATTGTGGTTGTTGTTCGCTTCGGCCCGCTCTGCGGATCCACTCCTACTGACACTGGTGCTGTTGGTGTTGGTGGAGGTGGCGCCTGTTCCAGCGCTGATACTGCTGCTGCCGTTGGGCGCAAACATTGTGGGAGTCTCCTTTGTTTTGCCTGCTCTTATCAGAAAGCGACGCTTCTTTCTGCGTCTGTCGCTGCGCTGCGATGCTCTTTCAATCAACTCTTTGGCAGGCAACACTCTCCCACTCTCCCACTCTGTCTCTCTTTGCTGCCTCGCCTTCGTGTGTGCGTCTGAAGTCTTCGTCGGTAGCCTCGGCGTCTTCGTGTGAATGCACGATTAAAATATTCACAAATTGCGTCTTCGATTCGTTGCTCCCGCGCTCTCTTTCATCCGCTCTCCCTGCCTCCCCTGCTGACGCGTATGGATCTTCCACTCCTCTCTCTCTCGCAGCTTATTTCGGTAATCTTCGTTTATTTATTTTTAAATATTCGCATCAGCGTTGTCGCTTCCCTTAATCTCGACGTTGCACCGGGAACTGTTTTTATTTATTTTTTCGATTGTCGATTGTGTGTGCACGTGAGAAAGAGAACAACAACAAAATTATTAAGATACTGGGCTTTAAAGGTTCGCCTCCCAAGGTTGTCAACGACGGCCGCTTCAGTTGATTGTTGTATTTTGCATGCTTTATTATTTATTTGATCATGCAACACATGGCGAATACGTAATGTGAGCCACAACACACACACACAAACACATACCGAAGCTCCCATGCGAAAGCTTTATAATAAAACAGCTGACAAACGTAGAGAAAGGGAGAGGGAGTGAGGAAAAGGAAAAGGTGGATGTAGATGCGTGTCAAAGGCTTTGAATTTGAAAAACGGTAAGCAAATTAAAAATTCCTGTTCAGGCATTTTACTTGCTCAGTGACCTCGAAAAAAAAGGTAACAACACACCCACAGTCAGACAAATAGGGCCACATGACAGCAAGTTCTCTGCTGCTGTTGCTGGCTGCATTTTATATAAGCCATGGCCAAAGTCAGTTGGACAGACACCACCAAAAGTTTAACTGTTGGGGCCGCCATCGATGGCGATGGCCAAGCTTTGTGCTCTGTTCTATTTACTGCAATATACATATGTACATATTATGTGCATATGCTTATATAGAATGCTACTGCAGCAACAAGGTCAGCGAGAAGAGCAGAAAATTGGGTCAGCCCCTCCAAAATGGGTTGCATTTAATGTTTGTTGCTGTTGTGGCCGATGCTTCAGATAAATATAGCACACAGCACACACACATGCTCTCCAAAACCTTATCGCCAGGCCCAACAATGGCACGCTTAAACGGGCTTAAGAAAGAAAACAGCTGATGACACACCAAAAACAGACGAAACAGCACAAAAAACAGCAAACGAAGTGCAGCAAAAAGAACTTAAAACGGTATTTTCTTCAGCAGCAATACACACACACACACACACACACACAGACTTTTCTCACTCACTCACTGGCCCACACATACGAAGACACTTTTAAAGTACACAAAAACATACACAAAATTTACAACAATATACCATTTGTTTATACGTTCTGCTTCCACCGAGTTATTATCGACTTTAATTGCATCGAACGCCCCAGACCCAGGCGGGGGTATGTTTTGTGCAAGAATGGATTTTAAATAGTTTTTCCAGCAGTTTTCGGTTTCGTTTCGTGTCTGTTGCTGCGGCCTGGAAAAATGACTGAACCAACACCAACGGAAAACAGAACCAGGGTAAATGCAGAGGCGCGCGAGACACACTACGGCTAAGGCGAGAATGACGGGCAACCACAGCGAATGCGAGCAAACATCGATGAAAACAGAGCGCCGAATGGGGAGTGAAACTGAATGACATCGAGCTTGAGCGAGGAAAGTGCAGAAGAACAGCTGAACGCGACGGCTCGGTTCTCTCCGACAATGCACGCCAAACAGAGGTCAGACCTCCACAAAGAGAGCGAGCAGCCTCGTTAGCTGCTGCGTGCACGAAGGGCGTGCGGGGGCGTCTTATGGGGCGGTGCAATGGACCCACGCCATTAAAAGAAATGAAAGCAAAAAGAAGTGAAAAAAAAATAACACAGTCTCAATAAGAGCGAGTCTGTTTGCGCGCGCGTGTGTGTGTGTGTGGAGAGAGAGGGAAGGCAGGTAGAGTTCAAGCTACAGCATGAACATTTTTGTATGTCCTCTGAAAAACCATTTGAACTTTTTACTGCGGCGACAGCAGTACAACAAATGTTCCCACATTAATTGTGTGTGTGTGTGTGTGTGTGAACTTTTAAGTGGGTTGGAAAGGGGGAGGGAGGACTATGCCATCACTACAAATTTTAAAACCAAGAACTTCATTAAAATCTGACTAAAGGGTATCTCTCAAAATAAACTGTAAATTCCGTGAATTGGCTTGCTCTCTCCCCCTCTCTCTGTTATTACTGTTACTCTCTTGTGCTTGAAAATCTGCTGAAGCTGTTGCAGTGCTGCCAGACCGCTGCAGCAACATGCGCCCGTCAGCTGTTTATCTTGACGAGCAATCTGTTTACTTTCGTTTGTTATTGGTTTTCCGCCTCGGGGCAAGGACTAGATAAGTGCTCATTGGGCATTGCGAATCGCTATAAGCTCCAAATGAATAAATGCTCCATTCCATCGATTAAACCATATGAGAACGCAATTTAAACCAGTTGACTATCTGAGAGGGGGTGAGTTTTTCAGTGATTTTATTGCACTTTTGCCTGGAGCCACTGGGCTGGGGGGTTGGGTGGTTGGACGTTGACATTAGACACTTACACTTTTACATTTTTTGTAAACTCCTTTCCTTGTCTTTGTGGATCGCCAACAAAGGCGATGACTCCTGCTGGTGCTGTTGATGAGGATCAAAGCGAGCCCAGGAAACAAAGAAACTACATCTAGTAGGGGAAAGAGGGGGGGGGGGGGGGGGGGAACAGGAATCTGTTGACTGACAAACATTTGGGTGGAGAGGGGCGAAAGAGAGTAAATACACAAATGGGAAGCCAGTCAGAGTAGTGAGGTGCGGAGCCTTAAGCTGGAGCAAGACCCCTGCGCAATACCCCAAGCCACATACCACATACCACACACACCCAAGCAAATCCATTCTTGCACTCCCACGTTGCAGGCCGCAGAGCATTAATTGCAGTTGTCTTTGAGGGGGTTTATATAAATTTTAATTTTATTTCTTTCAATTTTTATTTTATTTTATTCGGTTTGAGATAGGCGTGGCGACGGCCGACGCGGTTAATTTCTCCCCCGAACTACTCTACTCTTACAAGTAAGTTCCCAGCACTCCCGACGCTCACTGCTCGTTCTGCAACATTGTTGCGTACCCAAAACTCCGGTGTCGCTGGGCAACATCCCCTGTATAACCGCTGATCTTGTTTTTATATATTTTTTCGATCGATTGTGTTAACTCCTCTTTCACTTAAGTGGAAGACGTCCTCGGACTCCTTTAAGCCGTCAATTAGCACTTGGAGGTCACGTTGGCGTCTGTTTCTCGGAGCCAATCCAGATATTATCGGTCTTCTTACGAGTCCTGATTCCAGTTGGTCGATGTGTCGTAAGTTTCCATACTTAACCTTTATAAGTACGGCAAGCTCGGTACGTCTTCATGGTTTGTTATGTCGAGGAATGTGGATACTGTTGATCCTGGAGACTTGCTCGCGTAGTTCTGTTTATCGATTGTATCCACTATGTCGTTTATGATGATTATGCCATCATCGATGCGTGTTACAGGTTCGAGATGGCTGGGCCGAGTTGGACAGTGCGCGATGACACCGGAGTGTAGTTGCTGCGCACAAGTTGTGTAGGGAAGTTTTTTACAGAATGTTGTTGTAAGAGTGGTAGCGCGGTTTCCGATAGCTGTAACATGGTTACCACCGTCGGCAATTTTTCGTCTTCGGCGAAGTTAATTGTGATGCCGTTGTGCTCAACAGGGTGAATACAGATTAATCTTACAGAATATTTTTTTTTTTTTTTTTTTTTTTTTTTGCAAACTAGGTAAGGCTTAGGAAAGAATTCATTATTAAATAAAACTTTGATTTTAACTTCCTCTATTAAATCAGTAATAGTTAAATTCGTAGAGTGTTCATTAATTATTCTTCTCAAATCGTGAGAGTCTAATACGGAAGGGTTAACAATTCCTATCTTTTCTTTGCAAGTGTAACTGATAACATTAATGCTTTTAATTCTGAAATAATTATTCTGTTTCTTGAAAGTAATGTCTCATTTGCGATTGTAGGAATTGGTTTCTTAACTCTTCTGTATCCTCTATTATTGTTGTATATTGAAAAGTGAAGAGGAATAAGAACTCATTATGAACTGATGTCTATCTTAAATTGTCCTTGTGGACCACCCTTCCTTTTATTAGGACCGTTGTCCCCAAGTCTGCCTCGATTTTATTTTCGGTGTACAAAGGTGTCAGTTTGTTTCCTAATCGTTTGTTTGCTTTTACAAGGACTGTGTCACCTACTTGAAACTGTCTATCATGTCTTACTTCATTCAGTTTTTTCATTTGGAGTTGTTGTGCTTTATGAACCCTATTCCTGATTTCCACCTCAAGTTCAGGGGAGGACGAGTGAATTACATCGACCGCACGTTTCTTCGTTACGGAGTGAACTGTGTTATTGTATTCAATAGTTGCTTGAAGTATCGTTTCCACAGTATTTTTAAGCTTCCTTTGGGCTGTTAAACATCTCGCAATGCCATTAAGGGTGCTATGGAATCTTTCGACTTGTCCATTGGAAGTACTATGAAGTGGTGGAGCATTTATAATTTGAATGTTATATTGGTTACTTAATAATGATTTTATTGTCTCGGACTTTATGGAAGGTTCGTTATCGCAATAGATCAACTATTGTTTTTGAAGCGATGGGTTGGACAACTGCAAATTTTGAAAGCTTGTCTATGCATGTGAGGAAATATTTTTTATCGGTTGAATATACGTCGATATGTAGCATTTCGCCCACATACGAGGGTATGGGTGTTTCCCCAAGTATTTGTTTTTGTGGGTGTCGGTTGTACTTGGCCGTTTGACAAATTTTGCAATTTGCAACAACCTCGACTGCTAATTTGGTCATTTTCGGGAAAAAATAGTCTTGTAAAATTTGTTTTACATTCTCCTGTGCCGCCCTATGGGCTCAATTGTGTTCTGTAATAACTATTTCTTTTTGTTCGTTCTTGTCCAAAATGTCATTTACTATATGTTTTGTGTATCGGAATATTGTTGTTGGAAATGTTTCTATTAATTTATGTTGAATGAATGCTAATATGGGTAATCTGCAGTGGATTGCATTTTCGACATCTTTTTTGACAGCGTCACTTATTTTTTTAATTAACGAGTCCCTACTTGAGAAATATATTGTATGTCGGATCTTTTCCCCGAACAAAATGGTTGTGCGATTTGAAGCTACTTCATGCTCCTCTATTATAATTTGGTTTCGAAAACAGTTGATTGGTTTGTCTGTTGATTCTATAGGGTATGTAAGTGATATTTCGCTGTGTATTGTGGCCCTGTCTGACTGTGCATCATCTTCTAAGGTATGGATGTTGTGTCGTGATAGTGCGTCAGCGACGAAGTTTTCTTTTCCTGGCTTGTAGAAGATATTTGCATTGTACTCGTCTATGAGAGCTTTCCAACGTCTTATTTTTGCGTTTGGGTTGCGATCAGAAACTGCAAACGTTAGAGGCTGATGGTCTGTAAAAATATTTAAATTTTTTACTCCGTATAGATAGTTTCTGAGGTTTTTCAAAGCCCAAACTATAGCGAGCAGCTCTCTTTCGTTTGTTGCAAAGTTAAGTTCCCTATCATTTAGTGTCCTTGATATCATGGTAATTGGCTTCCCGTCTTGTGATAAGACGGCTCCCAGACCGAAGGACGAAGCATCTGTTGTTAGGTCAAATGCTTTCTTATAGTCAGGATAGAGTAACATTACGCTTTCGGATGCCAGAATCTCTTTTAGTTTATTGAATGCCGCGCACTGACTTTCGTCTAATTTGACTGGTATTTTCTTTGACTGTCCGGCGCTTACCTTGCCATTTTCGACCTTAAGGATGTCACTTATGGGTTTAGCTATGGATGCAAAGTCTTTAATAAAACATCTATAGTAACTTGCAAGTCCAAGGAATGATCTGACGTTGAACAAAGTGGTTGGTTGTTCGTAGTTACGAATCGCTTCCACTTTATTGGGGCATGTTTTTATACCATTACTTGAGACGACAAATCCTAAGTATTCGACATTCTCCTTGAAAAAGTGCGATTTTTCGCGCGAAACTCTCATATTGGCATCGTACAGTTTGTCTAAGACCCATGCGATATGCTTGACATGGCTTTCCATGTTTTCGGAAAAAATGATTACATCATCGACATAAACATAGCAAGTTTTCCCAATTTGCTCTCTGAGCACGTCGTCAATGGCCCTCTGAAAAATACTAGGTGCATTTTTCAAGCCAAAGGGGAGTCTACAGAACTCATACATCCCATTTGCTACGGATAAAGCTGTTTTTTCTCTATCTTTTTCTGCAAGTAAAATCTGATGGAATCCAGATTTAAGATCTAGGGTTGTAAAGTATTTAGCTGTACCCAAGTTGGATAATATAGAAACTATATTGGGAATGGGATATTTGTCATCTGTTGTTTTTAAATTTAGTTTCCTGAAATCTATGACCAAACGTTTTTTTTTATTTCCCTGTTCATCGGTAGCTTTTTTGTCTACAACCCAAACGGGGTTGTTGTATGGTGACCGAGACGGTCGTATTATACCACCTTTCAACAAGTCTTGAGTTTCTGCATTTACGAATTCTGAAACGCCCATTGGATATGGGTACAATTTTGAATATATGGGATCTTCATTTTCTGTTGGGATAGTGCCAATGATATTTGTATTATATGGGAGTGCTTCATTTGGGTCTGCGAAAACCCCTGTTCGGTTTCCTAATATCAGCTGAAACTTTTGGGATATAGTCTCAGGGACCTGTATTTCCTCGACATTTGTGAAATTTATGTTTGCACATTTTAAAAATGGGATTGTTTCGGAACCGAAGTTTGTTATTAATTTCTTATTCTTTAAGTCCAGTAGAACGTCACTCTGTTTTAATAGGTCAAGTCCAATTATAACGTCAAATGTCGTGAGGTTTGGTAGTAAAAAAAATGTTGAGTTGGTATTGAAAAGGTGCATTATACATTTTTTGTCTATGCCACTATAGCCATGGATTGACTTCACTCGGAAGGGTTTATTTACTAGGGTAATACGTTTTAGTTCTTTTAATGGTTTTATGTAGTTTTTAGAAGCTCCTGTATCTATGAGTAATTTGATTGTTCTCCCTGCTACTGTCCTTTCTATGAACGGAAGCAAGGAGTTATGTCTAAAAAATTAATCTGGTCATAATCTGAAAGGTCGTTTTCTATGCCATCAACTTCGGCGTTTGCTATAGTTTGGTAATCCTGTTCTTTCTGATCGAGTAGGGTATCTTCTGCTTCTACGTGGTTAATTCTTTGTTGTTTCGGTCCCGTAAAACGTGCGCTACTATTGTTCGGTCGCTTGTTTGTTTGTCCCTGGTTGTTGTAGTCCGATTGGTTGTTTTGTTGCTGACTTTGCCACTGGTTTTGTCTCTGAAGCGCGCTATTTTGTTGATACTGAGTAGTCTGCCTAAAACGTGAGGATGTGTCCACGTCCATTGGTTGGACCTGTTCTGATTTTGGTAAAAATTCTTGTTTCCTATACTGTGGGAGTTTCCCTAGTTGTCTTTGCCTTGTGTCCGTCATTAAATTCTCTCTGCCATGCTGTCTTTGTTCAGTTCTCTGAGCTTTTTCTTCTATGCTACGGGCGTAGTTTGAAGCGAACATATATCGATCATGATTAGCCTCAACTTCTTGAGCCAATGCCAAAGCAGAGGGTAGATCTTTTGGTCTTGCCGAGAATAGAACATCACTTAAAGTCTTCTTGGTTCCTGAGATGAACACTCGTAGAGCGTCCGCTCTGTATTTCTCATTCAATGAAGAAGCTACAGTGGTTTCGTTAGTCATAATTGTTTTGTTTATAAGGAGGGTCAGTTTCTTTTCTACTTCGTCATAGTACTGTAATAATGTAAAATTTCCCTGCCGGAGCGTTGACATCTCTTGTTCAATTAAGTATATAGGTCGTTTGTCTGCGTACGTAAAGTCTAGTCGATCTATAATGGCTTTAAAATTAAGGGGAGTGTCGAAAGAAGAGAGTACTATATCAGCTGAGTTCTTAACTTTGTTTCTCAGTATTCCTAAAGCTTGATAATGTTTTGAGCTACCGTCAAATTTCTCATAAACTTTGTATGCGGTATGCGCAGCCTTCCTCCATGAGACATAGGTTTCATTCTTTCCCTCAAAGTCGGGCAGGGATTTCATAATATCAAGAGTCTCATTACAGACAACGTCTGTTCTTATCTCTGCATCCTTGTACGCCACCACTTGAGGAGCGTTAATTTGTACACTATTTAAGCTCTCCTGAATACCCTGTAGTTTAGAAGTGAAGCTCTGTTCCTGTACGGCTAGTGCGCTTAAAACCGCGGCCTCTATCATGAGTCTGAGCTGCTCGTTTGATATATTCATTTCTAAATTTATGTTCTCTATTACGTCTTCCTGATAATTTGTTCCTTTTAGTTTCTGAAATTCTTTCACCAAATCTTGTTCTTCCTTATCACTCATAACCTAAACAAAAAATAAACCTGTTTTTTATTTATTTCACTATCAATCAACTTGCAAGACTAAATTGTGTTTTATGTGGGGTTTTTTTTTTTTTTTTTTTTTTAATGAACACTCTATTCACATGTTCTTTGTCATAAACTATGTTAGTATAGCTGCTTCTTGATGTCTTCTTATTGGTAGGTGTATGGTGGTGTATGGTGTACGGTTTATGGTGTATAGTGTACAATTTATGGTGTATGGTAGTATGGTGTCTTCTTTGTCTTCCAGATGCTGCTGGATTTATACTATGTTAGTATAGCTGCTTCTTGATGTCTTCTTGTTGGTAGGTGTATGGTGGTGTATGGTGTACGGCTTATGGTGTATGGTGAACAATTTATGGTGTATGGTAGTATGGTGTCTTCTTTGTCTTCCAGATGCTGCTGGATTTGGTTTTTTTTTTATGTTCAATTGCGTGTATTGTTTTTTTATTTTTGCCGCTGGTTCAGGTTTTGCCGTGGGTTCGAATTAGTTGGGCGCCAATTTTAATTTTATTTCTTTCAATTTTTATTTTATTTTATTCGGTTTGAGATAGGCGTGGCGACGGCCGACGCGGTTAATTTCTCCCCCCGAACTACTCTACTCTTACAAGTAAGTTCCCAGCACTCCCGACGCTCACTGCTCGTTCTGCAACATTGTTGCGTACCCAAAACTCCGGTGTCGCTGGGCAACATCCCCTGTATAACGGCTGATCTTGTTTTTATATATTTTTTCGATCGATTGTGTTAACTTATACATATTTATATACCAAGTAAATATATAACTAAACCTGATTCACAGCTCGCATTGGTTATATTGAAGAAAAGTGCAAAGGGGGTAGGGGTACAGTACAGAGTACTCTCAAGTGGTTTACTTACATCTGTAAGGAAGCGATCCTGGGCTGGGGTACCGACGGACCGACGATGGGGGACGGGGTAGCAGTCCCGCGGACGGGAGCGATCGTTTCGTGGGTTCGTGGCAGTTGGTTCCACCGAGAGCACTCCGGTTATCGCCGAATAGCGCCTTCAGAACCCCACCGAACTCAGAATCAATACGGAGGTCTTTACTATGCGATAATACCGACAGGTGTCGCCGAGAGTACCTAGGCTACCGCCGGACAGCACTTACGGGACCCTGTCGGCCTAAGAATTACTACGACGCGGAAGGGGGACTTGGCTATGCGGAAATACCGACAAGTATCGCCGAGAGTACCTAGGCTATCGCCGGACGGCACTTACGTGACCCTGTCGGCGTAAGAATTACTACGACGCGGAAAGGGGAACTTTGCTATGCGGAAATACCGACAAGTATCGCCGAGAGTACCTAGGCTATCGCCGGACGGCACTTACGGGACCCTGTCGGCCTAAGAATTACTACGACGCGGAAGGGGGACTTTGCTGTGCGGAAATACCGGAATGTATCGCCGAGAGTGCCTAGGCTATCGCTGGACGGCACTTACGGAACCCTGTCGGCCTAAGAATTACTACGACGCGGAAAGGGGAACTTTGCTATGCGGGAATACCGCAAGTATCGCCGAGAGTGCCTAGGCTATCGCCGGACGGCACTTACGGGACCCTGTCGGCCTAAGAATTACGACGACGCGGAAAGGGGAACTTTGCTATGTGGGAATACCGGCAAGTATCGCCGAGAGTGCCTAGGCTATCGCCGGACGGTACTTACGGGACCCTGTCGGCCTAAGAATTACTACGACGCGGCAAGGGGAACTTTGCTATGCGGGAATACCGACAAGTATCGCCGAGAGTACCTAGGCTATCGCCGGACGATACTTACGGGACCCTGTCGGCCTAAGGATTACTACGAGGCTCAGGGATATCGACGAGCATCACCGAGGGTGCCTAGGCAATCGCCGGATAGCACTTACGGGTCACTGTCGAACTAAGAATTACCACGGGGGGGTCAGGGATATCGACAAGCATCGCCGAGAGTACCTAGGCTACCGCCGGACAGCACTTACGGGACCCTGTCGGCCTAAGAATTACTACGACGCGGAAGGGGGACTTGGCTATGCGGAAATACCGACAAGTATCGCCGAGAGTACCTAGGCTATCGCCGGACGGCACTTACGTGACCCTGTCGGCGTAAGAATTACTACGACGCGGAAAGGGGAACTTTGCTGTGCGGAAATACCGGAATGTATCGCCGAGAGTGCCTAGGCTATCGCCGGACGGCACTTACGGAACCCTGTCGGCCTAAGAATTACTACGACGCGGAAAGAGGACTTTGCTATGCGGATATACCGGCAAGTATCGCCGAGAGTACCTAGGCTATCGCCGGACGGTACTTACGGGAAACTGTCGAACTAAGAATTACCACGGGGGGGTCAGGGATATCGACAAGCATCGCCGAGGGTGCCTAGGCAATCGCCGGATAGCACTTGCGAGACGCTGTCGAACTAAGAATTACTACGAGTACGAGAATACCGACGCGTATCGCCGAGAGCGCTTAGGCAATCGCCGGATAGCACTCACGGGACACTATCGGGCTAAACATTACTGCGAAAATCTTTATCATACAGGGCAGGTATCGCCGAGAGGGCTTAGGCAATCGCCGGACAGCCCCTTCGGGACCCATGGAACTACGGGGATCAGGCGAGACACCAACAGGAGTCACCGGGGGGCGCTTAGACGATCGTCGGATAGCGGCCTCGGGACCCTGCGGGGTCACAAACTACTGGAGGGAATCATGCGGAGGGAACAACGACAGGTATCACCGAGAACGCCTAGGCAATCGCCGGACAGCGGCCTCAGGATCCTGTCGGGCTACGAACTACTGGATGGAATCACACAGACTCGGGCAAGAGGCGGGAGGAAAGGCAGAGAATATGAAGCCCCGGGCATCCAGGTTCCCCAGTGTATAGATTGTTGGTGGTCGGGCTATGTTTCTGTTATATTCGATACATTTCACTTTATTCTTTCTTGGTTCCCTACCTATCGCACCGCTCAGCAGCCCGTATACACGTCTAGAGACTCGCTTACCCCTGAACTCCCACGCTTGTACTCGTCGAAAGCCTCCTCTTCCCCGTGGGTGCAGCGTAGATGCAGGATCTCCTCTCCGTAAGTGTGGTATCGATGCAGGGTCTTCTCCCCGTAAGCGCAGCGTCGATGCCGGATCTTCCCCGTGTCACTGATAGCGTTGGCGTGGATCCGGGCCGCCACGTGTTTTTACTTTTTCCAAGCCACTCGAATTTTTCCGCGAACACGTCCGACTCCTACGACTGCTCCCAATCGACTCTCCTCCTTCCACGTTTTCCCAGCTCAGAGCCGGCGTTCTGCTGGCTCTTCGATCCAGCGTCACCGTGGGCGGCTAGCGTCGTCATCTTCCGCGGCGGCAGAGGGCTGGCGCCGTCGTTCGGCGTCTACGCTGCGCCGGTGACTTTCGTCTCCCTGTCTCGCTGCTGGCGCGTCGTTACTTCGCTTTAGTTTTCCGCGTCTCTCTTCTGCCGTTGCTGCTGTGGGCTTACTGTTCCAGCGCTTCGTTGCTGCGTCGACGCTGGCGGCTTATCTTTTCGGCGCTTCTCGTCTTTGGCCGTCGCTGAATTGATGCTGTTGGCTACCGTTTCGGCTCTTGGTGTATTTCTCTCTCTCTCTTTGGCTTCCGCTGCGTTGTTGTTGTCGGGTTTTGTTTCTTGGTGTATTCACGCCGTTGCTGCGTCGATGCCGTTGGTTTTCGGTCCTCGGTGTATTCCTCTCTCGTTTTGGCTGCTGCTGCGTCGTTGTTGTTGGGTTTTGGTTCTGAAAAGCCAGTGGCGTCCGCCGTGATCGCGACTTCCCCTTGCGCTCCGCTCTAATTGAAATGCGCGCCCAACTCAGAGACTCCGAAGAGGGGCGGAAGCGAAGACTGCTGGCCCCGGCACGCCCCCTTCCTGAATCGGCCACTCACTGGCACTCAACTTAAATGAAAAATCATCAAAGCCAATTGAAAAAGGCAATCGAATGGAAAGTGCGACGAATTTTTGAGTGAATCGCGAACAAGAATTGTGGATAAAAACAAACTAGGTTTGATGTACATACGTGTATCATGTACATCAAAAATATATAGACTATAAGACTATAAAATACCCTTAGTTTTTCAGCACACAATCCTCGCAAGGGAGATGTATTTATCTTTTTAACCCAATAGGGATCTATCCACCAGAGACTTTCAACGGTTTTACATCCTCTGAAGGTCACTCCTCTTACGGGCATCCAAATACGTACAAAGCAAGTTCCTAGTTTTCTTTTTTTTGTTACAGACATTTACAATAATTACAGAAGAAACGAGGGGGAACGTTGTGAGTTGCTGCGGACACCGCAACTCTACATTTATACCCGATACTTAGTCAGTATGGCTCTTCTCCGGCAGACGCCGCTAATATTAAACGACACGACAAAGAGTGCGTGCGAGAGAGACAGAAAATCAGTCTGAGCGTGACGTCGGGCGCTGCGTAGCCACTGCAAATTGATATCTTGCTTTTGGCTACAAAAATGATCCGATCTGATCCAGATTCAGCAATCTGATAGATATAGTCATTATCTATGATTCTGCGTTTTTAGTTTTCTCGAATGTGCAATATTGTGGATGCAACAGATTTTCGTCCTTTGTGGGGGCGGAAGGGGGTGAGGCGAAATTCTGAGATATACGTTTTATAGTGAGATCTAACAGAAGTGCGGATACCAAATTTGGTTACTCTAGCCTTAATAGTCTCTGAGATTTGTGGATGCCCCAGATTTTCGTCCTTTGCGGGGGCGGAAGGGGGTGTGGCGAAATTTGGACACGAAACGGTCAAGGTCCGATATCACAGGAGTGTGGATATCAAATTTGGTTGCTATGGCTCTTATAGGTTCTGAGATCCTTGAACTCATATTTTGCAATTGGCAAAACAGACCATGAAACCTTTGTGTTAGAGAGAGACAGAGCGAGAAAGAATGAAATTGTTTTCTTGATTCTGGCTATAATAATTATACGATCTGGTTGAGATTTTACACTCTAGAACATATAGTCATCCTCTACGATTCTGCGTTTTTGGTTTTATCGTATCTTTAAAAATGGGGATGCCACAGATTTTCGTCCTTTGTGGGGGCGGAAGTGGGCGGGGCAAAGTTTTGAAATATTTTTGTAGCAGTGACATATCACAGAAGTCTGGATCCAAAACATCGTTGCTCTAGCTCTTATAGGCTTTGAGCACTAGGCGCTGAATGGGACGGACAGACGGACGGACGGACGGACGGACAGACGGACAGACGGACAGACGGACAGACAGGGACTCGGCTATTGATGCTCATCAAGAATATATATACTTTATGGGGTCGGAAACGATTCCTTCAGGACGTTACACACGTCCACTTTTACCACAAATCTAATATACCCCAATACTCATTTTGAGTATCGGGTATAAAAAAAACAGTGTAAATATACATATATTGTTACGCGCCTCCTGGCGTAAGTTCTGCAGCGAAATCGAGAGTAACTCAGAAGCCTCACGCTTGCGCAGAGTTCTCTCGAAGACAACACCCACCCTGGGCTACTTGAAGAACACCGACCAGTCGTGGACTACGTCCAGCGAGGAGTCGCTAAATCTTCTCCTAAATACCCACTTCCCTGGCTGCGATGAAAACAGACCCAACTACCTCGCGCCTCCTTCTGTCGCCTCAAATGCCATCTTGGGACTGCTAAGCCAGGAAAACATTTCCTGGGCGATCAGAAGCTTTAAACCCTACAAGTCCGCGGGGCCAGACGGCATTTTCCCTGCCCAACTGATTCACGCGGGACATAAAGCCATTAACTGGCTCAAAATAATTTACGAGGGAATCTTCTCCCACGGGTGCATTCCTGACACCTGGCTTCAGACCAAAGTCGTATTCATACCCAAGGCAGGCAAGCCCTCGCACACTGCCCCAAAAGATTTCAGACCCATAAGTCTATCGTCTTTTCTTCTAAAGGCGATGGAGCGGCTCCTGGGGCTGCATCTAACGGCGTGCATTCCGTCCAGTCTGATCTCAGACTCCCAGCATGCCTATCGGAAGGGAAGATCCACCGAAACGGCCCTACACTCGATCACATCGATCATCGAAGCGTCCCTTAACTTTAAGGAGTACACCCTAGTAGCCTTCCTCGACATAGAAGGCGCCTTTAACAACATCCTTCCGACCGCCATCACGGGCGCACTGACGGATCTGGGCGTTGACTCCAGGACGGTGAGCCTGATCGATCAGATGCTACAATGCAGGACGGTTGAGGCATCACTGGGGACGTCAACGTGTACCAGATTTGTCAGCAGAGGCACACCGCAGGGCGGAGTCCTCTCGCCCCTCCTATGGAACGTGGCAGTGAACACACTGCTGCGGGAGATAGAGGGGGGTGGCTGCCGTGTGGTGGCGTACGCGGACGATGTTGCCATAGCATTCTCCGGAAAATTTCCGCAGACATTGTGTGAGTGCATGACAAGTACTCTCACGAAAATGTCGAAATGGGCAGACAAATGCGGGTTAGGCGTCAACCCGTCTAAAACGGAACTGGTGCTTTTCACTAGGAAGTACAAAGTTCCGGTACTGATTCCCCCAAGACTATGTGGGGAAACGCTAGTCTTCAGCAACAACGCCAAGTATCTTGGCCTAATCCTCGATAGAAAGCTCGATTGGAAATTGAGCATAGAGGATAGAGTAAAGAAGGCCACAGTGGCCCTCTATACCTGCAGGAAAGCCATCGGACTAAAATGGGGAATGACCCCCTATATAGTTCGGTGGCTCTACACCGCCATCATACGACCAATCATGCTCTATGGAGTGGTGGTATGGTGGCCAGCCTTGGACAGAAGGACATGCCTCAATAAACTCAGCAGAGTTCAACGCATGGCAGAGCTATGCATAACTGGCGGGCTACGCACTACTCCAGGGGAAGCCCTGGATACTGTGCTGGACCTCCTCCCTGTGGATCTCATGGGAAAGAAGGTGGCAACACTTTCCGCCCTCAGAATGAGAGAAGCCAGACTGTGGAAAGCATCCGCGGTTGGGCACTCGGGAATCCTGATGAGACTCCCGCAATTACCAGAGAGGACAGATTACTGTATCCCCAGTGATCACCTCTCGACGCCCTTCCAGGTATCAATCCCATCTAGGGAGGACTGGGAGATGGGCGAACCAGGACCTGCAAATGCGGTCCACTTCTACACTGATGGCTCAAAGCTAGACGGCCGCGTGGGAGGCGGAGTCTACTGCAGCGAGCTGAACATCAGTCATTGCTTCAGGCTCCCGGATCACTGTAGTGTGTTCCAAGCGGAGGTTGAAGCCATCAAGGAGGCCATTTCGATTGTCTCCAAATTACTTCTAGATACGCACTTAGTGTGCGTCTTCTCGGACAGCCAAGCAGCTATCAAAGCTCTAGGCTCAATATCGTCGAACTCAGCGACTGTAAATGACTGCCGCAGGTCTCTGCACGAGATCGCAGAGCAGTTAGATCTCTTCCTTATATGGGTCCCCGGCCACAGGGACATCGAGGGGAATGACGCCGCCGACGAGCTAGCCAGGCAGGGTACTACGATTCCTCTCCTACCGGAGAGGGAGCAAGTAGCGATGCCCTTGGCTACCTGCAGGCTCCTAACGCACGAATTGTTCGAGCAAAATGCCAATAGGAGATGGCAGCAAACAGTTTCCTGTAAAGTCTCAAGATTGATATGGCCATATCGATCGAAGAAGCGCTCAGCAGAGCTGTATAAACTCAGCAGAGCACAGTGCTCTGCAGTTACTAGAGCCATTACGGGACACTGGCAGATCGGCACTCACGCCTCTAGACTGTCAATCCCTCATAACGACTTCTGCAGGAGTTGTCGCGACGAGGAGGAGGAGGAATCGGTCCCCCACTTCTTCTGCCACTGCCCAGCCCTTGGAAATCGTCGTCTTCGTATTCTCGGGGCCGCTTTCCTCACGGACATTTCGGACCTGTCCGTAATCAAACCAGGGACCTTGTCCAACTACATCCAAGCCACCGGATGGGACTGCCCTTAACCTGCAGAAGTATGCTCTCACGGTTCGGGCAACGCGAAGGGGCACATGCCCATGCGGCAACACAACGGACCTTTTATAGGTCCAAGTGAGCTTGGGGGCGGGAGGCTCTTATCCCCCCCCCTCCCGGCTACCGCCTTAACCTAACCTAACCTACATATATTGTTATTAAATTGCTATTTATACGATTGTGGTTAAGCATGCAAATTAAATAACTGCGGTAGCGGATTGTGTTTTTAAAAAGTTTTTATTTTACTTCTAACTTCACTGATATAGATTTAAGTAGAGGGTCACAAAGGATTCCGGACAAAGGGTTTGCGCGATCTTAATTTTTAGCTCGACTTTGCGGTGTCGCTTCTGGATCAAGACTGACTTGAACTTTCTGATCTTTGCATCGTTGATCCCTTTCGGGAATAGTTTTTCTATAAACATTTCAATTGATTTCGCCATCCCGAGTATTGGATTTTCGCATCCAAAGAGAGAACTGTAAAATGCCTAAAGTGAAGGATCTGCAGAAAGCCGGGAGTGAGATTGTTTATGAGAAGCCGGGTGTGGGCAAACATTGGTTTTTCATTTAGGCGAGTGTCAAAGATTGGGATTGCGGCGGGAGCCCTTGCGATTGTACATCTTAGAAATCAATTAGGCGGAGGCCCAAGATTGAAATTGTTTTCGTTTTGGAAAGCCAAAGATTGTTTACAACTCGTATAAGAGCTCAATAGAATTGGGTACGTTAACTCCCCCCATTCTTAAATGTTTCGTCCCGATACATTTTGAAGTTCTGATAGAGCTCTAATTTCTTCTGACAGTATTTGAATGTTGCTTTCCACTATTTCTTCTGACGGTATTCTTATTGATTTAATAAGTACAAATTTGGTTAATTTATAGCCGAAGTAAAATAACATTATCAATATCAAAATGATTAAGAATAATGTTGTTAATGGTAAGGCCGTATTACCTAATGTTATAAGGGGATTTAAAATATTAGCATTATCAAAAGAAAATTGCTTATCATTCGATTGTATATAATCAACTAATTCAAAATCGCTATATCTATGATGCGATATATATCTTAGAATTTTACCCTTATTATTTATGTGGGTTATATTATTTATTACAATTGTGTTGTTGAATATAAGGAGATACGATCCTAACAAAGTAGTATTGTCTACGATATTTTTGCCTGAAACTAATATGGCACCATCCTGAATGATGTCTATTTCTATGTTTTTTTCCCTTTTTTTAGTGCAGTTGGCTTTAAAGCCATTAACTAAATTGGTGAAACAGGTCTTCTTTAAATTTATTTGTGCGTAATTGTTAAAAGTTTCACTTTTAAAATTATTCATTAAATAGTATTTCTCCGTACATTCACAAACTTTTTCACTTATAACTAACATTCCATCATTTTGTGAGATGGCTCTTGCATGGTAAAACTTGCAAATATCTTTAATTTGAGGATATTTTATGTAAATGATTATTAAATCAGCATTTCGAATTATTTTAACCGCTGCAAAGTCCAGCAGATCAGACAGTTCAACAGGATGTTTTTCATGCTTATAAATGTCCTCTATTTCGTTTTTATTTAAAATTTTTGTATTGAAAATGTTTACTTTTAAGAGGGTTATGGTATCAACTAAATTTAGTAGGTCAAAAGTTATTAATTTTAAACGATGCTTTCTCAGTATCGTTTCTTCATTGAAGATGACATTTTTTAATGAATTTGATAGCAATTCAATTTCTTTGAAAAATTTGGTATTTATTACAAATTGTTTATTATTATTTTCAGTTAATTCATTTACTTTATTTTGTATTTTCAAAAAGTCGTCATGATCAGGGCTGCCTGCTATCCATTTCCAAATGGTACCTAATTCATTTATTCCCCTTTCATTCCGTTTTGGAACTAATTCTGAAATCATTAATTTTAATAGACTTAAGTCCATTGATATTTCCTACTCATCGTCTGAATTAATTGATTTGTTGACATATTTGGATTCTTTATCAATTATCTCTCTATTAAAACTCAAATTAGTAATATGGAAAAGTTCAGCGTATGTTTCATAAGTGTAAACGTCTCTGTCGTCTTTGAGCAATAGATAGTCACTATGCGTATAGTCAATTACTTCCGAAGTCGTCAATATAACAAAAGTCAGTATTAGTATATTCGCATACATTTTCTGGAAAAAAAATATTTAATATTTGATGTTATCTTTATGTATAATTCTGTTTCTATTGTTGATTATAATTTTATTCGGTCGATTTTCCTTAACTACCTGCTTTTTGTATCGGGATTGAAGTTTATTTCTTTCCCCGAATTTCTTTTCATAAACTACTTCTCCTATTTTATAATCTTTTTCTCTTCTATCTTTGTTATGTAGCTTAAGCATTTTGGTCTGAGCTTCCTTAAGTAATATTGGATTATGCTTGTGTTCTATTTTGTTATACAATATGTCATATGGCATTTGATTGGTCGTTGAATGTATCGTCAGGTTATATTTCAGTGCCGCCCTTATTATTATTTCTGAATAATCTGTTAGATTTAGTTCATCCTTGATGCACCGCGCTATTTCTGTTAGTGTGGAATGTACCCTTTCTACCTGACCATTTGAGGTGCTGTGTCTGGGATCAGCATAATAAATAGTTAAGTTACTTCTTTGTATGAATGATCTAAATTGTGCTGAAGTAAAGCTTGGTTCGTTGTCAGTCATTAAAGATGTTGCTAACGGAAAGTGTTGCTAAATTTCCATTACCTTATTTTCAATGTTTAATTTACTTGTTTAAATTTCCTTGACCACCAAGTATTTGGAATACGAATCTATACAAGTTATGAATGTTAGGTTTTGGGCATAGTATATGTCTAAGTGTAATTGATCTCCTTCTTTTGCTGGAATGGGAGCTTCCCCAATTGGAACTTTTACAGGGTGTCTGTGATATTTGTTTTTGTTACAGATCTCACAATTTTTTATATATTCTTTTAATTTTTTGTGCAGGTTTGTCCAATAATACAGCTTAGTTATTTGTTTGTAATTTTCGTCTAGTCCTCTATGGGCTCTGCAATGTGTTTCTTCTATAATTATAGCTTTATCTTCTGGATTTACTACATCTTGGGGGAACTTTCTCGTGAAGAGAAATTTATTTATGAAGTTTTCCTTTAGCTTATTTTGGATAAGGTATAAATCTTCTAAAGTGCAGTGTATTCCTGTGGTTAAGTGAGGCTGAATAAATTCTTTTAAAATGATTAGCAGATTGTCTACCGTATCAAATTCAATAATATGTCGGGTATTTTCATAAACTCTTACTAACTCATGAACTGTGAATCTCCCTTGCGCTAATAGTAGCTGCTGTTTAAATTGGTTTAGAGGCTTGCTAGTCTCTTGAATGACGTTTTCAAAACTACTCTCTGCTGAATGCTGAGTATTTATGTCTGATTCTGAATCTGTCTGGTCGACATCACTATCTGTCATATGATTTATTTTAATCCGAGATAAAGCGTCCGCTACTATGTTAGTTGAGCCTGGCTTATAAATGATTTTTGGTGTGAAACTTTCTATGAAGTAATACCAACGTTTCATTTCAACATTTGGAATTTTTTGCGACATTGCAAAGGACAAAGGTTGGTGATCTGTATGTATTTCAATTCCACTCCCTCCGTATAAATAATTTCGCAAATTTTTTAATGCCCATACAATAGCTAATAATTCCTTTTTATTAGTTGAATATAATTGCTCGGTTTTACTTAAAGTTTTAGAAATAAATGTTATGGGATTCCCATCTTGCGACAAAACTGCACCTATTGCTATGTCCGATGCATCTGTGGTTAATGTGAATTTTTTATTGTAATCTGGTTTTACTAATTCAATATGTGCTATTAAACTGTCCTTTAAATTATTAAATGCTCCCATTGCTGGTTCATCCAGCTGTATTAATGTTTTCTTGGATGCCCTTCGTGAAACTTTCCCATTTACTCCACTCAGATAGCATAATTTCGGACAAATTTTCTGTAATACCCTGTTAGTCCTAAGAAGCTACGTAGCTCTCTGATATTTTTAGGAATTGGATAGTTTTGTATTGTGGAGATTTTTTCTGGATCTGTTTTAATGATATTTTGGGAAACAATGTATCCCAGAAATTTGGTTTCCAATTAAAAGAATTTAGACTTTTCTAGGAAAATTTTCATGTTAGCGTTTTGCAATATCTGTATTATATGAATTAGATCTTTATAATGTTGTTCTATAGTTTTTATACCCGATACTCAAAATGAGTATTGGGGTATATTAGATTTGTGGTAAAAGTGGATGTGTGTAACGTCCAGAAGGAATCGTTTCCGACCCCATAAAGTATATATATTCTTGATCAGCACCAATAGCCGAGTCGATTGAGCCATGTCTGTCTGTCCGTCTGTCCGTCTGTCCGTCTGTCCGTCCGTCCGTCTGTCCGTCCCCTTCAGCGCCTAGTGCTCAAAGACTATAAGAGCTAGAGCAACGATGTTTTGGATCCAGACTTCTGTGATATGTCACTGCTACAAAAATATTTCAAAACTTCGCCCCGCCCACTTCCGCCCCCACAAAGGACGAAAATCTGTGGCATCCACATTTTTAAAGATACGATAAAACCAAAAACGCAGAATCGTAGAGGATGACTATATGTTCTAGAGTGTAAAATCTCAACCAGATCGTATAATTATTATAGCCAGAATCAAGAAAACAATTTCATTCTTTCTCGCTCTGTCTCTCTCTAACACACAGGTTTCATGGTCGGCTTTGCCAATTGCAAAATATGAGTTCAAGGATCTCAGAACCTATAAGAGCCAGAGCAACCAAATTTGGTATCCACACTACCGTGATATCGGACCTTGACCGTTTCGTATCCAAATTTCGCCACACCCCCTTCCGCCCCCGCAAAGGACGAAAATCTGGGGCATCCACAAATCTCAGAGACTATTAAGGCTAGAGTAACCAAATTTGGTATCCGCACTTCTGTTAGATCTCACTATAAAACGTATATCTCAGAATTTCGCCCCACCCCCTTCCGCCCCCACAAAGGACGAAAATCTGTTGCATCCACAATATTGCAGATTCGAGAAAACTAAAAACGCAGAATCATAGATAATGACCATATCTATCAGACTGCTGAATCTGGATCAGATCGGATCATTTTTATACCCAAAAGGAACAAATCAATTTGCACTGACTACGCAGCGCCCGACGTCACGCTCAGACTGATTTTCTGTCTCTCTCGCACGCACTCTTTGTCGTGTCGTTTAATATTAGCGGCGTCTGCCGGAGGAGAGCCATACTGACTAAGTATCGGGTATAACTGTAGAGTTGCGGTGTCCGCAGAAACTCACAACGTTCCCCCTCGTTGAAAATATTATTATATCGTCCGTATAGACGTGACAAGTTTTCCCAACTTGTTCTCTAAGTATATCGTCCATTGACCTTTGGAAAATTCTGGGAGCGTTCGTCAATCCCATTGGCATTCTTAGAAATTCATATTTGCCGTTGTTTATGGAAAAAGATGTTTTTTCAATATCTGATTCCCTCATTAAAATCAGGATATTTTAATCCCAAACTATTAAAACTTTGGATGTCGGATAATTCAACGACGGCGGGTTCAGGATATTTGAATCCCAAACTATTGACGGATAATTCTTCGTCGGCGTGCTCAGGATTTTTTGATCCCAAGCTATATAAACTTCCTTCTACCTTTACTGAATCACTTTTCATTTCTTTTTCTTCTTCAAAATATTTTTTTATTATATATTCCTTCAACGGAGGGATGGTTTTTCTTCTATAAAGGTCAATTTGTTTAAAGAAAGGACCTCGTCATATATTAGTTTCTCCTCATTGCCTTTATAACTTAAAGTCCCCTTTCCTGTATCAATAACAGCTCCGATTTTCTTTAATAGGTTAAATCCTATTAGTAAATCTGCCTCCATTCCATCTATTTCATAAAACACTTGTTTTGTGTTGAAAATAGTTATATTATGGAAATATTTAATTATTGAAAACCCATTCACTGTAGCAACTTTCTTATAAATTGATAATTCTTTTTTATTTTCGTAAATTCCCTTTTTTATATAACAGGAAGTTGCTCCCGTATTTATCAAAACTTTTAATTCTCTGTTTATTTTTTTATCTACTCTTTTTAAGTAGGGCAGACCTACTTCGGGGGCTGATCTAAAAAATGGTCCTCCTGAATGTTATTTATCCGCATTGCTTTATTAGCCGGTTGTTCCGACATTTCGTTTGGCTTTCGTTTCTGCGCCTGATTTTCGTTAGACTGATTATTCGGTACTACGTTTGCCCTAAAATGCTGAGCTTGGTTATAATTGTTATTATTTCTCCTATAATAACCGTTAAAATTCTCCCGATAATTTCTATTATTATTATTTCCCCTGAATTGATTGCTGTTCTGTCGGTTCTTGATTTGTATCGATTCGTCTACATCCATTGGTTCTGGGGCCTGATTTTGTTGTCTATTACCCAAGAAATAGAGTTGTCCCCATAACATGTTATTCCTTTGAAGATCCCTTTTTTGGTCGAATGGTGAACTATTAGTCCTTGGTTGTCGTTGGTTGAATCTTGTATGTAGTTGTATTGTAGTTATTATTCCCTGAATTTCTGGGGCCACTGAATTGGTAGGCAAATTGGGCCCGAATGTTATTTGATTGCAATTCCTGTACCTTTGCCAAGGCATTCGGTAAATCTGGGGGATTCAATGAAAATAGGATTTCTGCAATGCCGCCGTTTAGGCCAGTGACAAAAATGCGTAAGGCATTGTCGCTAATTTTCTTATTTGATTCTTTCGTGATTTCACTGTCCTTTCCGTGAGTCATTATTGTCTTATTTATTAACAAGGTCATTTTCTTGTTAACCTCGTTATAGAAATCTATTATTGAAAGGTTCCCTTGTCGGAGAACGCTTAACTCCTGTTCTATTATGTAAATTGGTCTTTTGTCACTGTAAACAAAGTCAAGTCGTGAAAGAATGGCATCAAAATTTAAAACTGTTCCGTGGTTGGTCAGTGCGTCATGTGCTGGTCCTGTTATTTTGTTTCTCAAAATTGTTAAGGCAATATAATATTGCTTACTTCCTTTCTTATATAACTTCACTGCAGTTTCTGCAGCTTGCCTCCATCCTACGTATTGCTTTAATCCACCATTGAAAATTGGTAGGGATTCTATTACCTTTAATGTGGTGTCATCTTTTATTGTCTCGTCTATTGTTTCTGCCTGATAATCTGATACCTGACCGGATTTAGTTTCTATTTGTTGTTTTAAATTTACAATTTGCTCCTGTACTTGTGAAATTTAAAGTGCTATCAATTGTTTGACCAGATCTGCAGTGAGATCGGTCCTTGTTTGTGAGTTAATCATTTTTAGTTTTTCAAAATCTAAAGTTAGTTGATCCACCTTAAATTTTTCTTATATGTTTGTTTTTATAATCTAATATAACCTAATTGAACTTATATATTTATTAATACAACTTTAGCTCACGAACTATCCGGTAGGGGTCGTCCTTCTTAGTTTGGCTGACAGATCTTCGAACGGGTCTTCCTTCTTGATTTGGCTGACAGGTCTTCGAACGGGTCTTCCTTCTTAAATTTCTTTGTTTAACTGGGTCTTCTGGGGATCTTCCTTCTTTGGTTTAGCTGATAGTTTCACTTTCTTTGTGTTTTGGTTTGGTTGGTTTTGTTTAAAAACTTTGGTTTTTTTGGTTTTTTTGTATTTTTGAATTGTCTTGATTAGCTTTTGTATTTATTTGTATTTTGTATTGTATTTGTATTTGTATTTGTATTGTATATTGTATTTATTTTTGCACACCCTAAGCTCCGGTTTGTTTCCTTTTTATCTCACTTTTTCTTATCTTATATCTCACAGTCACTCCGCGTTTTTATATCTGAAGGATTTATTCCATTAATTAATTGTCCTTCGGGTTTCGGCACGACGCAACACTTTTATTATTCGGTGCTTTTTATACAACGTCGCCCCACGTTGGGCGCCAATTAAATAACTGCGGTAGCGGATTGTGTTTTTAAAAAGTTTTTATTTTACTTCTAACTTCACTGATATAGATTTAAGTAGAGGGTCACAAAGGATTCCGGACAAAGGGTTTGCGCGATCTTAATTTTTAGCTCGACTTTGCGGTGTCGCTTCTGGATCAAGACTGACTTGAACTTTCTGATCTTTGCATCGTTGATCCCTTTCGGGAATAGTTTTTCTATAAACATTTCAATTGATTTCGCCATCCCGAGTATTGGATTTCGTCATCCAAAGAGAGAACTGTAAAATGCCTAAAGTGAAGGATCTGCAGAAAGCCGGGAGTGAGATTGTTTATGAGAAGCCGGGTGTGGGCAAACATTGGTTTTCCATTTAGGCGAGTGTCAAAGATTGGGATTGCGGCGGGAGCCCTAGCGATTGTACATCTTAGAAATCAATTAGGCGGAGGCCCAAGATTGAAATTGTTTTCGTTTTGGAAAGCCAAAGATTGTTTACAACTCATATAAGAGCTCAATAGAATTGGGTACGTTAACTTTCATATGTATGAGCATCGAATAAAGCGATTGACCGAAGGTCCAATGAATTATTGATTGCTGGGGGGGATCTTGAACCTAAATGGAAGTTGAGTTGACACATTTTGCTATCATATTAAAAAAGGCAGGCACTCGAATACAATTAGTTTATCAAAACAAGCAAAACCATTAATAACATGTGCGGCGTGTGTGTGTGTGTGTGTGTGTGTGTGCGAAGAAAGCACTTCTGAAGTGTCCGTCCCCGCGAATGCAATCAGAGCAATTACGTGAAGGAACAATTGAGATTCATGGAACACAAGCGATATGTTAAGCGCATACCAACCGCATAGAACCCACCCAAGTACAATGGTCGCTCAGGAACGGCAATCCCAATAGCTATAGAGGTGTCTTGGATGCTGAGAATTCGCTCAAATGTGATGTATACGGTTATAGTTTCTGGAAATTTCCAAGTTATGCAAGTTCTCTTTTCGGAGGGACTATCGTAGCTCAAATTCAATTCGCTTTGAGTGATAGAAGCGACAAGTGCATGGCATTTCAGTTGATTGTTGTATTTTGCATGCTTTATTATTTATTTGTTAGCCAGTTCTCTGCTGCTGTTGCTGGCTGCATTTTATATAAGCCATGTCCAAAGTCAGTTGGACAGACACCACCAAAAGTTTAACTGTTGGGGCCGCCATCGATGGCGATGGCCAAGCTTTGTGCTCTGTTCTATTTACTGCAATATATGTACATATTATGTGCATATGCTTATATAGAATGCTACTGCAGCAACAAGGTCAGCGAGAAGAGCAGAAAATTTGGTCAGCCCCTCCAAAATGGGTTGCATTTAATGTTTCTTGCTGTTGTGGCCGATGCTTCAGATAAATATAGCACACAGCACACACACATGCTCTCCAAAACCTTATCGCCAGGCCCAACAATGGCACGCTTAAACGGGCTTAAGAAAAACCAAAGAAAACAGCTGATGACACACCAAAAACAGACGAAACAGCACAAAAAACAGCAAACGAAGTGCAGCAAAAAGAACTTAAAACGGTATTTTCTTCAGCTGCAATACACACACACACACACACACACACAGACTTTTCTCACTCACTCACTGGCCCACACATACGAAGACACTTTTAAAGTACACAAAAACATACACAAAATTTACAACAATATACCATTTGTTTATACGTTCTGCTTCCACCGAGTTATTATCGACTTTAATTGCATCGAACGCCCCAGACCCAGGCGGGGGTATGTTTTGTGCAAGAATGGATTTTCAATAGTTTTTCCAGCAGTTTTCGGTTTCGTTTCGTGTCTGTTGCTGCGGCCTGGAAAAATGACTGAACCAACACCAACGGAAAACAGAACCAGGGTAAATGCAGAGGCGCGCGAGACACACTACGGCTAAGGCGAGAATGACGGGCAACCACAGCGAATGCGAGCCAACATCGATGAAAACAGAGCGCCGAATGGGGAGTGAAACTGAATGACATCGAGATTGAGCGAGGAAAGTGCAGAAGAACAGTTGAACGCGACGGCTCGGTTCTCTCCGACAATGCACTCAAACAGAGGTCAGACCTCCACAAAGAGAGCGAGCAGCCTCGTCAGCTGCTGCGTGCACGAAGGGCGTGCGGGGGCGTCTTATGGGGCGGTGCAATGGACCCACGCCATTAAAAGAAATGAAAGCAAAAAGAAGTGAAAAAAAAATGAGGGGAACGTTGTGAGTTGCTGCGGACACCGCAACTCTACAGTTATACCCGATACTAAGTCAGTATGGCTCTCCTCCGGCAGACGCTGCTAATATTAAACGACACGACAAAGAGTGCGTGCGAGAGAGACAGAAAATCAGTCTGAGCGTGACGTCGGGCGCTGCGTAGCCAGTGCAAATTGATTTGTTCCTTTTGGCTATAAAAATTATCTGATCTGGTCCAGATTCAGCAATCTGATAGATATGGTCGTTATCTATGATTCTGCGTTTTTAGTTTTCTCAAATGTGCAATATTGTGGATGCAACAGATTTTCGTCCTTTGTGGGGGCGGAAGGGGGGGGGGCGAAATTCTGAGATATACATTTTATAGTGAGATCTAACAGAAGTGCGGATACCAAATTTGGTTACTCTAGCCTTAATAGTCTCTGAGATTTGTGGATGCCCCAGATTTTCGTCCTTTGCGGGGGCGGAAGGGGGTGTGGCGAAATTTGGACACGAAACGGTCAAGGTCCGATATCACAGGAGTGTGGATACCAAATTTGGTTGCTCTGGCTCTTATAGGTTCTGAGATCCTTGAACTCATATTTTGCAATTGGCAAAACCGACCATGAAACCTGTGTGTTAGAGAGGACAGAGCGAGAAAGAATGAAATTGTTTTCTTGATTCTGGCTATAATAATTATACGATCTGGTTGAGATTTTACACTCTAGAACATATAGTCATCCTCTACGATTCTGCGTTTTTGGTTTTATCGTATCTTTAAAAATGTTGATGCCACAGATTTTCGTTCTTTGTGGGGCGGAAGTGGGCGGGGCGAAGTTTTGAAATATTTTTGTAGCAGTGACATATCACAGAAGTCTGGATCCAAAACATCGTTGCTCTAGCTCTTATAGTCTTTGAGCACTAGGCGCTGAAGGGGACGGACAGATGGACGGACGGACAGACGGACAGACAGACATGGCTCAATCGACTCGGCTATTGATGCTGATCAAGAATATATATACTTTTTGGGGTCGGAAACGATTCCTTCTGGACGGTACACACATCCACTTTTACCACAAATCTAATATACCCCAATACTCATTTTGAGTATCGGGTATAATAACACAGTCTCAATAAGAGCGAGTCTGGTTGCGCGCGCGTGTGTGTGTGTGTGGAGAGAGAGGGAAGGCAGGCAGAGTTCAAGCTACAGCATGAACATTTTTGTATGTCCTCTGAAAAACCATTTGAACTTTTTACTGCGGCGACAGCAGTACAACAAATGTTCCCACATTAATTGTGTGTGTGTGTGTGTGTGAACTTTTAAGTGGGTTGGAAAGGGGGAGGGAGGACTATGCCATCACTACAAATTTTAAAACCAAGAACTTCATTAAAATCTGACTAAAGGGTATCTCTCAAAATAAACTGTAAATTCCGTGAATTGGCTTGCTCTCTCCCCCTCTCTCTGTTATTACTGTGCTCTTGTGCTTGCAAATCTGCTTAAGCTGTTGCAGTGCTGCCAGACCGCTGCAGCAACATGCGCCCGTCAGCTGTTTATCTTGACGAGCAATCTGTTTACTTTCGTTTGTTATTGGTTTTCCGCCTCGGGACAAGGCCTAGATAAGTGCCCATTGGGCACTGCGAATCGCTATAAGCTCCAAATGAATAAGTGCTCCATTCCATCGATTAAACCATATGAGAACGCAATTTAAACCAGTTGACTACCCCACCAACTGTGTTGTGGCCACCCAACCACCCACCTCCTCTCACTCCCTCTCTCTGTCAATTAACACTATTCTAACCATTTCGGCGACGCAGAAACTCTCCCCTTGCCCTATTTGCTTATCTTAACTGTAGTACATATTGCAATTGGCTTGGAGCAGAGTTTCTTCGAATGAAAGAAGTCGCCGTTCCCGTCGCTGGTCATTATCTGAGAGGGGGTGAGTATTTCAGTGAGTTTAGTGCACTTTTGCCTGGAGCCACTGGGCTGGGGGGTTGGGTGGTTGGACGTTGACATTAGACACTTACACTTTTACATTTTTTGTAAACTCCTTTCCTTGTCTTTGTGGACCGCCAACAAAGGCGATGACTCCTGCTGGTGCTGTTGATGAGGATCAAAGCGAGCCCAGGAAACAAAGAAACTACATCTAGTAGGGGAAAGAGGGGGGGGGGGGGGGGGGGGAACAGGAATCTGTTGACTGACAAACATTTGGGTGGAGAGGGGCGAAAGAGAGTAAATACACAAATGGGAAGCCAGTCAGAGTAGTGAGGTGCGGAGCCTTAAGCTGGAGGAAGACCCCTGCGCAATACCCCAAGCCACATACCACATACCACACACACCCAAGCAAATCCATTCTTGCACTTCCACGTTGCAGGCCGCAGAGCATTAATTGCAGTTGTCTTTGAGGGGGTTTATATACATATTTATATACCAAGTAAATATATACAAACTAAACCTGATTCACAGCTCGCATTGGTTATATTGAAGAAAAGTGCAAAGGGGGTAGGGGTACAGTACAGAGTACTCTCAAGTGGTTTACTTACATCGAATCGATGAGGATTGCGTCCAGAATTGGTCATTTTATGCCTTGCGATTTGTAAAAATCAAGAAATGCAGCAGCTCACTCTCTGTCCCGCTCTCGTTCGTTTCCCTCCACCGAAACGATATTCTTTGTTGGCCGGCTCTCCTCCTCTCTGCTGTGCCTCTCCACACGAGCACACACAGACACAGCTTTTGGCTCTTTGTGTGCTTATGTGCGTGTGTGTTTGTGAGCAGGAAATTATGCGTCGCTGATATTGTCGATTTTCTTCCTCTTCTTGTTGTGATTACTGTTGTTGCCTTAGGTAGTTCTTTGTTCTTTTGCGTAGCAATTGTTTAACTCCTGCTGCTGTCTTTGCATTCTTTTCATTGCAACTGCATTCGCTGCAATTTTTCGCCATTGACATTATTGCAACCTGCAACTTCGATTGGCCAATCCACTGCTTGATGCGTAAATAAGTTTTTCTCTTTCAGTCATTTTTTTTTTCGCTTCTCTTCTCCTGTGAGCCGCCACTGGCCTGCACTTGTTGCTGCGTTTTTTACTGCCTTTCGAAATGTTAGTTTTTATGTAATTGCCAGTTTTTTCATCGCTTTAATAAACTGCAATATGCACTGCACTCAGAACTAAAACTGCACTCCAATTGACTTTCCCAATGTCGGGCCACTGATTGATTAAGTTGACTTTATATTTTGCTGCTTGTTTTGTTCCTTGCGTTATGCTAATTAATTAATTAATTACTATTTTTTCTGTTTACATTGTTTGCGGCCCGAGAAAGATTGTTTTTTGTTTGTTGGCGATGAAGTAGAGGTGTCAAAAAATCGAGGGCACTATCGATAGTATCGATGTTATGCTAGCCGCTACTATCGATGATTTCCTATCGAGCTAAGTATCTGTCGCTGTAATTTTATTCGCTGAAATCGATAAGCCGAAATTTAAATGAAGAAGAAAAGCCATGTACAGCGGGGTTGAAGTACATCACTACATCCAAGTACAGCAATTAAAGTATATAATTTAAAAGTATTTAAAATTCTTTCTACCGATTCATACCCCATTCAAAGAGAGCACAAAGAGCCGAGTGGTGCGCGCCAAATAGAAATTGTTTGAAAATGAGCGATAAGGATTTAAATGCAATACATTGGAGAGAGCGATTTGAGAGCGAAAGTTCAAAATAAATAAATAAACCTTTGAAAATGAAGATGTCTGTCTGAATAACGGAAATCTTTCTTAATTTTCTTACATGGCAACTACACAGGGAAGCAATTGTCAGGGAGGCACCTGATGAGGAGACATGACATTTCTACATTATTTTTAAATCGGTGTGTTAGCACAACAAGGTGCGTTCAAAGCCCGTTAAGACAATATTTTATAAATATACCCGTGTGTATAAAAAGATTTGAGCAAACAATAAGCTCATAAAATATGTTGTTTTTTGTTGGCGATAATGAATGCAGTGAATGTGCTACGAGAAGAATTGACAATCAGTACTATTGCCGCGGCTTAACTCAAGTTGCACATCTGCTGAAATAAGAGAAGGTTTAGTGGGTTAAGTTCGATTTTATCGATATCCACTGTTGATATGGCCGCTTGTCAAATTGCAAAATTCTGAATCTAAATTAAGAAAAATAATATAATAAAAAATAATCTATATTCTTACAATAAAAGAAGTACAATGTGGCCGCTTGTAATGGCTGTCCTCAGGCGCAATGCCGTTTACATAACTCTGCCCATTGCCGGCGTGGTGGGATTTATCGGCTATAACCTGGAGAGCCTGCTGTCTGACAAATATACCCCATACAGTCGTAAGTGAACGTGCCGAAAGAACTTTCTAGTTGGTCTACAACGTATTTTGATTACCTTGCAGCCTCCATTCAGGAAGTTCGCTCCAAGCGCTTGTCCGAAGAGAGCCTCACAACGAATGCCGACAAACTGGAGAACCTCCGGCTGAGCGGCTCTGTCCTGGAGCGAAATCTGTCCCCTTCCCTGCAGCCAAAGGCCTGAATTAAAAGTTATACTCTGTAGATATTAGATAAAATTACAAAAATATTTAAAATCAAACTAACTAAAAAAGAATTCTTACTGACGGACATCCCTTGCGGGGATCGAACCCGCGGCCTTTGGATTAGAAGTCCAACGCGCTATCCTCTGCGCCAAAGGGACAGGTGGTGGACGATGTGCCAATGACTCACTCGAACCCAGTGGAGTTTCGACAGCTGGAATCCCGATAAAATACCTCAAACCATCTTTAATTGCTTGATTATCCAATAATTAATTACCATACATTTGGAGTTCATGCTGAATGTTTTCATTCTGAGAGTAGAACCTTTGACTGTGCTCAAATGTTCCTTAGACCGCCTCGGTGGCGCAGTTGGCAGCGCGTAAGTCTCATAATCTTTAGGTCGTGAGTTCGAGCCTCACCCGGCGCATGTAACTTTTTTGCCCTTGTTATTATTTTCCTTTTTTATTCAATATGGAATAAAGTATAGTTTTGATTTCTTCTTTTAGATTTTCCCTTTATTGTTAGAATATTTAGTAGACAGTAGCAGACTTTTAGTTTAAGTTAATTAAGAGCTTATGGATCGAGTGGAATATCAGTGTGGTTTACTTTCCCATGCGCTGAATGGACCACTCCTGCTGGCAGAGAGGACACCGGTTGTTCTGCTTGACCCACAGCGACATGCAGCAGTGGTGGAAGGAGTGGTTGCATTCGCCCCACACCACCACACAGTCTTGGCGTCCCATCACATCTCGCTTATTGTCCGCCTGGCAGCGCAGGCACGAGTCTGGAAGAGATCAGAGAAAGAGAGAGCAGGCATACGTTAGCAATTGACGACAATGAAGAGTCCCCGCTTACGGGTGTGGACTGGTCTTGAAGTGCACTTGGCACTTGGCAATGTCCGAGCCGCGTCAAGTGCGACCAGCGACATTGAGCGACAATTAGTCGATGCCCATGACGCAGGCAGAAATCGCTTCCCTCCATCACATTATGATGCAAAATTATCCACAAGCCCTCTCTATTTGCAGTATCTATCAGAACTATTTATAGGGTGCTAAGAACCCTAAAATCCCCCCTCTCCTTCTCTTACTTTCTTATGTAAAAGCAATAATCTGAGGCTTATCAAAATTCATGTTAATATCGACAATTACCTCAAATGGCAGTCATTTGATATGCACGGTGAATCGCCTGAATCGCACTTTATTCAGAAAATATTCACACCAGAAACTGCCAAGTACTTTCATTCAACAAAAAGTGCAACGAAAATCATAATTCATCCAACCCATGGGGAGGCCATCGAGCCTTTCCCCGTTTTCGGTGGGTTTTCGTGGGAGAGGTCACTGACTCAGCGGCCCAAATTTGGGAACGTATCGGTTTTCAGTGCTGCCCAAAAACGGTTTCTCAGAACCGCTGCGAAATTTCGCCAAGTCAATGCAAAAATGGTTCAATCATTGCGTCTGTGTTTGTGTTTTGTGTGTGTGTGTGTGGATCGGGCATCACCTGAGCCGCTTGAGAGACCTGCAGGGGTTGGTGTTCACATTTCGAAATATGAGCTCGTTGGCAGAAACTTTACATACAAATCATTCGAAAAACGGGCTAAATGCGTCGTCGTTGTTGGACATGACGTGAGGCATCAAGTAAACGCCGCTGTGGCTGCCGGTGCATCGCTGTATGCTGCTGACTGGGGCAGAAAGAAACCCACAAGAATAATACTCTGTTCAATGGAGGAGTCGACTATCAGGCACCCGCTACTCGGAATTTTTTAAACCAAAAAATGGGGAATCCCCTTTGGGCACTTTAATGGTAATGGTAATGGTAATGCAATTCAATATATGAAAAGTAAATCAGTTTTTAATGTGATGCCCGCCCATGCCAATACACCCCTTGTGCACCGTGCAAACCGCGGATTAAGTACAAGGGAAATGTGATTACTTCGATGAGTCAAAGATTTATGTTGTGTGAGGTGAAAAATTACCATTCGATTTCCCTGATTCATGTTTTTGCTTAATTCTGTATTTCTTTTGTTAGTTGTAATTGAAAACCGAACGACAACAGGAAATTGTTAACATATTTCCAAGAATTTCGCTTTGCTTTTTTTTTTTTTTTTGTTGCACTGCAATGAAGTCAATAGCCGTTTGGGTGGGGGAGGAGAAGCAGGGTGTTGTTGCTGTGGCTCTAATCGAGGCTTAAATGCGTTCTTTCAATAAATTCGCTTATGTGGGCGGTAATTTTGATGGGATGGGCCTTTGAATGGGGTTACAGCAAAATGTTCAAAAGCCGCTAATTGCGTCGTTCATTTCGATTTTTCACATGATTCAAAATTATACGAGGAATTGAAACTCCGATTCACACTTATCCGAGGCTCTAGATACGCTTTTCACAGCAAATAAGCTATTTGTTAAAAGGAATAAAGATTATGATCAATCTTTCGATCAAGAACTCTTTGAATATTCTTTTGGGGGCTTTAGAGGCTTCTGCAATAATCACGAGTACCCTCTGTCAGGGTATCCAAATTGTTAATTATATTTAGATTGATATTTAACTGTCAAAATTGGTTTATAATGTTCCATCAGGCCTTTTCACTCTGACCGCAAGTCGTACAAATTCCAGATCATTCTGTGAAAATGCGCCCAAGCCTGATAATATTGCTGGCGGTTCTGCTCCAAGCAGCGAGTGTGGGTAAGATCAACGCCAGATGGGATCCAGCCACTCAAGGCACTTCTTGCAGGCCACCCGCCTGCTGAAGTTCACCAACGTCAAGTGCCAGGATCTGCCCACAACGGCGGGCTTCACCAGATACGAGTACTGTCGCCTGAAGGTGGTGCGGCGCAACCATGTGGAGCTCTCGCTGAAGGTCAACCTGCTGCAGCCGCCTGTGTGCAACCTGACCACTCGACTGCAGTGCTTCCAGCGGCGCGACGGCTACCGCCCCTTCATGTACAACGTGCTCTTTGACTTCTGCAAGCTGATGGCCGCCACCAGCCGCGAGCTCTCCTTCGAGCGCTTCATCTTCGACACAATCCGCAAGCACAGCAGCTTCAACCACTCCTGTCCCTGGACGGAGGTGGGTTCTATTCTGGGGTCCGCTCAAAGCCAATGCTCATATATCTATCCTTTTAGAACCACATGACTGTGGATAAGTTTGGCCTGGATCCCAAATAAATTTGCCATTTCCTGCGGGTGTCTATCGCTTGGATTTCACCTTCTACGCATACGGCATACCACGCACATTGACACAAGTGTTTTTCGAGAAGATTGACTGAAAGACAAATCTTCAACCCAGATCCTAATAAACATATGTTTTCCAGTGTCTATTAAACTTGAACCGGTACTCGTACCTGTCATTCCTTTCGTCAGAAGAAATATGAGTTACTCAAGAGGAAATTTCTCGAAAATAATCTAGGGAAAACATTTTACACATTACACTACTACGTATATACTCGTACATAAATACTTACGTGGTATGGTACGATCGTTCAATCAAATATCATCGCTATTTTCAATTTACATACAGTATGTACCCAAAGTTTGTTCATCGATTTGTTGTGTTCCCTATTTAGTTATAAATGTGTAGCAATGTGCAAGTCAATCAAGGCAATAAATAAATAAATATTACGATCGTCTAGATGGATCTACGATGGAATATTTTTAGAGGGCTCGCCTATCCCAGGAACAGTGGAACAAAGTTGGGCCCAAAGAACGGGCAAAGTGGTGTAAATATTTCTAAAAAACTATCCTTAATTTCATAGTTTATATATTCACGTACATAAATATATGTATATTAAAAATGAATCATATAAATTCGTGGGAAACGCCCATAGTACAGGAAGGGACAAGAAGCTCTACTGCGTCGTTGGATATCTTCGGAATTGATTTATTCATTCGACTCTTTTCCAATTGCGATCGTTCAGATAGTAGTAGTAGGGCCTGCCTCCAGGGGGTGTGTCATGGGAATTGGTATTTATACTATAAGGAAGATACATACTATACTACGTATATGCAAAACGACAGCCAGACGACAGTTGAGCCCCAACTCGGGCTAATTAGAAAATGTTTACTGTCAGATCACACGAAGCGCAGACAAACGAAACGTGACAATGACGCCGAACCCCAACCCCAACCCCTAACCCCCTTGCCAACCCAACCCCTGTTCAAGAGACTCTCAGGTGTAAGGCATTACACAATCAAATAACTGAAAAATACCTTCTCAAAGAGTCTGAGACTTTGGAATACAAAGAGTTTACGAAATAGAAGAGGGATAGGATGTTTTCCTTTGATTCTTGATGGTATTACCAGAAGGCCTCTGCTTATATTCATAAGTTATCCTACAACAAATTCGCAGTCCAAGTAATCCATATACCCGACCACACATATAGAGCCAGCTGTCGTTTGCCTGGTAAACCTGTTCGACGGTTATCGGTATATTCGGCCGATACATTCCGACAGTTTGTGGTTATCCATTCCGTAGTACGTTTAAATTCCAGTTTGCTGCACCTGACCAGACCGGACGCCGTCTGTGGATATATCTGTGGATAAGTGATTCGGATCTAATGAAGTCTGGCGCTGGGTATGCAAATGCCGTGCCTCTCAGGGCCGTCTGTCTCTGTGGAATGCAAGTTTAAGTTCAAGGTTAGCGGGTGCAACGGATGTCTGTCTTTGATCGGGAACTAAATTTAGCCTCGCAAGTTCTCGCCAGATCTCGCACATGTGACCAGATTTCTCGCGCCCCAATCGGCGCACGGCGTGCGGCAGGGGGGTGGTCGATGACCCCAATGGCAATATCGAGTCGATAATTTGTATCTGTGTCTTATCTATCGCCCCTCGCGTCACATGTTTTCTTGGTCTTCTCTTTGGCCTGACGGGCGGACAGTGCCTCGTTTCAAGTATCACGTTGCACGATTCGTTCTGGTTACTTATCTGCTGCTGCCCTCCACCGTCGATCCCCTCTCTCCAGCACACAACTCGTTTTCTCGTGTTAGGCTGTGGGGCTGTGTGGCTGTAACCGTCGCGCTTACGTGACGTCACGCACGGGGGCTTGTCGCCCCAGCAGCCGCCATCAGGCGGCCAACAAACAGCGAAACAAACGTGCCCCCTAAAACCAGCTGCGCTGCGCGCTCTTTGGCGCTGCTGCGCCAAGCGGGCGCTCTCTTAAATGCATGCATCCTCAGCCAAGAGACCGAATCGATCTCTGTGGTGTCTGTGAGCCCAAGGTGCATTTATTTAAGGTGGGGGTGCCTGCATCGGCGGCTGCATGGAAATATACTCTGCTCGTGGAAATTTTAAAAGTGCGGGAGATTTTTTAGTTGACACCGTATTTCTGTGGAAAGTCGCTCATGTGACCAAGATTGAGGTGTGAATGTTAGTAGACAACTGTTAAAGTCACGCTCCACAATGGCGGGAAGTCCGGAGAAAGAACTGGGAACAAATTAACGAGCTGTAGATGATGGGATAATACAATGGAAGTCTAAGTATTACAATACAAGTAGTTAACATGTGTAGATAATCCCCAATGCGATTCGATCATCCTAGAAGTGAGTGATCAGATATTTTAGAATGATGAAAAGCACTTACTCTTTATGCGTATTAGCGGGAATGATTCAAAGATTTAAACATATTTGACCATTGATCAGAATGGCAACCCGTCTACCTTTTTTTCTCATCAAAGATCTCTCAATATTTTCAAGGTTGTCCAAGTTCGCTTTCTGCAGCGATTCCTACCCGATCTCGTTGACCTTGGAACAGTGTTTTTTTTTTTGGCACGCTTTACATAAGCAGTGGAGCACAAAAATGGTGGCATACAGGTGCACTTTAGAAGGAGAAAGGCCCAGCTAATATTCAGCTAATGACTGCTTGAAATTTCATGTTTCTCACTCGAAACTGAAGACATTCCAACGTTAGATTGCAAATTAAAGTCCGACCTATGGCAATACATCGTACGACTGCTGTTAAGAACTTAAAAGAAAAGTCTAGACATTTGCGAGTTGAGTTGTAAATTCAAACTAAATTTTATTCTTAAAATCAGAGCCTTATATGTGATTTGACAATGAGGTAGGAGGTACAATTTGGTAGTCTATAATTATCGTTAGACCTACACAGAGGATACACTTTACTGAGTGTACATTTGAGTACATGCTTACATTAGTTTTATTTTAGGACCGCATTTGTTAAGTGTTTTCTCCACTTGTGTTTTGTTGTCGTATTAAAGGGTTACAGATCTCTGTTATGTGATTTCTTTAGAGATCGGTGTACATGAGTGAATGTGTACAATAATCTATTTATGTTTAAACATTCTGCAAGGGGCCGAAAGTGGCATTGTATTGACGATAATATGTTCATGTTTGAACATTCTGCAAAGGGCCGAAAGTGGCATTGTTATACCCGATACTCAAAATGAGTATTGGGGTATATTAGATTTGTGGTAAAAGTGGATGTGTGTAACGTCCAGAAGGAATCGTTTCCGACCCCATAAAGTATATATATTCTTGATTAGTATCAATAGCCGAGTCGATTGAGCCCTGTCTGTCTGTCCGTCCGTCCGTCTGTCCGTCTGTCCGTCCCCTTCAGCGCCTAGTGCTCAAAGACTATAAGAGCTAGAGCAACGATGTTTTGGGTCCAGACTTCTGTGATATGTCACTGCTACAAAAATATTTCAAAACTTCGCCCCGCCCACTTCCGCCCCCACAAAGGACGAAAATCTGTGGCATCCACAATTTTAAAGATATGAGAAAACCAAAAACGCAGAATCGTAGAGAATTACCATATCTTTTATTCAGAATCTGAATTGGACCGTATTATTATTATAGCCAGCATCAAGAAAACAATTTCATTTTTTCTCGCCCTGTCTCTCTCTAACACACACGCAGCATAGGCGGCTTTGCTTAGAGTAAAACATTAGCGCCTAGATCTCAGAGACTATAAAAGCTAGAGCAACCAAATTTGGTATCCACACTCCTAATATATCGTACCGAGACGAGTTTGTTTCAAAATTTCGCCACACCCCCTTCCGCACCCGCAAAGGATGAAAATCTGGGGATATTCACAAATCTCAGAGACTATTAAGGCTAGAGTAACCAAATTTGGTATCCGCACTCCTCCGCACGCTTTAAAACGTATATCTCAAAATTTCGCCACACCCCCTTCCGCCCCCGCAAAGGACGAAAATCTGTTGCATCCACAATATTGAGGATACGAGAAAACTAAAAACGCAGAATCATAGATAATGATCATATCTATCAGATTGCTGAATCTGGATCAGATCAGATCCTTTTTATAGCCAAAAGGAAAAAATCAATTTGCACTGGCTACGCAGCCCCCGACGTCACGCTCAGACTGATTTTCTGTCTCTCTCGCACGTACTCTTTGTCGTGTCGTTTAATATTAGCGGCGTCTGCCGCAGGAGAGCCATACTGACTTAGTATCGGGTATAACTGTAGAGTTGCGGTGTCCGCAGCAACTCACAACGTTCCCCCTCGTTTTGTATTTTGATTCTTGTGAACCTTTTTTGTGTACATTTTCTTTATAGCTATAATTACAAGTACAGATAATCATTTACAGTCAATTACAGTGGGTAGGGAAGTGCTATCGTTTGCAGTCTTCGTGCTTCTTTAATTCTTCTTATGGCATAGATTATTAATATTATCATTATTATGATTCCGATAATCAAGGCCGCATGTCCAGATACATGATGGAACTTAAGTCCTTTTAAGTCATGATGACCTTCTTTTAACAATTTTATTTCGTTTCTTAACTTATCCATTTCTTCTGTATGGTTAATTAATGGTACTGTTAATGGATTCCAAACAATTTTTGGTATTTTACTTATATTACTTATATAAAAGGATGAAATTGGCTCGTAGCTTTCTGTTTGAATACTGTGATGAGGTACTAGTATTTTATCATCGGTTCGCACAGTACAACCATGTATTATTGTTAAAATTCCTTGTTGCGGAAGATCAATTAGTTCTTGATTTGAGTTACTACATTGAATTCTAGCATTAATGTTTACTGGAACTTTGAAGATCCAACTACCCTGTCTTTCTAATTCGACCCAAAATGACATTGTCTCTGCTATCTTCCTATAAAAGCCATTTGAATTACCCTTTGCTTTGAAAGGAGCTATCTCACAAGCATTATCATTGGCTTTGCTCCAAGGCCAATTACCTTTGCATACTCATCTATTCGTTTGCCATTTTTGGCATTTGTTCAAGGTAGCTTCAGTCATCGAATGATAGGAATCAATTTCGAAATTATATACTAAATACCTGGAGTTCAAATCTACCTTGACTAATTCTTGTTCATGCTCAACCGGCATTGGAATTATCCTAAACAAATGGGATGCGTGTCTACCAAACAGGGGAATCTTCACGTTCAGAATTAATTTGCTATCAACAAAAATTCCTTTCGCTGTTAATAGGCTGTAAATTTCCTTCAATTCTGTTCCTGTTCTTTTTCCTGGAAGCACCAATGTTTCTAATAAGTTATCTTTTATTTTTGCTATTTCTCCCTTTAATTGTATAGGTTTTAAAATATTTGGATTTAGTCTACCATGATTAATATCTATCAGTAGATTTATAACTGCTGATTGAATTTTATCGCACTCTTCAATCAAGGAGCTTAGTTGCTTTGTTACCATAAAGAAATTTATAGGTTCTTGGTACACATAGAAACTTTCCTTTAATGCTTCCGTTATGTTTTCTACTCTAGCGCTCATACTTCTAAAGTTCAAATTTATTTCCTCGGTAGTTCTTTTGAGAATATTTACCGTTGACTCTACCACCGATGTTTGTTTTTTAATTAAATCATCTCCCTATCTTCGTCGTCCATTATCCCAAATAATATATTATAAAGTGAGCCCATAAACTCAAATGGTGCTCGCTTCTTTCTTTTATTATCCTGAGTCATGAAAAGTTTATTATTTTCCTCCAGGTCTGCAATTTGTCTTTCCGTATTATCTAAGACATCATTGCATTGATCTTCAAAAGTATAAAGTTTACCACACACAACTCCCATTTTCCCAATCAATTCTTTCCCCTTTTTATACCCGATACTCAAAATGAGTATTGGGGTATATTAGATTTGTGGTTAAAGTGGATGTGTGTAACGTCCAGAAGGAATCGTTTCCGACCCCATAAAGTATATATATTCTTGATCAGCATCAATAGCCGAGTCGATGGAGCCATGTCTGTCTGTCCGTCTGTCCGTCTGTCCGTCCGTCCGTCCGTCTGTCCGTCCCCTTCAGCGCCTAGTGCTCAAAGACTATAAGAGCTAGAGCAACGATGTTTTGGATCCAGACTTCTGTGATATGTCACTGCTACAAAAATATTTCAAAACTTCGCCCCGCCCACTTCCGCCCCCACAAAGGACGAAAATCTGTGGCATCCACAATTTTAAAGATATGAGAAAACCAAAAACGTAGAATTGTAGAGAACGACCATATCTTTAAGACTGCGGAATCTGAATTGGATCGTATTATTATTGTAGCCAGCATCAAGAAAACAATTTCATTTTTTCTCGCCCTGTCTCTAATAACACACACGTAGCATAGGCGGCTTTGATTAGAGTAAAACATTAGCGCCTAGATCTCAGAGACTACAAAAGCTAGAGCAACCAAATTTGGTATCCACACTCCTAATATATCGGACCGAGACGAGTTCGTTTCAAAATTTCGCCCCACCCCCTTCCGCCCCCACAAAGGACGAAAATCTGTTGCATCAACAATATTGCACATTTGAGAAAACTAAAAACGCAGAATCATAGAGAATGACCATATCTATCAGATTGCTGAATATGGATCAGATCGGATCATTTTTATAGCCAATAGGAACAAATCAATGTGCAGTGGCTACGCAGCGCCCGACTGATTTTCTGTCTCTCTCGCACGCACTCTTTGTCGTGTCGTTTAATATTAGCGGCGTCTGCCGGAGGAGAGCCATACTGACTTAGTATCGGGTATAACCGTAGAGTTGCGGTGTCCGCAGCAACTCACAACGTTCCCCCTCGTTTATCATTTGGAAATACGGGTCCATATTATAATAAACAATTAAATCCCAGGATGAGGCGACTATTTCAACGTCCCCCATCGGGTCCAAATATATCGAAGTGGAACTGTTCATTTTTTCAATTGACCACTTCGCCGTTCCTCTAGCAGCAATGTTTGCATTTGACACTTGGCAACATAACACAAGCATTAACAATGCTGCCATCAGTCCTAGCTTGGACATTCGAGGTCTACTACGCGTACTTCTGGTCTCTTTTGGAGTCATTCCTGAGTCTTGCTCTTCTGACTCAATTCCAGCTAATGGACAAATTTTAGTTATAGGTCGTCTCTACCTTTATGTATTTCTTCTATTTTTCCCAAGGGCCATCTAGCTGGGTGACAGGTTTCATCTTTTATTAATACAATCTGTCCTGTTTTAATATTCTGCATTCCTATTTTCCATTTATTTCTTTGTTGCAGTGTGTGCAAATAATCTTCTTTCCATTTAATCCAAAATTCTCTTTTAATTGTCTGAATTAATCTCCATCTATCCAGATTCCCGATTTTTTTCCTCTGAAATTGTCTCAATCGGGCCAAATATTGGCCTTCCAATTATAAAATGACCTGGTGTTAATACATCCAGATCGTCAATATCATTTGTAGCTGTATACAAAGGGCGTGAATTTAGTACCGCTTCAATTTGACATAATAGAGTTGCCATTTCCTCATAGGTTAAATTATTGTCCTCAATTACCCTTTTTAAGTGATATTTCACTGATTTTACCCCAGCTTCCCAAATACCTCCGAAGTGAGGTCCTGCCGGGGGAATAAAATGCCACTCGATCTGTTCTCTTTCTAATATTGGAACCACTTTTATGTTGTCTTTGAGGGCTTTTTGGTGTTCCTCGCCTAATTTGCGCGAAGCTGCCACACAAAGTTGGTTCCATTATCGTTCCATTTTTTTGCACATTTTCCTCTTCTTGAAAAAAATCTTCTAAGTGCAGCTAGAAATGCATCTGAAGTAAGATCGCTGACTACTTCCAAATGAATAGCTTTTGTCGCCATGCATACGAATACGGCAATATATCCCTTATAGGATTTCTTCCCCCGGTTTTTAGAGCATCGGATATGGTAAGGCCCGGCGAAGTCTACACCTGTATTTGTAAACGGGTGCGACATTGTAGCTCTGTGTTTCGGCAGATTTCCCATAATTTGTTCTGCAGTATTCTGTCGATACCTAGCACAGGTGACACACTCTTTTAGTTGTTTCTTTAAGCAATTTCTTAGCCCAAATATTCAAAAAATTCGCTGGATATAGTTTCGCATCAGATTAATTTTTAGGCTGGCGAAAATCCTCTAGCTGAACCCTCCACGAGGGTGCCGGCTGGGCAATGGACACTGCATTACCCGGGACAAGGGTAATGCACTGTCGCTTGCTCTGTCCGGGGTAATGCAGTGTCTAGCTAAGGCTATGGTCCGGCGTCTTCCCGATTCAAAGTCGGGGGAACCGAACCAGGGCCATGGCTAGGGGGGCCTGGCGGTCAGGCCTAAAACGCTAGGGGGTGGTCCCCCCGAAAAATATTAACCAGTATGGACCCTCGGGCCAAATATGGAGGCGAAGAAGGAAGATAAAGCACGGGTTGGGATGTCAACCCAAACGTCGGTGGGAAGCGTGACTGCTACCACCGGCGGGCACGGGGAGGAGCAATCCTCTCTGCGTGTCGCCAGCGGTCACACCTCAGACTTGGCGGGAGCAGGCCAAGTCAGTTGTAAAGCTACTGCCACCACAACAACAACAACAAAAACAACTCACTCCGCAGCCTGCAAGTTGAGCCGCACAGATGCCGTAGTCGACACAGACACGGATCTGGAGAGCGTGCTCTCTATGAGCAGGACGGAGGAAGAGAGCCTTCTCCGCTCACCGGAACCAGGCACCAGCTCCCTGCGTAGGGAAGGGCCGAAGCGTTCCAAGGAGGGGATGAAGGCCAAAGCACAATACAAAGCGGCCCTCAATATCAAAAGCCGGCTGCAAGGTAAAGTGGACATCTCCCAGGAGGAGAAGGTCAAGCTAGCCTGGGCCGAGCAGCGAGTAGAGGAGGGCCGACTACATTACGCCCAGATGCCACAGATGAGGGCGTCGAATGGCGACTATGCCAATAAGGTGGAGGAGATGATGGCCACCTCGACGCTCGACTGAGAGTGCCATTAAAGACACTCCGGCGAGCAAGCGGCAACGCGGGCCCAAGAGTGCAGCCCCTCCACCGAAAGTGGCCAAGAAGCCATCGAAATCGGACGCGAATGTCAGCGATGTGACCAAACGACATTTGATCGTGGCACTCATCGACCGGAGCGAGGAAAACGGCAAGATGTCAGCGGCATCTCGTCGACGCACTGTTTGCACACATGGAAGAAGACCCCGCGGCCCTATGCCCACGTTCGATGGTGCTGGGTGGCTAAATGGGGTTAAGATCCTAAAATGCAACGACGATCCAACCCTAAGGTGGCTGACGCGTACGGTCTGCCAACTGGAGGCGATGTGGGAGGGGGCCAAGCTGGAGGTTGTGGACCGGGAGCTTATCCCGTCCAAGCCTAAGGCGAAGGTACTCTTCCCCATCACAATCCAGGGAGACCGAGCGCTAAAGCTCCTTCAGCGGCAAAACGCGGACGTGCCAACGACCGATTGGAGGATCCTACACATTGGTAGCCCACTACCCAACGAGGGGGGCCAATGTGTGATCCTCCAAATAAACAAGGAGGCAGAGGATCTGCTGTATCCCAAGTTCGGGAAGATGGCGTGGGGCATGGGTAGCGTCTACCTGCGCCTCAAAAAGCGCCACCCTGAGGACAAGGACGCGCATACCCTGCAGGTAGGCGAGGTGGAAAAGGACTTAGGTCTCGAGTCCATCGTGGAGGCCGCCCAGGGTCTTGCGCTTGAGGACGAAGACGAGGAAGACGGTGACCTGACGTTAGTAGTCAACCCGTCGGATGCAAGTGAGCCAGCCACCCATGCTGAGTGTGCTGCAGCTAAACTTGCATAAAAGCAAGGTAGCGTCGGCGGAGCTCCTCATCGCCATGGAGCAAGGGCTCGCCGACATAGCTCTAGTCCAGGAGCCCTGGATTGCGACGGGCAATTCATGGGCCGGACTAAAGTCCTCAAATCACAAACTGTTCTACGCAACATCGGTAAGCAGGAACAGAACCGTCGTACTCGTACGAAAGGGAATCCATGCTTACCTTATGTCTCATTACAGCACGGATGACCTGACGGTTGTGATGCTGGAAAGCGAGGAAAAGCGCCTTCTGGTGGCTTCCTGCTACATAGCTCACGACAGACCCGCACCACCCGACGAACTCAGGAGCCTGGTGACAGAAGCCGGCACCAAAAACTATCAACTCGTCATCGGGACGGATGCCAATGCCCACCACAATGTGTGGGGAAGCACCGACATCAATGATAGAGGTGAGTCACTCTTAGACTTTATACTTTATACTAATCTATATATAGCAAACGTCGGGGAGGAGCACACCTTCGTGGGTCCGACTTCATCCAACGTGCTAGACCTAACACTAGCAACGGGAAACAGTACTACGGTATCTAGCTGGAGGGTCCTTGAAAGACCCTCCTTCTCAGATCACAAGTACATTCAGTTTAAGTGCGACTTCAAACATTCTTCGAAGGTAATAGTCTATAGAAACCCCCGGAATACAAACTGGGAAAAGCTTAAAAAGACAGTTACTTCGAAGCTCGCGAGTCCGGGCACAGTGAAATCCGCGGAGGACATAGAGAAGTCTCTAGAGACCCTATCCAACGCGTTGCTGGACGCCTACCACACATCGTGCAAACCCTCGAGGACGAAGAAGAGGTCCAAGCCACTCTGGTGGAGCCGGGATCTCTCTCTTCAAAGGGACAACCTCAAGGAATTCTTTAAGATCGCCAAACAAGCGAACGAAGGGATCGTCTATGAGGAATACAGACTCCTACTCAGGAGCTACAAGAAGGAAATACGTAAAGCACAACGGAACTCGTGGAGGACCTTCTGCTCCAACATCGAGAAAGTACCAGAAACCGCACGGCTACGGAAGCTGCTCTCTAAGCAGCCTACCATACAAAGCCAATTAAAGCTAGATGACGGACAGTGGACAGAGGGCAGTGACGAAGCCCTAACAGCACTAATGGAGGAACATTTCCCTGGTTGCACCGAGGTCGCTGATGCCAAAGAGCACCAGGACCTAGCAACCGAGGAACAACACCCCCCAACAGATTTGTTAACCACCAAGCGAATCCACTGGGCAATAGACTCCTTTGCGGGCACAAAAGCACCAGGACTTGACGGGATATTCCCAGCCATGATGCAGGTGACCAAAGAGGCGATTACCCCATGGCTCTCCGCAATATTCACAGCTTGTATAAGTACTGGCTATATCCCTATCCAATGGAGAACCTCGAGAGTTGTCTTCCTCCCAAAGGCAGGAAAGTGCAGCCATGCGAGTCCCAAGGACTATAGACCGATAAGCCTTACCTCCTTTATATTAAAAACGCTAGAAAAGCTGCTGAACTTACACATTAGGAATGAGGTAGGGGGACTGATGTCAACCAACCAGCATGCCTATACTAAAGGGAAATCGGTGGAGACCGCACTACATTCGGTAGTAGCTACCATTGAGAAAGCCCTTCACAATAAAAAGTATGCACTGGGAGTATTCGTGGACATCTCCGGAGCATTCAACAACGTGGCTACGGAAGCAATAACAAATTGCCTGGTAGCAACTAATACACACCCAGCAATCAACCTGTGGATAAGGAACCTCCTAGGTTGCAGACGGATGCAATCAGAGTGGGGCACCGCTTCCATGGTGAAAGAGGCACACAGAGGCACACCCCAGGGTGGAGTCCTGTCGCCCCTCCTGTGGAATCTGGTGGTCGACGACCTCATCAAGAGATACGAAAGGCAGGCCCCAATAATAACAGCTTATGCGTGGACCCCCCCGAAGATCAATCAAACTAGGCTACCTGGGCACAGTACTGGATAGTAAACTGGCATGGAAACCCAATGTATTGGAAAGGGTGAAGAAGGCCACCATTGCGCTTTATGCATCGAAGAAGATGCTCAGCAGCACATGGGGCCTATCTCCGGCTCTGATGCATTGGATTTACATCTCGGTGGTGCGACCAACTCTGCTGTATGGAGTCTTAGTGTGGTGGCAAGCTACTGGAAAGAAAACGTATCATAAGCTTATGGAAAGGACTCAGCGACAGGCTTTGCTCTGTATTACAGGGGCGCTGAGGTCAACCCCAACAAAAGCACTCGAAACCCTACTTGGAATCGAACCCCTAGACATCCACGCCCGTCTGACTGCAGGAAAGGCAGCACAACGCCTCATCGCTTCAGGAAATATGTCGCCACAAGAATACGGGCATAGTTCAATTGGAAGGGAAATGAACAGATCAACTGATTACATGCCCCCCCAAACATGCCTCGACGTAAAAACAACTGCATCCTTGGGACCTGAAGACTGGAAAATCGGAAGAGACCAAACGGAGCACCTCAATATATATACGGACGGCTCCAAGATGGACGGAGGAGTAGGAGCGGGCCTATACTGTACAGACCCTGAGATAAGGCTGTCATATAAGCTACCGGACCATTGTAGCATATTCCAGGCAGAGGTTTTTGCCATCAGGAAAGCAGCAGAAGTCGCTCTTCTCACTGAAAGAGCACACGATGCGGTCAACCTATTCGTTGACAGCCAAGCGGCGATAAGATCCATGCAGTCGTCCGCAGTCAGTTCCAGAAATGTCTTGGCGAGCAGGGAGGCACTAGATACCCTAAGCACGACAAAGTCAGTGCGGATCTACTGGATTCCCAGCCACCAGGGCATCGAAGGGAACGAGACGGCGGACGTACTAGCTAAGGAAGGCGTCGGGCTGGCGAATACGGGAACCGAGAACGTGCCTGTCTCCCTCAGAACGCTGCAAAGCGATCTAGAAAAGCAGGCCGGATCACAAACCGAATGTAGGTGGAGGAGTACCACCGCCTGCAGAACCTCGAAAATCATGTGCAAGGAACGCAATGACAAACTCAGCCACTACCTGCTGCACCTACCACGGAAGGACTGCAGATTATTAGTGGGAATATTAACGGGCCATTGCCTGGCTGCGGCGCATGCAACAAAGCTAGGCATCACAAACAGAGACAGTTGTAGGAAATGTGACGAACCTGGGGCAACCGAAACCCTGGAACATCTCATCTGCAACTGTCCTGCTCTCTTAAGGGCAAGGAGGAAGTACCTGGGCGCCCCAGTGCTGGCATCACTGGAAGATGGCTCCAAGAGGACGCCACAGCAACTACTGGCCTATGCGAAAAATACCTGGATCCTCGAGGACTTCAAAACCCACTAAACACTGCCGCGACGGTTCATACCCCCCCCCCCCCCCCCCCACCCACTATCCGGACAACTAAGGGCCATACTGGCCTATGTGGGGCCCCTCTGAGGGCCGTCCGGGTCAACCTAACCTAATGTTTCTTTATGTGCATTCTTGATAATTAAAGACGTCAAGTGACACTTATCTAAAATCAAGTGATGTTTAACCTCAAATTCCGCGTTGGAGTTTTGCAATCTACCTCCAACTCGTAACAATCCGTCTTTATCTAAGAACGGATTTAAGCTTAATGGATTATTTTTTGTTTCTATTTCCTTTTTATTAATTAGGCTAGCTATTTCGGAACCGAATTGGATAGCTTGTTGTTGTTTTACTATTAATACTTTGGCGCTCTTAATCTCCTTCACTGTCAAAAATGATGTAAATTCTTTCTTTTTGGTTTTGATTTGAATAAACCTCAATACATATGCCAATGACTCTTTCTGGTTTATGCATACACGAATATTTTTGTAATAATTCACAAAAAATGTTATTTTTTGCTATTACCATTGTTGTGCCAACAACTAATTTTTCTTCAATTTCCTCTGTGGAGATAATGTTTTTTATCCCCAATCGGCCGACTAATTATTTCGAATTAAATAAAACTCGGCGCAGAAATAAAATTACGATATGTTCTTTAATGCGTGACATCCAAATTGCAAGTGTGGCTTGCCTTCCCTTTACATTGCCGCTCCGATCGCTAAGCGCAGCTTCGCTCGGCCGACGTCGGTAGGCAGACGCAAAGCGGAGATAGCGAAAACGAGCTGGCAGAGAGCGTTTAGCAGGGCAAGCAAGCGCAAAGCTTTAACAAACAAATGAGTGGCATAGACATAAGTAACAAACAAAATAAGCGGCTGAGGGCCAAGAATTAGGTGCTATTTGGCAAGCAGCTAATCGGCTGGGTTCTGCTCCGAACATTCACCCCCCGTTGGAAGGCAAAGGCTTTAAACAGATCCATCCTGAAGGGGCAGAACCGCTATTTTTCCAACGGCCCTCTTGAAGAGGCTTGCTTGGGCGCAGCTGGCGGCTACGCTGGGATGATCGTCGAACGCAGCAATCGGCGCTTCTTTACGAAGGCGGCTTGTCGTGATTACGTCTTGATCATCGGGAACCTCTGTAATTGCATAGAATGGCAGGAAATTTGGCAATGTAGAAACTGTTGAAAGTTGAATTTCATTTGGCGTGGATATGTAGGTTTTTAATATATGGAAAAGTTCGCGCTGCAGTTCCTGATTCTCCGATCGCAGTTTTTCCACTTGCACCTGGCACTCGAGCAGCTGCTTCCTGCATTGCTGCTCTAAGTTTTGGGTCTCCAGCGTTGTGGGTCGAAAATCGTCAATAGAGATGCACGAGGAATTTTCAAAAGCGGTTAAAGCTGCACGCTTATTCTCCGAGCTATCAATGCTTCCTGATACTATCCAACCAAGTTTTGTCTCCTGCAATGTTGGCAATTGGGCTGATAGTCGAATCTGTCCGACGCACATTAAATCGAAGAACAAACCAGAACCTATCAACAGATCGATACGTTGGGGCTTGGAGAAATTAGGATCAGCTAGTTTTATATTATTCGGCATTGGCCAATCCTTTGCGTCTACGCCGAAGTTAGGCTGCATTTCCGTAATTGAGTTGGTGACAATTGCAGCGAAGGAAGCTCGATAGCTTGCGTCCTGGGATTGTACAACTATATGTACAGACTTGCTCGAAGGTAGAATGGAATCTCCGATTCCAGAGATGTGAACATAAGACGAGCGATGATCCAACTGCAACTGATCAGCAGGTCTAGATGTTACAAAGTTTGCCTGTGATTCAGAATCCAAAATGGCACGACATGGGATAAGTGCTCCATAACGATCTGTTACATGGACGAGGGCAGTAGGTAGCAACACGTTCTGGCTAGGCTGAGATTTCTGGATCGAGGGGGGGGTGGGCTAGAACACCCGCTTGCTAGAACACCAGCACAGTTGCGGCCTCTTGCTGGATCGATTCCTCGGCCTCGGAATGTGGAGTAGCGTGTGATGTTTGGCCTGGCAATGCCTGCAAAGTCCTGACCTGCACCTCTGCAATTCATGGCCTTTGTTGAGGCAGTTCAAACACAAGCGGCTCTTCTTTGCTTCTTTGTATCGTTCAAACGCAGAGAGATTCAGGAATTCCTGACATCTAGATATGTAATGCTCGGAGGAATTGCAATGGTTACATATGGGGTTAGGATGGTCGTTACTGGAGGTGATAAGGGTGACAGGTTTGTCTTCTCCCACCTGTTGACTAGGACTTGTTGCCATGGCTGATCCCAAATTCTCCAGCATCCGACATCTCGCTTCCAAAAATGAGGCCATGCTTGACCACCGAGGCAATCCTGACGTCGGCAAGTTCTCTTCCCATTTCTCCTTTGTTTTGTGGTCCAGTTTCGTGCCTATGATGAAGATCAGCAACCCATCCGAAATCTCCTGCGGGGTCGCCAAGGTCTGAAGTGCACGCAAGTGCGAATTGATTTTGTCGCTGAGCGCGCGCAAGCCGATAGCTGAGCCCTTCTCCACCCCTTGCAGCCCGAAAATAGCCTTGACGTGTGCCTGAAAATGTAACAGTTTATTATCGAATCGCAACATTAGCAAATTCAACGAATAATTAGAATAATTCTCCTCAGAAAGTTCCAAGGAACGAATCGTATCCAGCGCAGCACCATCTAGACATCCACGAAGATATTGGAATTTTTCGATGATTGGTATACGATGGTCTTTGTGCACCATTGTCGAGAACATCGAGTGGAATTCTGGCCAATCCATGTAGTTCCCCCGAATCGCGGAAGCTGCAACTCGGGCATTCGAGAACGGCCTATACTATTATAGGCGAACAACGACGAATTCCCCTCGAGAGTATGCCGAGCCGTTGAATTGGCAACATTTACCGTGCGAGCAGCCATCAACTCCCGCGACAGCCTGGACCTAACCTTCACATAAACATTCGAAAAGTCCAGTCGGGCATCATGGGCTAACTGCAGGAAATCCAGCCTTTCAAGGCTCGTTTGAGCGGCATCGAAATCCGCATTCATTCGCTCGATTTGCTCTAAGCGAGCTTGAAGTTCTGCCTCATCTAACTCGGCAAGCTCTTCCTTGGTGAGAAAGCGATCCATGGCCTTTAGTTGTCGCGCGATGGACTCGGCCTTGTGCTTGTAGAAATCTACATCACTCGGCATTGCTGCGTTCGCGACATTGGTAGGCTCAGGTGCTGCCATGTTGAGGTTTTAAAAGAGGCACTCAGCACGACCGAAAAAGACACCCTGTATACGTATAAACGTGGGAACCGAAAGCAAAGGGATTACAGCTAATGCCTTTAGCTGTGCGGCTGTGCGAGCTGTCCGATTCCGCTTTGTACTCCGCTTGTGTGTATTAGTGAGTTCGCTGCACTGCCTACCGCACTGCACTGACCGAATTGTCGCGACAGAGAAATTAATAGCCAGCAATGCGTGAATGTAGGTGTATGTAAGTGTGTTTTAGCACCGAATTGTGCTTAACCGCCGAAAATTTGCTAGGGCTAACAAATGTCGATCGCGAATGATAATTAATTGACACTGCAACTCAGAGATCACGTCGGGGTCACCAAATTTTATGTGGAGATAATGTTTTTTATCCCCAATCGGCCGACTAATTATTTCGAATTAAATAAAACTCGGCGCAGAAATAAAATTACGATATGTTCTTTAATGCGTGACATCCAAATTGCAAGTGTGGCTCGCCTGCCCTTTTAATTGCCGCTCCGATCGCTAAGCGCAGCTTCGCTCGGCCGACGTCGGTAGGCAGACGCAAAGCGGAGATAGCGAAGAGCGAGCTGGCAGAGAGCGGTTAGCAGGGCAAGCAAGCGCAAAGCTTTAACAAACAAACGAGTGACATAGACATAAGTAACAAATTAAATAAGCGGCTGAGGGCCAAGAATTAGGTGCTATTTGGCAAGCAGCTAATCGGCTGGGTTCTGCTCCGAACATCCTCTTTTGGCCAATGTTCCTTAGATTTCGCCAACCATTGAGGCCCTTTCCACCAAATCTTAAAATCTTTTAGCTTATCTGCTCTAATCAGTTCTAACGTGTCCCCATTTAATTTCCTTAATCTTTCTTACTTCGTCAGTTCGACGCCTGATAAACTTGTCTTTATTGTCTCCATTCTTTATCCAGGCTAGAGTAATAGTAGAATCACTCCAGGCATAACACTCTACATTACTTCCAACCGCTACTTTCACCCGTTGAATTAATTTTGCCAGAAGATGTGCTGCACAAAGTTCTAATTATACCCGATACTCAAAGTGAGTATTGGGGTATATTAGATTTGTGGTAAAAGTGGATGTGTGTAACGTCCAGAAGGAATCGTTTCCGACCCTATAAAGTATATATATTCTTGATCAGCATCTATAGCCGAGTCGATTGAGCCATGTCTGTCTGTCCGTCTGTCCGTCCCCTTCAGCGCCTAGTGCTCAAAGACTATAAGAGCTAGAGCAACGATGTTTTGGATCCAGACTTCTGTGATATGTCACTGCTACAAAAATATTTCAAAACTTCGCCCCGCCCACTTCCGCCCCCACAAAGGACGAAAATCTGGCGCATCCACATTTTTAAAGATACGATAAAACTAAAAACGCAGAATCGTAGAGGATGACTATATGTTCTAGAGTGTAAAATCTCAACCAGATCGTATAATTATTATAGCCAGAATCAAGAAAACAATTTCATTCTTTCTCGCTCTGTCCCTCTCTAACACACAGCTTTCATGGTCGGCTTTGCCAATTGCAAAATATGAGTTCAAGGATCTCAGAACCTATAAGAGCCAGAGCAACCAAATTTGGTATCCACACTCCTGTGATATCGGACCTTGACCGTTTCGTGTCCAAATTTCGCCACACCCCCTTCCGCCCCCGCAAAGGACGAAAATCTGGGGCATCCACAAATCTCAGAGACTATTAAGGCTAGAGTAACCAAATTTGGTATCCGCACTTCTGTTAGATCTCACTATAAAACGTATATCTCAGAATTTCGTCCCACCCCCTTCCGCCCCCACAAAGGACGAAAATCTGTTGCATCCACAATATTGCAGATTCGAGAAAACTAAAAACGCAGAATCATAGATAATGACCATATCTATCAGACTGCTGAAACTGGATCAGATCAGATCATTTTTATAGCCAATAGGAACAAATCAATTTGCAGTGGCTACGCAGCGCCCGACGTCACGCTCAGACTGATTTTCTGTCTCTCTCGCACGCACTCTTTGTCGTGTCGTTTAATATTAGCGGCGTCTGCCGCAGGAGAGCCATACTGACTAAGTATCGGGTATAACTGTAGAGTTGCGGTGTCCGCAGCAACTCACAACGTTCCCCCTCGTTTTGGAATAGTTTTCCGTTTCTTCTTTGGATTAACTTTGCTTTTGCTGGCTATTATAATTGTAGAACTATCTACCTTGGCACTACGGCAGCATAAGCCTTTTTAGCCTTTGCTGAGAATTTAGCCATCTCGCTATCCGAATGCTCTCTAACTCTGTTAAACTATTTTTAAACGAATTCCATTCCCGAGTATCCTGTTCTGATAATTCTTCATCCCAATTTTTGTCTGCTAGCCTAAGTTTTTGAATAAACAATTTTCCGACAAGTGTCACTGGAGACAACCAGCCTAAGGGGTCATATATCTTGGCTAAGGTAGATAATACTATTCTTTTGTTATTTTTCTTAATTGGTTCATAGTGGAAATTGAACCTAAACACGTCTTTAACCGGTTCCCATTGTAGTCCTAATGTTTTGACGGATTCATTCTCCTCAATGGTTAATACTTTATTTTCTTGGTCATCTCTAATGCCTTCTATAATTTCTGGGATATTTCTTATCCACTTTCTTAAGTTAAACCCAACCTTATTAAACTCCCGGGTAACTTCCTTTCCATGCTTTTTAGCATCCAGTATCGTGTCGGCACCTGTCATCAGGTCGTCCATATAAAAATCATTCTTTATGATTTCCCTGATTGCTTGATTTTTGCAATTATCTTCTATTGCAACAAGCACCCTGGTTGCTTAGTAGGGTGCTGAAGCTGTACCGTACGTAACGGTTGTAAGTTTATAATCTTCTAACTTTTCGTTTGGATTATCTCTCAAAATGATATGCAAATATTGTTGATCGTCTTTATCAACATTATTTTGCCGGTACATTTTTTCAATGTCCGCAGATATTACAAATGGCCATTTACGCCATTTCACCATAATATCGAAGATATCTTTTTGGGCCATTGGTCCAACCCACATGATATCATTTAAACTTTTATTGTTTGTGGTTTTGCTGAAGCATCGAAAACCACCCTCAGCTTTGTCGTTAGACTGGAATCTCTTATGACTCCTTGATGGGGTAAATAATATTTCCCATCTTCTTTGGACTCTACCATATGTCCTAAGGTTTTATATTCATGCATGATCTTTACATAATTTTCTTTTAATGTTTTATTATTGCTGAGCTTTCTTTCTAAACTATCAAATTGCGCTATAGCTTGGGGTTTTGCATCTCCTAGATCCTTTTCTTTTTTAAATGGTATTTTAACCACATACCTACCATTCTCATCTCTTCTTGTTGTTTCCAAGTGTTCAAAGTGACCGCCACGATAATTAGATATTGATCTCTAACAACACTGCGCATGTGCCCTGCTGCATATCGATGTTCTCATATCGATGTTCTCATATCGATGTTCTCATATCGATATTCTTCTTTCGGCGTCTGTCTCTTGCGTATGTAACTCGGAAGCACATATAATTCTGTATACTAATCTTCTGCTGTATTACAAATAAAATAACTTTAACAGGTTATGGGCCCAGACACCAATTCACCCAGAAACAGTATAAAACAGAAACAGTGAGAAACAATAAACAGTGAGAAACAATAAACATTGTTTGGTGCTTAGTGAAAAGCATTGCTAAAAAAATGGCATAGACTCATTAGTGTATGTGTGTACATAGAAAGGCAAAAGAACAAGTTGAACAAATTCGCATTGTGTTTTTTTTTATTAAATTTTTGCACCGAATCGGACCGTTGCCGTGGTTTAAAGTCCAAAATAAAGCAGTCCCAACGGATCAAGAAACACAAAAGCGAACGGAGACTCAAGTGTGTATACCAAAAAGTGCGTATGCCAAGCCGCACAAAACCGCGAGTGTGTATACCCAAAAGTGTGTATACCAAGCCTTAGAAAATCCCGAGTGTGTGTGTGTAAATAGCAACTCGGAGGGATACTTAAAAGAAAACGAAAAAACAAAAGAAAGACACGGACAACAGTATTGTCGTCGTAGTTGCTTTGTGCATGAGACGATCGACAGTTACAAATTTTGCACTGTGGGACAATAAGTATCAAAAATGAGTGGAAATATGAATTTCAATATTGAGAAACTGGACGAAAACAATTATAGCACATGGGAAGTTTTGATGAGAAGTGTTCTCATACAAAATGATTTGTGGCCAATCGTCAGTGGTAAAATTGAGCTTAGTGAAAGTGCAACAAATGAGCAACGTGCAGCTTTTGAACTAAAGGATCAAGAGGCGTTGGCGTCAATTTTACTTTGTGTTAAATCGACCCAACTAAACAATATTAAAAATTGTGTATCGTCGTCACAGGCATGGCAAAAGCTAAAGAAAATTCACAGGCCAAGCGGACCAGCAAGGGTAGTGCTTTTAATTAAACAATTGTTGACGTTAAAAATATCGGATGGTATAAGTGCACAGGAATATTTGCGGAAATTCCAGGTGTTACACGAGGCTTTAGCAGAGGTCAACATAAAGGTTGATGAAAAGATCTTATCAGTTGTGTTGCTAAATGGTTTGCCTAAATCGTATGAAAGTTTTGTTGTTGCGATTGAGACGCGAGATGATTGCCGAGCTTGAGCATGCTAAAAATAAAAATTTCTGAAGAAGCGAATAGGCAGGAAGATAGCATTAGCAAGGAAATTACAAGTAGCGCGGAACTACACGTCAGTTAAGACAACAAAAATTTTAAGAAAAACTTTAAGAAGGGCAAAAAGTGTTTTAAGTGCGGAAAGGAAGGGCATTTTAAATCGGAATGCCGTGCTAAAAGCAAGCAGGAAGGAGCAAACAACAAGGGCGCAAACAGTAAAAGCGGGGAAAGATTGGGTACAATGCTTTGCGTAACCGAATATGCCAAAGTGGAACCAGAAAAATATGTACCAATCCTAAATTTAGCTAAGCCAAATGACCAGATGTTAAATGCATGGTGCATAGACAGTGGCGCAACGGCGCATCTATGTTGTGACAAGGAACGCTTTGTGTCGTTCACGGAAGATAATCAAAAAGTATTTTTAGCCGGCGGTAAATCACTTATTGCTGAAGGGCATGGAACTGTTCAAGTAAAGTTCGGTGATAGATCCGTTACGCTGGAAAATGTTATCTTGGTACCAGATTTGCAGTACAATCTTATATCGGTCACAAAACTATTAAAACATGGAAAAAAAATTGTGTTTGAGAAAAATCAAGCGATGATTTTTGAAAACGGAAAAATAGTTATAAAGGCACATCTGGAAAATGGATTGTTTATGGTTCAGGACAATCAGGAAAAGTGTATGAACATTGTAAATGTTGAGGCATATGCATTCAAATGACACAATAGGTTCGGCCATGTACATTTTGACGCATTAAAGGAAATGGTTAACAAGCAGATGGTAATAGGTCTCAAGGGCATATACAAGCCAAAACAAGTGTGTGCAACATGCGCAAAAAGTAAAATTTGCGTGCAACCATTTCAATCGAGCACAAACAGGTCAAAGGGCCTTCTAGACTTAATACATACTGATGTATGCGGTCCAATGCAAAAGCAGTCAATAGGAGGCAATCGATATTTCGCCACATTTATTGATGATTGTTCAAGATATGTATCAGTAAGTTTCCTAAAAACCAAAGATCAGGTTTTCGAGGCTTTTAAAGAATTTAAAAGTCAAGTTGAGTGCCAAACTGGGAGAACAGTCAAGGTTTTACGAAGCGACAATGGCCGAGAAAACATATCAAACGTTTTTGATAATTACCTAAACCAAAATGGAATAAAGCGAAACTTAACAGTGCCATATACCCCCCAACAAAACGGAGTTGCAGAAAGGGCCAACAGAACATTGGTCGAAATGGCAAGAAGTATGCTGCTGCATTCTGGGTTAAGTGAATGCTATTGGGCAGAAGCGATTCGAACTGCCACGTATTTGCGAAATAGAGTGGCAAGCAGCTGCTTGAGCGGGGTGACACCTTTTGAAATATGGACAGGTAGAAAGCCAGTGGTATCGCATTTAAGAGTTTTTGGCTCAGTAGCGATAGCTCTAGATAAAACAAAGAAATCAAAGTTCGCACAGAAAGGCTTAGAGTATATAATGGTGGGCTACTCGGATACGGCCAAAGCATATCGTTTGGTCAGTAAAGAAACCAGGAAACTCGTAGAGAGTAGGGATGTCATTTTTGTAGAACCTGAAGGGGGGAAAACAAGATGCATCATGTTCCAATGACATGGCATCAATTGAGGTTCAACAAAACCAGGACTCTGAACCCGAAATAGATAGCGAGCAATTTAAAGATCCAGAAAATGAGCCAGAAAATCAGGAGGAGATTAGGTCTAGTAATGACATTCTTGTAATTCCAGAACCAATAAGAGGACCAGGACGCCCAACCATAGTACGGACGGGCAAACCAGGACGACCAAGGAAGCAGTATCATATGCTCAATGCGATACTGGCAGCAGACGTACAAGTTCCACAAAACTACGCACAAGCTGAACGGTCTACTGAAGGCGAGATATGGAAAGCATCAATGAAGGACGAGTACGGCAAGTGGTCGCTTACTTAATTGCCTAGCGGGAAAAAGTCCATTGGATGCAGATGGGTTTATGCAGTTAAGTCCAATCCGGATGGAAGCGTGAACAGGCTCAAATCACGTCTGGTGGCGAAAGGTTGTAGCCAACGCTACGGGATCGACTACAAGGAAACATTTGCACCAGCTGTACGCCACGCAACTATCAGGTTGATAATTGCACTTACAGTCGAACATGGTCTCCACCTACATCAAATGGATGTTGTCACTGCGTATCTCAACGGCGAATTGGAAGATGAGGTTTTTATGAGGCAACCTGAGGGCTTCATCAGCGAAGTTCACCCAAATCACGTTTTGAGGCTTCACAAAAGTATATATGGCCTAAAACAATCAGGAAGAGTGTGGAACTCTACGTTGGATGCAACGCTGAGACGCATTGGTTTTATACCGACTGTTAACGAACCCTGTCTGTATTGTAAGCCAGGTAAAAATATGTGTCTAATAGTTGTCTACGTAGATGACATTATTTTGGCATGTAAGGACCTAGATGATATATCTGATATCAAGATAAAGATCGCAGCAGAATTTGATGTGGTTGACATCGGGCCTATGCAATACTTTTTAGGTATTGAGGTGAAACGTGAAGGCAGTACGGGTGCGATTTCAATCAGCCAACGGAAGTATATTAGAGAGTTGCTCGAACAGTACAATTTGAAAGATTGTCGACAGACGTCCACGCCTCTTGAAGCTGGTTACCAGGTGGCATGCAACAAAGAGGACTGCCGCACGGTCGACATCACATCGTTCCAAAAGATAATTGGAGAGTTATCTTATCTTGCTGTTATGACTCGTCCGGACACTGCGCATTCGGTGAACAAATTAGCACAACGTAACAAGGATCCTCATTCCGAGCATGAAGCGGCAGCCAAGCACATCCTTCGATATTTGGCAAAAACTATCGACTGGGAGATATGCTACACAAAGCAAGGAAAGGCAATTGAGTGTTTTGTTGATGCAGATTGGGCAAGTGATATGACGAACCGAAAGTCATTCACTGTCTATGTATGCATGTTGGCAGGAGGAGCGGTTTCTTGGGAGTCAAGAAAGCAATCGACGGTTGCCCTCAGTTCCACGGAGGCAGAGTACATAGCCTTATCATCTGCAGCAAAAGAGGCGATATACTTTCGCAGCCTACTGATTGACTTGAAGCTGATGTCCAAGGAGTCAGCTATTCAGATGTACGGCGACAACATTGGAGCACAGCAGCTTGCTAGAAACCCCATGTTTCATGCACGTACAAAGCACATCGACGTCAAGATACATCATATTCGAGAGGTTCTCAAGAGAGGTGAAGTCAACATTGCGTATCTGCCAACCGATGAGATGATAGCAGATGTCCTCACAAAGAACTTAGCCAAGGTTAAGCACCATAAATTTGTTTTATGGTTGAGTTATAAGTGCTTGACATGTTATTGAATATTAGTTAAGTATATTTAAAGTTTGTAAACATGCGTTGTGTTGAGGAGGAGTGTTCAAAGTGACCGCCACGATAATTAGATATTGATCTCTAACAACACTGCGCATGTGCCCTGCTGCATATCGATGTTCTCATATCGATGTTCTCATATCGATATTCTTCTTTCGGCGTCTGTCTCTTGCGTATGTTACTCGGAAGCACATATAATTCTGTATACTAATCTTCTGCTGTCTTACAAATAAAATAACTTTAACACCAAGAAATGCTCCTCGAACACATCTTCTTCTACGTCATTCTTTTCACTTTCCAATTCCCAGAACCGCTCTAAGTCCCCAACTTCAATTGTTGTCCCCACAATAAATTTATCACCTTTTAATTTGGTGCAACCGGATATAATCCATCCGAATTCTGTATTTTGTCCAAGTAGTCCGTCTATTTTTACTACTCCGTCTTTTAAAATATGGGTATACAAATCTATCCCAATTATTACATCTACCCTACCTGGTTTGTTAAAGTTAGGGTCTGCCAACACATAATCTTGCCACTTAGTTTTATCAATATTGAAAGACTTTAATGGTAAAGCTTTCATCAGTTTCGGAAGAATAATTGCTTCAATATTTAGAGGACCTTTATTATAATCACGAGTTTTTACCGATAAAGTAATTTTGTACTTTGAAGTGCAAGAGTCTGTAGATGACACTCCACTTACCTCGGTGTTCGCTCTTTTTATACCCGATACTCAAAATGAGTATTGGGGTATATTAGATTTGTGGTAAAAGTGGATGTGTGTAACGTCCAAAAGGAATCGTAACCGACCCCATAAAGTATATATATTCTTGATCAGCATCAATAGCCGAGTCGATTGAGCCATGTCTGTCTGTCCGTCTGTCCGTCCGTCCGTCCGTCCGTCTGTCCGTCCCCTTCAGCGCCTAGTGCTCGAAGACTATAAGAGCGAGAGCAACGATGTTTTGGATCCAGACTTCTGTGATATGTCACTGCTACAAGAATATTTCAAAACTTTGCCCCGCCCACTTCCGCCCCCACTGTGGCATCCACAATTTCGACGATACGAGAAAACTAAAAACGCAGAATCGTAGAAGATGACTATATCTTCTAGAGTGCAAAATCTGAACCAGATCGTATAATTATTATAGCCAGAATCAAGAAAACAATTTAATTTGTTCTCGCCCTGTCTCTCTCTAACACACACGTAGCATAGGCGGCTTTGCTCAGAGTAAAACATTAACGCCTAGATCTCAGAGACTATAAAAGCTAGAGCAACCAAATTTGGTATCCACACTCCTAATATATCGGACCGAGACGAGTTTGTTTCAAAATTTCGCCACACCCCTTCCGCCCCCGCAAAGGATGAAAATCTGGTGATATTCACAAATCTCAGAGACTATTAAGGCTAGAGTAACCAAATTTGGTATCCGCACTCCTGTTAGATCTCACTAGAAAACGTATATCTCAAAATTTCGCCCCACCCCCTTCCGCTCACACAAAGGACGAAAATCTGTTGCATCCACAATATTAAGGATACGAGAAAACTAAAAACGCAGAATCATAGATAATGATCATATATATCAGATTGCTGAATCTGGATTAGATCAGAACATTTTTATAGCAAAAAGGAACAAATCAATTTGCACTGGCTACGCAGCACCCGACGTCACGCTCAGACTGATTTTCTGTCTCTCTCGCACGCACTCCTTGTCGTGTCGTTTAATATTAGCGGCGTCTGCCGGAGGAGAGCCATACTGACTTAGTATCGGGTATAACTGTAGAGTTGCGGTGTCCGCAGCAACTCACAACGTTCCCCCTCGTTCGTACTAAGTTTAATATTTGCGCAGCTTCTTCTGAAATTATGGTACATTGCGACCCACAATCCATGGGAGCTCTAAGGTTTTGATAGCCACCATTCCTTGCCCTTACTTTTATAAGTGCTGTGGCTAAGAACGCTTGTTCTTTTGTCAAGCAAGTGTTAACATTTTCCCTCTTTTCGTAGGGAATATGGAGCATCGTATGATGAGGTTTTTTACAAATCCCACATAAAATTTCAGAAAAGCATTTCTTACACATATCATGCCTACAGCATTTTGTGCAAAGGCGCTGTTTTTTAATAAACTGGCCTCTATCTATCGGACTCATTCCCTTAAACTTATAGCAGTAATTATGGTATGTCCTGCCATTTTACATAACGGACAATTTTCTTTTATTTTACCATATTGCACTACTTTTTTCAACGGTTTCCACTCTTTATCCTGCGACGTGTAAGGAGAAGTGTACCGTTGTTCTAAAAATTCCATTACATCTGGCAATGCTTGGATCTCTTTTGTCCTTTTTATATGACTTTCATATAATTGTAAGGTATCTTTGTTGAATTTTTTCAACACAATGTGCGCGAAAATCACATCAACTTCTTCTGTTAAATGTGACTTTAATTTAATTAAATGTATTGACTCATTTATAGAATCAGAAAACCATTTAATATGTTTCGCTGAATCGTGATCTAGCATTGGTAAGTCTAGTAAACGATTCAGCTGATCCGAAAAAATTTTTCGCTTATTTTCATACCGCTTGGTCAGCAATTCCCAAGCGGCATTATAATTCTCCAGCGGCCCAGTTAAAAGGTGAGCTACTATACTCCGTGCCTCACCCTTTATCGCGATTTTCAAATAATTGAATTTTAGAGATGTACTCAGACTTTCTCTGTTATGAATTAATTCACAAAATATTTGTGAAAAGCCGTCCCACTCTTTTTCTTCGCCCGAGAATGTGGGTACTTCCACTTTCGGAAGATCAGGCAAATCGATATCTTCTTTTTTTACCGTTGCCCCTTTAGTATCCATGCTGTTTTCTTCAGCTATGGTTTGCATCCTAACTTCTAGGTTGCTCAACATGCTTTGAATATCAAAGTCCAACTCGACGATCTGCTCGTTGAAGCTGTCGTTTGTTTCGTAGCTATGATTAAACTCCTCAATTTTTGAGATCAGTTTTTTACTAAGGAACTCAATTTTTTTCCTTTCTCATTCTACACTCTCCCATTTTTGCCTGATCAAACCTCTGCATGGTTTGCTCTAAATATGTCCTTAGGTTTTCCACTATTCTGTCGATTTCCTCAGATACTTTTTCTATGCTATTGTCAATTTTGGGCTCTATGTTTTCCTTCAAAGTTCCAGTCTCCACTGGTTGTAAGTTTGTTTTTTCTACCTTCCCTTTCGTTAATGTCTCATTATTTTTTGACTCTACATACTTTTTATGTATGTCCTCTATATTTTTAATCATTTTTTCGTACTGCTGTCTCTTATAGTAGTCATGATCGACGACTCCATATGTTAACAGTGCAGAATTATTGCCTGTAACTTTGTTTTTAAGGTCTCCTAACCTTTGGATGGTCAAATGACCAGCTTCAATCTTTTTAATCTCCCTTGCTATCGCTGCTTGAACCTCTAATAGCTTAATTATTTGTTCCGACAACATCTTAGTTTAATTTTTTTTTTTTTTTTTTTTTTTTTACTTAATTAGGCTTAAAAACAATTTGAAATATGAGACTTAGCTGATGAATTCTGCTTCTGCTGCTGTTGTTACTGCTGCCGCTAAAGTCGCTGCTGCTGAAACCGCTGTTGCTGCTGCTGGTGTTGCCTCTGCTTACGTCGCTGCTGCTGATATCGCTGTCGCTGCTGCTGGTGGTGCCTCTGCTTAAGTCGCTGTCGCTGATCTTCCTGTCGCTGCAGTTATTGTTGCTGTCACAGTGGGCACACACAAACCCATTTATATATTTATTTTTCACAGTCACAGTTATTTGTCACTTTTTTTTCAATTCTAGCCATTAAGCACTTTTGATGTTTCGGATTATTTTTTTTTCTCTTTCGATGTTCCGGCCTCGAAAACGCCACCGTCGCGAAAACTTTTTATTTTTCAATTACAATAGATACACATATTTCGTTATCTATTAAAATACAGCCTGTCCAGGTCGTATTTTTCAAAATTATTAATTGAAACTTCCGTTTCATTAATTTTTATTTATTTTTTTTGTATTCTCCGATCACAATAGATATACCCAGTTATCTATTAAAAATACAGCCTGTTTAGCTCGTATTTTATACTCTGTTCCTTCCTATAGGAGGGAAATCAAAGTTTTTTATTTTGCTACCTTTAGCTGTCAGTGAACTAGACACTTGTTCAGTCTCAAGGAAGCTGGTTTAACTCCGTGCTCTTACCACAAGGGGGTAACAACGGAGAGTCTCGAAGGACCAAAATGTTAAGACCTTAAAAGAAAAGTCTAGACATTTGCGAGTTGAGTTGTAAATTCAAACTAAATTTTATTCTTAAAATCAGAGCCTTATATGTGATTTGACAATGAGGTAGGAGGTACAATTTGGTAGTCTATAATTATCGTTAGACCTAGGCAGAGGATACACTTTACTGAGGATGTCTATTTGAGTACATGCTTACATTAGTTTTATTTTAGCACCGCATTTGTTAAGTGTTTTCTCCACTTGTGTTTTGTTGTCGTATTAAAGGGTTACAGATCTCTTTTTACACTTGTCTACTTTATGTGATTTCTTTAGAGATCGGTGTTGTTACATGAGTGAATGTGTACAATAATCTATTTATGTTTAAACATTCTGCAAGGGGCCAAAAGTGGCATTGTATTGACGATAATATGTTCATGGTTGAACAACTGCTATTATATACGTTTTATTATCACAAATCCCATCTGGTTGGAACTACTTTCCGGCTGTGCTCCCCAGGGAGCAAGCAACCGCGTGACATGGGCCAGAATTTTTGATCCACGCCTCTTGATGCACTTGCACTTGCACTGATCATCGCACCGACTGGTGGCTGGGTTTGTTTGCTTTGTCTCATTGCTAGCTGGAAGCGCGAAGGCGGCTGCCCATTTGGCATCTGGGAGGTAATGTCCCTCGTAATGGCCGTGTAATTGCCCAGTTAACTGCAGCTCTAACTGCCGCCTGCCTGCCAGCCTTTTGTAATCGTAATACTCGTAATCCCTGTCCGCACGATAGTGTAATTTCATTTTAGAATTTATGGCATTACCTGTTGCCGTTTTTGTTGCTTTTTTTAGGGTTTTAAAATGTGGTAAACATCTAAGAAAGATTTACTAGGACTACTAAATTCGTTTAAATACTAAAAAGTCAGAGCCTAGTAACCAAGAAGAGAACAAAAAAAAGAAGAAAAGGAGCAAAAAAAGTTACATGCCCCGGGTGAGGCTCGAACTCACGACCTTAAGATTATGAGACTTACGCGCTGCCAACTGCGCCACCGATGCCATGTTCTTAACGTCGGCCAAGTGCCAAGATTACACTAGGCCATATTGCATATTCTTTCAATATTTGTGCATTAATTGTAAAATAAAAGGTTGCGTCGAAATGTTTTGTGTGGTTTTGAGACTGTTTAATTGGAATTGCGTTGTGGAATATTGTCACAAACGATTGCTTTTTACAAATTGATTTGAATGGTAGACTAAAGGATCAGAATGGATAATCTTTGTTTTTATAATGAAATTTCTTTGGATGGAAAGGTATTTTACGAGCCTCGTGGTGCTTTCACAGCAGCATGTTAATTAATATACAGACTTCCAGACGGTTATACAACTCTGACCAAATCTGACCTATTACATGGTCCCCCCCCATCTATCGAATTCTTTTTTTACCATTTCAGGAATGTGCATATTCATGAGGCCGTTTAAAAATACATATGTATCTTGTCTTGCTCGTAATCAAATAAAGCTACCGAAACCTGATGGTGACCGTGTTCGGATATTTCTATAGCTATTCGCAGACTGGGTGTGTGCTTGTGTGGGTCTAGTGGTTATGACTAATTAGTCAATGTTAGTCGGCGAACTACGTAGAGTTTAAGCTTGTTTTAACGTCAGAAACTTTGCAAATATTCGCTGATCGACGGCGTGGAGTCGGCGTAACCTTGAATGAAGGGCACTGGTTTGCCATTTAGCCATAATTGCTGTTACTTGTACAATACACACGAATATAGGCAGACAATCGTACACGCACACTCTCTCACTCTCCCTCTCTGTCTCTCTCTCTGAGAACAGGTCTCATGTGCACACGTGTTTGCTGTTGTACTAGGTAAGCACTTCCCATTGAAAATTAGCCACCTCAACAGCAGCAACAAAAGCAACAGCAATATATATAAATAGAAAGCAAAAGTCAAATTCTAATGATTAATTAGTACAAAAGAGAAAAATGCCGAAGATTTTGATACACTTTTGCAGATCGATCGTTATTAGAATTGCCATATTACCTCAAGAAGCATATGAAAGTACATATGTATGGCTCTCAACCGATCGCTCTTATGTATAAACGTTTGCATTGCAAGCGTCTGTTTTGAGTCATCATACCCTCATGCAAAGTGAAATCAATGTTGCTCTGCCCAAAAAGCTTTCTCGCTCTGAGCTTTCGGCTGGGGGCAGCGATCAGTTCAGATTTGGTCAATGACTGGAAAGTTTAAAGTACAGACGTGCATCGATTAAAGCACAGGAATTCTGCAAATCACAATGTTCGTCATGAATCTCTAATCGGCAAATGATATTGTAAATGTTCTTCGGAGGTGGAATTTCCACGGATAGTGGATTTAGGTGAGTGGGTTGGGGAATAAATATTATTTTATTTATGGCGTATGCAGTGGAAACTTGCGTTTATTTGTTCTCGTGTGCAATTTTCTCTGCATTAGTTCGGAGGCTCGTCTGGGTCTTGCCAAAAGCAACGTCACCAGTCTACATATGCATAGCTGTACATACATACATAAATACATATGTACATGCCAAAGGCAAATCTACACATACATATGCATATGTAGGTACTTTGCTGTGGGCGCGTGATAAGATACTAAGAGAGACAGAGAGAGAGAGAGAGAGAGATAGAGAAAAGCGGGGTGGGTAAGAGGCGGCAGCCCACGGCATCACATGCTTAATTTTATTTTTTGTATTTAATTTATATGCTATTTTCTTTTGATATCTGTTCTTATTCTTCGTCTGAATGCTAATTTTAGCATTTTGGCACAAAAAGAGAGCCAGGGAGCAAGAGAGCGTAAAGCAGATCACGAGAGCCGCCGCGTCGCAGTGTGCGTGAAACTTTCCTCTCTGTGATGAAAGCGAGCGAAGAGGGAGAATATATTCGCGTCGTTTGGCGTATTGATGTGATTTTCGTAATTTATTTCAATTTGGTCGCAATTCGAAAGGATTGCCGGGCAGGGAGTTCTTTAATTAGCGTATGGAAAATTTTTACGCACACGCAAGACAATATTTATGTCTGTATTCTGGTCCATGAGCAGCATGGAGCGAAAAATAGATATTTTCTGACGCAATAAATGCGCACTTGCATCAGCCAATTATAGCCACAAGCTTCGGCTTTGACTCTGCTCTGTCCATAGGCTGGATGCACTGGAAAGGTTTAAGAGCTGTCTTGGGGAATGCTTTCATTTTGCAAAAGTGCATCTTCCACTAGCTGGCTGCAATGCGAGCGTCATGCTCGAGAGAGCTCTTCCCCCCCTCTATCACTGTTGTCAAGCGACCAAAGCGGCCACCGAACACTGACTCTCTTCTGGGTACGTGCAGCCGATGGGGGCTCGTCTCTTTCCCATTTAGTTGTTGTTGGTTGCGAGTGCGGTTTCTGCTCTTCTGTTTTTGGCTGTGCTACGCTCTAAAAATAGCCAAAGAGGAAGTGTTCGAGTGAGCGACTGCTTTGGCAGCGATCTAAGAGGCAGGGTACAGTACAAGTACATTAATTACGAGAAAGCTCTATGCTCGTTACGTCATGTATGGAACAGAACTGATATTGCTATCTAGTCGGAGATAATGGTAGGGGTTTGCCCTGAATCACATTTTTTTTACAGCTCAATAATCTCTGAAAGGGCACCACTAAACCCCCTTCCTTAAGTTCTGCACTTTTTCGTCCTCCAGTAGTTCCTGCATTGTTTAAAGAGAGTTCATAGCACTTACTTCAAATTCACGTTTCACAAGCTTTTTTGCAACCCGCTCTCTCTCTCTTTTGCTCAGTCCCCTGTCAATCAAGTTTCGAATTGAAAACCAAAACTAAATCCAACGAATTGCAGAGGCTTTGTGCTAACTTTTCCTCGACTTCTGGCAGAGCGGAGCGGAACCTTGAGTCATGGCAAACGCAGATTCGATCAAATCTCCGCCGAGTCGAGGGCAAATACTGAACGCATGTTTCGCAGAATCGTGATTAAAAACTTGGCGATAATTGTTCGCTCCACTCTAGAGACAGGGGCGCAGACCCGTGGGGGGCCTAACCCCTTCTTTCGGGGGTAAAGCCAAGCTCAGAGGTCAGGTCGAGTTTTATTTGAGTCTTTGGTAAAATTTCATCAGTACAAGCTCCAAAACGTCATGGAAACTTTTGTATATCCCTGTCCGAATGTTTAGATCTGACTGGCGTCTGTCTGCTTTCGGTATTCATATCTGTTTCTACAAATAAACCCACTGGTACTTGGAATTGGTGCGGTCTCATTGGGCGTCATGTTTATGCCACGTTGTGAAATAGGGAAAGACGAGCCCCCGCTTTTGGAGGCGCGTTTGTCATTTGCATCGAAATAAATAAGGCAATTAAACAGCAGCCATGGCGTGTGTTCTGTACAAATTATTTGTCTTGTAAGGGGGACAAGACTGAAATGCTCCTCAAGGCTTCCACAAATTTGCACGAGCCTCAAAGTCAACTCAATAATATTAAATTGAAAATATGAAAACTCACACAAACACATCCGCCACAGCATCCAGTGGACCATGCATAACCGAACAGCGGCCAAAACAAATCAATAAAAATATAAACTAAACGGAATTTCATCACAGCGAACTGGGATTTATCCTATCTTTGATTTCCAACCTAAAATGGGAAAGTTTTAGCCATTGGAAAGCCACTGAAACTGCACCGATCTCATCCTTCCAAGCCCTTCACTACCAGAAAACCCCCTGGTCTGTGTGATAGCCTAGAGACCTCGCTTCCTTGTAGGGTATACATACATGTTTTTGATGGTGCCACTGGGTCGCCGTTCGCGCTCTCTCTTTTATCCTATAACTACTACGCCGAACGCCTAATCGCCCACCCAGCTTCCAAGACACAACAACAGTTATACACCTCCAAATAGGAGGCGTCCGTCCGACTCCCACAAGCGTAGAGACGGGGGACAGAGAGGCAGATTCAAAGTCAAACACGGGCGACCCCCATTCATTCATGCCTTCTTTTCGACCTTCGTTCCGCGGCTCACTCTCTGCAGTCTGCTGACTGTTCACCGCTCATTCTCTCACTCAAACGCTCGCTCACTCACACACGTGCAAAGAGAGAGCGAGAGAGACTCTCTGGCGGCCTGTTTTACCGTTGGGGAACAACACAGTGTGCACAAAAGCTCAAATAAGTTGTTGTTGCTGCTGCTTCTGCGGAATCGGAATCGGTGTGCGCTATATAAGCGTTGCGCATTCGAATCTCGTACTTCAGTGCCACACTAGTGGATACATTTAGTAGTTTGTTCAAAAGGTAATAATGGGCGCTCTCGTCTCCCGAGCAATTCGCTCAAAGATATAAACAGTGAAAACTATAAATTTTACAAACAACTGAAGACTGAATATCGATTAAAATTTTAAAAATAAAATTAATTACCGATGTACCGAAAAGTGTAAACTCTTGTAAGTTAGTTATGTATTTCTGCCCAACCAGTTCCGGTCGGTCCGTAACCTTATCACGTTTTTACTTGGCGCGGTTCTCAAGAAATTTATGCAGAAAAAAGCGAAAAATAAAATAAAACTACAACAAAGCGAAGCAGCAAGTCTCTGGTCTGTCTGGCGTCAAGAAAAATGTTTATTTTATTGGAAATTTATGGGCATTTTTTGCACACTACGTCAAATGCCAAAAAGAGAGGGGAAAAGGTTCCCATAAACCGTTCGAACAATTATACACTTCTACTGGACCTGCGTCGGATGGACTGGACTGGACTGGACGACACTTGTACACTTGTATTTGCAGTCCCGAATTTTGTCTGCAATACCACTTTACGTAATGTGTGCTGGCTCTGTGCAAAAAAAAAAAAAAAAAAAAAAAACTAAAGAAAGAAAATGAAAAACGGAAAATGCTGTAAGACGACGCGAAAACCACCCAAATGATGTGCCAAGGGTAAAACTGCAAATTTGCTGAGAAGAAATGTCGAGAAAACTGTTGAGCGATGCGGGGCCAGAGGGAGAGTGCGGCGGCGACCGCGAATATTTTTAAAGTTAGACCACAATTTTGTGTGTGTGTGTTTGCACGCCCCAGTGTGGCGCTAGAAATTCCTTGCGAAAAACAAGATGAAATAAATACAATAACAAATGCGATATGCGAAATATTTCGGAAGCGCGCAAAAAGTGAAAACAAAGTCCAATGCGAAAAGTCATCCTTAAGTCGCACACGCCCAGACTCCGAGTGTGGGCGATGTCTAATTTACTCGAAATTAATTATAATCTGCAACTTAATATGGACATTGTCGGCAGTCTTTTGTTAATTTCAGCGCTCCTCAAGCAAAAAGTTTGGGTACTACCGCATAAAATGCCAAGAGATCATGACACAGCAACAACAACAACAACAACAGCAAAATCGCAACGTTGCACTGTTGACAAATGAGAGCAGTCAGTCACACCTGTGTGTGTGTGTGTGGCCCAAAGAGAACCGGGTTCATTCGGCACGTGAGGCGATTTGTAAGAGAGCGCGAGCCAGCCAGTCAAAGAGAGATTAGCTTTGAGCGCGGTTTAAGAGAGTGTCACAGCACGCTTTGCTCGAGCGTGTGTGGAAGGGGCTCGTGTTGGGAAAGATCAATCGGTTAACATTCATATAGATATCTAGATAGCTAGGCCCCCGAAAACTAGATATCCGTCATGATTCACCCATACACACCCCACTCCACACAGCCCCAAATATAGACCTGATATAGTTTCAAGGTTAATGGGAATTTTCGGATCTGCAAATTATTATTTGTAATTGCGTTTCAGTCGGCGAACACACGACAAACTACTATTATAAATGGCAATCATTGCAATTGAACTTTGCTTATCAAACTTTGTTCACCACGCCCCCGTGCCCCATTAATTTGCTAATCGTTATGTCATTTGCCGGTTGATATTCGCGCAGAATTCTAAAAAAAACGAGGGGGAACGTTGTGAGTTGCTGCGGACACCGCAACTCTACGGTTATACCCGATACTAAGTCAGTATGGCTCTCCTCCGGCAGACGCCACTAATATTAAACGACACGACAAAGAGTGCGTGCGAGAGAGACAGAAAATCAGTCTGAGCGTGACGTCGGGCGCTGCGTAGCCACTGCAAATTTATTTGTTCCTATTGGCTATAAAAATGATCTGATCTGATCAAGATTCAGCAATCTGATAGATATGGTCATTATCTATGATTCTATCTATTTTAGTTTTCTCGAATGTGCAATATTGTGGATGCAACAGATTTTCGTCCTTTGTGTGGGCGGAAGGGGGTGGGGCGAAATTTTGAGATACACGTTTTATAGTAAGATCTAACAGGAGTGCGGATACCAAATTTGGTTACTCTAGCCTTAATAGTCTCTGAGATTTTTGAATATCCCCAGATTTTCGTCCTTTGCGGGGGCGGAAGGGGGGGTGGCGAAATTTTGAAACAAACTCGTCTCGGTCCGATATATTAGGAGTGTGGATACCAAATTTGGTTGCTCTAGCTTTTGTAGTCTCTGAGATCTAGGCGCTAATGTTTTACTCTAAGCAAAGCCGCCTATGCTACGTGTGTGTTAGAGAGAGACAGGGCGAGAAAAAATGAAATTGTTTTCTTGATGCTGGCTATAATAATAATACGATCCAATTCAGATTCCGCAGTCTTAAAGATATGGTCATTCTCTACAATTCTACGTTTTTGGTTTTCTCATATCTTTAAAATTGTGGATGCCACAGATTTTCGTCCTTTGTGGGGGCGGAGGGGGGGGGGGGGAAATTTTAAAATATTTTTGTAGCAGTGACATATCACAGAAGTCTGGATCCAAAACATCGTTGCTCTAGCTCTTATAGTCTTTGAGCACTAGGCGCTGAAGGGGACGGACAGACGGACAGACGGACGGACGGACAGACAGACAGGGCTCAATCGACTCGGCTATTGATGCTGATCAAGAATATATATACTTTATGGGGTCGGAAACGATTCCTTCTGGACGTTACACACATCCACTTTTACCACAAATCTAATATACCCCAATACTCATTTTGAGTATCGGGTATAAAAATGCGGAGCGCAAAACAAAAACACGTCTGATCACTACGAAAGAGACCGGATTTTTTGTGAGATACGTTTTATAGTGAGATCTAACAGGAGTGCGGATACCAAATTTGGTTACTCTACCGTTAATAGTCTCTGAGATTTGTAAATATCCCCATATTTTCGTCCTTTGCGGGGCGGAAGGGGGTGTGGCGAAATTTTGAAACAAACTCGTCTCGGTCCGATATCTTAGGAGTGTGGATACCAAATTTGGTTGCTCTAGCTTTTATAGTCTCTGAGATCTAGGCGCTAATGTTTTACTCTAAGCAAAGCCGCTTATGCTACGTATGTGTTAGAGAGAGACAGGGCGAGAAAAAATGAAATTGTTTTCTTGATGCTGGCTATAATAATAATACGATCCAATTCAGATTCTGCAGTCTAAGAGATATGGTCATTCTTTACAATTCTGCGTTTTTGGTTTTCTCATATCTTTAAAATTGTGGATGCCACAGATTTTCGTCCTTTGTGGGGGCGGAAGTAGGCGGGGCGAAGTTTTGAAATATTTTTGTAGCAGTGACACATCACAGAAGTCTGGATCCAAAACATCGTTGCACTAGGCGCTAATAGGGGCGGACAGACGGACAGACGGACGGACGGACAGACGGACAGACAGACAGGGCTCAATCGACTCGGCTATTGATGCTGATCAAGAATATATATACTTTATGAGGTCGGAAACGATTCCTTCTGGACGTTACACACATCCATTTTCACCACAAATCTAATATACCCCAATACTCATTTTGAGTATCGGGTATAAAAAAAACGAGGGGGAACGTTGTGAGTTGCAGCGGACACCGCAACTCTACAGTTATACCCGATACTAAGTCAGTATGGCTCTCCTCCGGCAGACGCCGCTAATATTAAACGACACGACAAAGAGTGCGTGCGAGAGAGACAGAAAATCAGTCTGAGCGTGACGTCGGGGGCTGCGTAGCCAGTGCAAATTGATTTGTTCCTTTTGGCTATAAAAATGATCTGATCTGATCCAGATTCAGCAATCTGATAGATATGATCATTATCTATGATTCTACGCTTTTAGTTTTCTCGTATCCTCAATATTGTGGATGCAACAGATTTTCGTCCTTTGTGTGGGCGGAAAGGGGTGGGGCGAAATTTTGAGATATACGTTTTAAAGTGAGATCTAACAGGAGTGCGGATACCAAATTTGGTTACTCTAGCCTTAATAGTCTCTGAGATTTGTGAATATCCCCAGATTTTCATCCTTTGCGAGGGCGGAAGGGGGTGTGGCGAAATTTTGAAACGAACTCGTCTCGGTCCGATATATTAGGAGTGTGGATGAATACCAAATTTGGTTGCTCTAGCTTTTGTAGTCTCTGAGATCTAGGCGCTAATGTTTTACTCTAAGCAAAGCCGGCTATGCTACGTGTGTGTTAGAGAGAGACAGGGCGAGAAAAAATGAAATTGTTTTCTTGATTCTGGCTATAATAATAATACGATCCAATTCAAATTCTGCAGTCTAAAAGATATGGTCATTCTCTACGATTCTGCGAATTTGGTTTTCTCGTATCCTTAAAATTGTGGATGCCACAGATTTTCGTCCTTTGTGGGGGCGGAAGTGGGCGGGGCGAAGTTTTGAAATATTTTTGTAGCAGTGACATATCACAGAAGTCTGGATCCAAAACATCGTTGCTCTAGCTCTTATAGTCTTTGAGCACTAGGCGCTAATAGGGACGGACAGACGGACAGACGGACGGACGGACAGACGGACAGACAGACATGGCTCAATCGACTCGGCTATTGATGCTGATCAAGAATATATATACTTTATGGGGTCGGAAACGATTCCTTCTGGACGTTACACACATCCACTTTTACCACAAATCTAATATACCCCAATACTCATTTTGAGTATCGGGTATAAAAAGAGAATACAGTCAAAACCAGTGCCCACATTCCGCAAAGGCGGCGAAGGAGGAGGTAGTGAGAGGGCAGGGTTATGATTGAGCGGCGGAGCGAGCAGAGACGACGTCATGACGCCCACACAGAGTCGCTGCCAGTAGTCACATGACGCAGGAAAAGAAGGAAAAGCGAAAAAAGAAAAACTAAAGCCAAGAAAATGCTTGACAAAAACCAAACAAATAAAAATATTTCGCTTCTTTTTTTTGCGCGCGGTGCGCGTTCATTAATTAGCGGGTGGAAAATTTTTATATGTCCAAGTGAGCTTGGGGGCGAGAGGCTCTTATCCCCCCCTCCCGGCTACCGCCTTAACCTAACCTACACATACATATACAGTTTTGTACATATCTACGAGTAGCCGCATGCCAAGAATAAAGATCATAAATAAATTCAGTGAAAGACAAAACGCTTACAGTGGGTGCCAAAAGGAAAAGAGTACAACAAAATATCAACAAATACGTATTTTCGCGTCGGGGAAATATTTCACTGTTCCGATCCACTGTGTGCAAAGTTGGTCACGCGTCTTAGCCAAGGACATTCGATTTCCCGTTGAAAGTGGGTGTGTACTTGGAGCCCAAGGGGCCTGAATGCGCTATCAAAGAGCAAACACATGCATAAATTTCCTTTGATAAGAGCTCCAGACATCAGGGTAATTCCAGACAGTAAAAGTACAAATACTAGTAGCTAATAATCACATATACCTATCTATCTATCTATCTACAAGTACTGTATTCTAATTTGTGCATTCTTTCGCTATTTTTCTTGTTTTACAGCAAAGACAAAGAGGATTACCATCCAGAAGAAGACACTGTTTACTAAAGAAAAAAGGAAAAAGGGAAAGCAAAACTAAGTCACAATACTAAGACTCCCCCCAGAAGGACGAGCGACTAGTTCAAGTTCAATCATACAGCTGATAAGATGAGCGGACGCGACAACCGAGGCGCCGGCGGCGGCGGTGGCGGTCACCAGCCCCTGAGCAGCGCCATGGGCAAACTCAAGGAGAAACTAACCAGAGCAGGTGTAAGTACTATTCTACGCATGAGATCAATGTTGTTGTGACCCAAATGGGAGGGTCAAGGCGAAACGCACACACAAACATCGGTTGTTACATCCGTTGGAACTCAATTTGATTAAAACTAAGGGGGCTATTACTGATATCGATGACATTTTCAATTCATTATGCCCCAATCGGTATAAAAGATGACCAATCATTGGATTTGGTACATATTCCCATACCTATTTTCCAACATTTTCCAAAATTCTTCAAAAAATTCACAAACTTCACGTTCGCGCCTGCTTTATGCGGGCTCTTAGAGGTCTGTGAATAACGGATCCATACAATTCATTGTATGAAGAACAACACGGCATAGACACATGACCGATAAGGACCGATCGTGCGTCCAATGCTAGATGGCTGAACTGAACGCCAAGATGAAACTTTGTGGTTCGGATTTTAAGATGAGCATAATCGCAAATATATTTTGTGGACGATCTTGGAAATATTTCGGATTGAAGCGGATTTGATTGGATGGGGGATTGGGTGTGGTGGGTTCGTTATAATTGCTGCCAGGCCGATGGCGATATTCATTAATTCGCGATTGTCTGCTGCGAACAGAGATTAATTTAATTCGAACGTTTAAATACTCCGCAGGACGACCAGGGCTATCATCGTGTGGAGAGCAATCTGTCCACATCGAATACGGCCACCAGTTTGGACACAATACTACCGGAGGATCCGTTTCTCTTCCCCCAAGCGGCGCCCCAGAGGCATCCACAGCCCCGACCACAGCAACAGCAACAGCAGCAGCAGCGCCAGCAGCTGCGCCTGCTCGAGGACGAACCACCTCTGTCGTTTCGGCCACTGCTCGAGGACGACGACATCAACGAGCCACCCACACAGCCCTTTCAGCAACAGCAGCAGCGCACACCACTGCGGGCCAGCGGAAGCTTGGAGCTGACACCACTACCCCCACCACCCACGTCACAGGAGATACGCGAACATCGCGATCGACAGCAGCGCAGCGTGCCCGTGCCCGTGGAGGATCTGCAGAGGAGCAAGCAATCGCTGAAGGGCTCCCGCGTGTCCTTCGAGAAGAACAACGCCAGCAGCAAGCCACCCGCACAGGCGGAGAGCAGCGACGAGGACAGCTTTGAGGACAAGCGGATCGGGTTCCAGCAACAGAAGGCCACCAGCGTGGACCACAAGGGCATATTGAAGGACCTCAAGCACATTTTGGCCAACGACAATCGGCGCCAGTTCCAGGCCAAGAAGCACGTGTCGCTGGACGTGAAGGGAACTCGCTTCCTGCAGGACCTACTCAAGGAGTCATCCTCGGAGGAGGAGTTCCACAAGACGCGCCGCGAGTTCCAGGGCCGCAAGCACCAGAGTCTCGATCCGCGTGTCACCTTCAAGCTAGACAAAGTATTACAGGGCTCCAGCACCGACAGCGACGAGGAGGGCGACGACCCCGAGCACAAACGCCTCATTCACCGGCCCAAGGACATCACCAAGCCGCTCATTATCGACCTCAAGGATTTGGAGAGCGAAAGCGACGAGGACTTCCACACGTCGCGACAGCACTTCCAGCAGCAGCGCTCCATCAGCACAGATTCCCGCAAAAGGTGAGTCCCGGGGTCAAGGCATTATCTGGATCTGTCGCTAGGGGATCTATCAGTTCTGTTCTGCCAGCTGTCGAGCGTGTAATTCGAAAACGTGTACTAGACTCCAGGGTAGGCATCAAGGGAACCCACACACAGAACAATGATATATAATAGATATAGCAGGGCAATATGGAAAATCGATAGTCTAAAGTGGAATGAAAAGTGAATGGTTTACTGAAGAATACAGCTAAAAATTGTTAAAAATATACAGAAATAAGCAGGGAACCTCAGATGAACCCAAAGATGTTGCCCGAAACTTAATGCGTAGCACGTTTATGCTCAGGCTAATTGAAGTGTCTGTCCGCTTAAGTGGAAGACGAATAGTATTTTGATAGTATAATGACGGTTAGTCACCTTCTAATCCAACATTGAAACGCAATTTCAGCCGTCGCCTGTACGAGATGGATGAAATGGGGAACAAGCGGGGCGAGAACATCCGTCATGCAGTGCCCTTTGTGCGCCAGATACCCGAAGATGGAAAACCCAAGCTGGAGGTCTACAGGCCCACCACGAATCCCATCTATATATGGACACAGGTAGGTCGAACACTACAGGGTTAGAGTGTGCTATTGCTATTACTGGTTTCGTCCCCTCCCCCTATACCCCGAGGACACATCGTGCGGCTATTGTCAGCTCGTTAAGCTTGTTGGCGCCGCCACGGGCTGGATATAGCTATGGATTATGAATGGGCATTAATCCCATCATAAAGCATTCTTTGAGCCAATTTAAAACCCAAGAAGCAGCCGCAGCACCAGATTGTGGGTCAGAGCGGGACATGCGTGTCGAGAGCTATTTTCGCACGCCTTGAATTATAATTCGCTGGCGCTGGTGCTGGCACTCGCACTGCCGTTCACTTTAATTGAAATTAACGCATTTAGTTATGGCCAGACTAAAAATACTTGTATCTGATGGATCGTATTGGATACGAGTCGAATGCAATGCTCCCTTAGGGGCTAAGGGCCTCTCCTGTGTGTGAGACGTTTCCCACGCGTTCGCTCGCTGCCGCTGCCGCTGCCGCTGCCGGACTCCCGCGATTTCCAGACTCAAGCAGAAACAACTGCAGCTTCTTCGTGCCCGCTTTGGGGATGCTTATCAATCCGAGTGTCTCTCTCACACGTAAATAGCGTGATAAGATGCCGTGCTGCCACTAAAGGCATCGCGCATAGTCGATTGAGTACGCTGCTGTGCAGCAGCAGTGCAGTCAATAAGTGATAAGCCGCAAAACTGCATCTACATAACCGTCTTTACATATATGTTTTCGTCGTTCATGTGTGCCTGCCCGCGCTTATGTACGTGCCTAAGCCTAACAAATAGATCGCCAAACGGTTTGATTCTCCAAAAACTGCAACTGCAAAATGACAAGTTTCAGTTGAGTTTCGTCGGGCGAACGGCAAACGTGCTGAAAGCATTCAGGAGTGAAAGGCTTAAAGTGAAAGGCAGCCCCCAGCCGTAACATTCTTTGCATTCGGATCGAAACAGATCTATCCATAAATCCGCTAAATACAAAGCACTGATCATGAAGATCTTGATGCGTGCGGACACCCATGTGTCCTTCGCCGTGCCCGTGGAGGAGCCCAAGGCCATTTGCACCTTCTCTCAGGTGGATTTCCCTTGTCCTTGATCTCTATAGATCTTTGAAAGTGTTTGACTTTTAATTAAATATTATATTCCTTGTTGTTTTACAGGTCTTGGCTGCTATGAGCGTGTCTCTGGGCTCTCTCGTGGTGGGCTTTGTCAGCGCCTACACCTCCCCGGCCTTGGTGTCAATGACCAACAGAAATATAACTTCGTTTGAGGTCACTCCGCAAGCGGTAAGTAGCAAGAAGCAAGCAGAAAAATCCAGCAATCGAATCTCTGTGGGGGTATCAGAAATGTGGAATTTCTTCAAGTGAAAACAGCACAAGCAAAATGATGGCTTTGACCTCGTTTTAAAAATGGTGTTGCCATTGGATTTGCTTTAGAAAGAATCTCCTTTCGATCTCCTTTCTTCTGCCAAAGAAAGGAATCTGCTTTAGCTGCTGCAAAATCTTCCAAATTTTCCCAGAATACTATGTTCCCAATTGAATTCCCATAAAATTCTCTATTCAATCGAATTTTCTTCTCAAATTGCAGGCCTCTTGGGTGGGCGGCATCATGCCCTTGGCTGGTCTAGCCGGCGGCATTGCTGGCGGACCCTTCATCGAGTATTTGGGCAGGCGCAACACCATCCTGGCCACGGCCATACCCTTCATTGTGTCCTCGCTGCTGATTGCATGTGCCGTGAATGTGGCCATGGTGCTGGCAGGACGCTTCCTGGCTGGATTCTGTGTGGGCATCGCCTCGCTGTCGCTGCCCGTTTATCTGGGCGAGACGGTCCAGCCGGAGGTGCGCGGCACTCTCGGACTGTTGCCGACGGCCTTTGGTAATATTGGCATACTGTTGTGCTTTGTAGCCGGAACGTACATGGACTGGTCAATGCTGGCCTTCCTGGGGGCGGCATTGCCAGTGCCGTTCCTCATCCTGATGTTCCTCATCCCGGAGACGCCGCGCTGGTTTGTGAGCCGCGGTCGGGAGGAGAAGGCCCGCAAGGCACTCTCATGGCTGCGCGGCAAAGAGGCTGATGTGGAGCCGGAGCTGAAGGGACTGATGCGGTCGCAGGCCGACGCCGATCGCCAGGCCACCCAGAACAAGATGATGGAGCTGCTGAAGCGCAACAACCTGAAGCCGTTGTCCATCTCCCTGGGTCTGATGTTCTTCCAGCAGCTGAGCGGTATCAATGCCGTCATCTTCTACACTGTGTCCATTTTCAAGGATGCCGGCTCGACCATCGACGGCAATCTCTGCACCATCATTGTGGGTATCGTCAATTTCATGGCCACCTTCATAGCCACCCTCCTGATTGATCGCGCCGGACGCAAGGTGAGTTCCGAATGGCCAAAGCCTCGAGATTATTGTCCCTCTTTACTGACGCTTCCCGTTTTCTGGCAGATCCTGCTGTACGTGTCCAACATAGCCATGACCATCACCCTGTTTGTGCTGGGCGGCTTCTTTTACTGCAAGTCGCATGGACAAGACGTGAGCCAGCTGGGTTGGCTGCCGCTGAGCTGTTTCGTCATCTACATTCTGGGCTTCTCGCTGGGCTTCGGCCCCATTCCCTGGCTGATGATGGGCGAAATTCTGCCGTCGAAGATTCGTGGCTCACCTGCCTCTGTGGCCACCGCCTTCAACTGGTCCTGCACTTTCGTGGTGACCAAGACGTTCCAGGATATGATTGGTGGGTAGCCAAAAAGAGAGTCCCAAAAGAAGAGGTTGCTAATGAATGTTCCTTGTTCCTCTTTAGATTTCATGGGCGCCCATGGAGCCTTCTGGCTGTTTGGATCCATCTGCTTCATTGGCCTGTTCTTTGTGATATTGTACGTGCCCGAGACGCAGGGCAAGACGCTGGAGGATATCGAGCGCAAGATGATGGGCCGCGTGCGCCGCATGTCGTCGGTGGCGAACATGAAGCCGTTGGCCTTCAACATGTAATCATGTGGAGTCGAGAGTCCACACAGTCCATGGCCATAATCAAGGATCTGAATGCGATCAAACCAAATATTAGACTAGTGCCTTAAGTGCTTAAGTTGTGTAACAGCGCAATGGATAGAAGTAGGAGAACCCGGTCAGGCGACATCAAGACGAGGACGAGAAGGATTTGGGGCCTAATATTGTTAGTCCTAGCTATCGTGTAATGCTTAGCAAAAGAATTTCCTTTCTACACACATAATTGTTACTATTATTTATAGCCATTAAGTGCATAGTTTTATTATGTATGTAAATTATGATGATTTTTGATAGATATCTGGCGAGGATGATTGCTCCCAGAGACACCACAGATCGTCAGCTTTAATTTATCGGTGTAAAAAATGACATAAACGCGTAGATCTAAATCTAAGGACACACAAAACCCCCCGACACAATCTCCCTTACAAAATACACCAATTGGCTATATATATATATATATATATATATATATGGCTATATATATATATATATATATATATATATATATATATATATATATATATATATGTATATATATATACATATATCGAATATATAATTGTATACTGTACCTAAGTCCTAAGCGTATCTATATTTAAAAACTAATTTAAAATACAATCAAACCAAATTGAAGTCACGCCCCTCTCTGGGTCAAGTGGAAACCGAAGCCAAATGCACAAACTACCATAGGACCTTCAGGGTGCAGTTTACAGTTGGAACAATGTCAGCGCCTTAAAATACGTGAGTTTCATTGGAAATATGCCCCGCCAGAGTCTAGGCTAAATACAGCCAAACGGATGGCCATTCCAGATGCACATGAACTACAAAAATAGAAACGCATTTACGTCCGCCCCGTCCAGTGGCACTGGCAACAGCATTTTGTATTGTATAATTGACAATTGCATTTAATATTTGAAGAGAGATATGTGGCTGCTGACGCTGCAACGGAGTGATAGTGATGCAGATAAGGCAGAGCATTACATGGGCCTCGGTTCGATTCGGGGTTCGTTCCTTATCGGATTCCCATTAGGACAGGGACTGAAAGCGGTGCATTCGCCCGATGCCTGACTGATTCTAGACAGATTTAGAATTTGTTGCCTCAATTCGAATCTCTGATTGCCTGTGTAATCTGTTGTTTAATTTGCCTGGATTGAACTGGTAATGGGGGCAGTCACGCACAATGGAGTTGCTCTACAATCCCTAACGATTTAGTATATACAATTTAATATCTATTGCAGCATCTACCCACAGACACCCGGAGTGGAGTCAAGCTTGAGGGCAAGTTACAATTCAATACAGAGTGGAGTTTAATATGGATGGAACTATGAAGCCTGTACAGGGATACCACTTACCTCCACTCCAAGCAACAGCTCGAGCCAGTTGGAAATGATAGAATGAATAGGATCATAGAAGGTTATCCAAGATGGACACATGTTAATATCTTGATACCAATCATTTCCGTTGACAATAGCTTCAAGTTGAATCTTGTTACTCATTCCATCAGTCATTCCTTTCCCTTTGTTTCATTGTCTCTTTGGTTTCAACCGAATCTGCTGTATTCACTGAACGCCTAGACTTTTCGAGATTTGGTTAGCTGTGTACATATTCAGTGCCTAATATAAATGCAATCTACTTACCCATTACTTGCACACGACAAATCGCGCAAATGTCGCACTCCACATCCCAGCTCCACATAGCCACCGCGTTCCATTTTTTCAGGGTGAACATATTCTCCGGTTTGCTGATGTCGCTGTCATCCGTGGGTCGCTCCATTGAGCTCTCTGGGTCGTCGGCCATGTTTTGGCGAGTCAATTACCTCGTTGATTGTTATTATTAATTGAAAATTTCAAACAAAACAAACAATTATTGCAAGGAGACTTATCGATAAGGTCGATAAAATAAACCCGTCTGATCCAGTGTTGCCATTTTAGCTTATTTTAAGCTAGATTTGGCTTATTTTAAAACAGAATAGCTTGAAAAATAATTGATATGCTTATAGCTTGAAATCTATTTTATTTCAAATTTCATTTAGCTTATTTTGGCTTCAAAAAATGTGGTACAAAACACTTATTGTTTTTTGATTTTATTGTAATATATGTTAATATTTATTAAAAAATAGGGTTTGTCCTATTTGTTGTTGCTAATTTGGTATATTATCCAATTTTGTGTATAGATTTAAGGTAATTATTCGTTGATAAGTTTCAGTCACACTATGGTATTGCACATGTTTGCACATTTGCATACAAAAAAATGCCAAAAGTGTTTTATAAACAAAATTTCCACAATTTCTGGTTAAATTTCGATTAATTTAAGGAGGGGCTACGCAATGTGCCAACTGAATCCACATAAGCGTACTGCTGCATTTGTAAGTCAACAATTGGGGCCAAGTCGTGGGAATTATGGCAGTATGCTGTCGCTATAAAACATATGCGTCCAATGCTAGCATGACACAAACTAAAAAAATACCTCTTGTTAGAAAGTCCTCAAAGACAGAGGAGCAAAAGGCTAAAAAAAACATATATATAAAATTGAATTGTACATTATTTTGATGTGTTTTTATTGTTAGCTTATTTTTAAGCTTTTTTTGGATTTAGCTTATTCTAGCTTATTTTTTCTTCAATCTAACTTATGGTGACTCTCAAAATCTGGCAGCACTGGTACTCAGTGTGCCCGCAGCGCAACACCAACGGCCACATTACAAGCTGAATTTTGTATATAAAGCAACTACGCCAGAGCCAGAATCGGCGGCTGCATCCAACTCTATCCTCCTCGAATTGTACTAACCTCCGCAACCACACTTCTTGGAGCGTAATTGAACCTCCGTAACGAATCTTCTTCTCGGAGGGCATGGCTTTTGATTCTATTAGTCGGTTTAAATGGTTGAAAACTAAATTATTTAAAAGCTAATTTAAACATCAATTAAATAAACCCTCGGCGGGGATGATGCAGGCACGAGTGCTGTCGGCCACCCCGACGGAGGGCAGGCCGTGCTCCTTGCACATGGCCAGGAGGTCCTTGTTGGAGAGTGTCTCCAGGTTCGAGAGCTCCGACATTTCCGCACAAAAACAAAACGGAAAACAGAAACAAAAATCTAGAGCTGACGACGGCTTCTCCGAAAACCAAATAATGCTCCCAATCGCGTCTCGCCTGGAGTATTGTCATCTGAATATAGTATATTCCCATACATTTTCGAATGCCACGGCATGGCTGCTGGTCGAGCCGTCGTCCTCCACCTGGGCGGCGTCCTCATCGCTGGGCCGCTTAAAAATTTTCTCGAGACGGGAATCGGTGGTCGGCGTCTTGCTGGGCTTCTTCGTACTGGCCGGGCTGCTGGGCTGCTTTTTTTTGTATTTAGCTTTTTCTAGCTTATTTTTTTATGCAATCTAGCTTATGGTGACTCTAAAAATCTGGCAGCACTGGTCTGATCCTCAGAAATATACCAAAATATACCGTCTCATTTGAAAAATATACCATAAATATACTGACGAATTCAAGTTCTATTTTACATATTCCTCGTTTTTGATCTTCCGTGGAATATTCTCAGCTATATAGAATATTTAGCCATGCCCACATAATTTTATACGATTAATAAACTTTCAACCAAAGTTGCTATTTCAGCGAGTACTTACCTTTGCCGACCAAAGACTGGTATGATTCATCCATCATCGTATCCGGTCTTTCGTATCACCTTTCCTCTGTGCACTCCTTGTCCACGTTGCTGTCTATTTCGTGTTTTAAATCATTCATGGTTTGGGAGTGGTCAGTGAAATTATTATCCCCACCACACGGGCCAAGTAGTATAGAGGGCACCGCCGAAGCTCCTCTTGTGGGTGCAGATTCGCAGCATACACCATTATTTCAAAAATTTTTGGCCCAAGGGCTGTGCCCAAGGACTCCAATCTGTCGCTACTTATTTTATGGGCTATCAAAGGATCCTTTGAATTGCTAAAATAAAGTTGCAGCATTTTGCTGAACATGAGCACTTCGTTCTGGTAACTTAAGCGTAAGACATCGTCCATCGAGTTATCCAACTCTGAAACATTTCTTAATTTTAATTCCTAATACGTTTGGCCATATAAATAGTTCAACATATTGTCTGTTATGAGATGCTTCGCCATGTTATTAACTATATGTTTTGTAAACCATAAAATGGGGAATTTGGCTGCACATCGACCAATCATGTCTAGATTGGCCTGGCAATGGTCAGTCACCACCGCCAGCAGGTTGTTCTCATATCCTGTTTTGATAATCTTGCTTAGAACTTCATCAAGAGCCGACCATATTTTTCGCAAGCCTAGGTGCGACTCGTTTGTGACTGGAACCTGTTGAATACAAGTATTCGAAAATATAATGTTGTTATGTATAAGAATAATACTTACCACACGAATGTACAAATAATGCACTTTCCACTTCGGTATCGAAAGAAATGTCTGTAAATATATAGTTATTAATTATAATTTGCCGAAGCAGCTGGATCAGGAAGTGGAGACGGTTGAGTCGAACACTTACCATATGAGGGATATGATACTCATCTATCATGATGAAAAAAGGTTCGTTTTTGAAATATGTCAAGTGAGACACGAAGTTAATTTTTTCCTCCAACATTTCTTAACTGGTCATCCACAAATGGCACTTTTTGGAATGTTTTGAAAAGATAGAATATTGGGCAGAAGTGGCGGTGGGAGGGTGGAGCAGCAGCAGCAGCAACAGCAACGTTAGATGTTAGCTTCCTCCTCCCACGCTTTGCCGGCACAGGAGCCTGCGCTAACTGGTTGTTGGTACTGCATTTCCTTGTTGGCGATGCCGATACCCAGCGGTCGTTGCTGCTTGTGGTAGCAGTGCTCGAGAGCCATTGTCTCCAAAAGCTAAAATAAGGAAAAGAAACCATGATTAAATATTGCTCCTTGCAAAGAACTGCATTTAAATACACACTTGTTGCTGCTGATGAGCTTGTCGTTGTATTGGATGTAGTACCAGCGGCTGCTGCTGGCGGGGTTCAATCGTGGCCGTCTGCTGTTCCTTGGGCTTCGGAGTGGGAGTAACTTTGACCTGTACCGTGGCCGTATGCTGCTTCTGGAGGCTATCCATCTTCACTTCACTTCACTTACACTTGCGCTTCGATTTGATCGGATCAGATCGAAATTGTTTTGAAATTTTCGCGTGCGCCACAGTTGAAAGTTAAAATTTAATTTGGTCTTGCAGCCCTAGTCAAGTCACGACACGACACGCACCTATCGACTGTTTTAAAAACAGACGAGAACGTACTATGGAGAGTACTATCTACTATAACGTACTCCATAAGAACGTACTATAGTATTATAAATTATATTAATCAATTAATTGATTATTATTAATATAATATATAAAATATATATATTTTATAAAAATATTCTTTCGATACTATTGAATCGATTCTGCCAACGATTCTGCAGCCCTAGGCAAAAGATCCGTTATGTTTTGGCGTCGCCGCGGAAAAATGCAAAAAAAAAAAATGGTGACCACGGACGGACGAAATTTAAATTAAAAGTGTCTAGTTAGAATTTAATGGAGTAAAGCGGAAAAAAACGGAAACCGACGCGGAATCGGACACTGACGCACCGACCGGATCACCTACGGGATCACGACTACGCGCAGCCCACACAACTTTATTTCTACTACTTCAGCAGCGACACTGATGACTTTGACTTAACTACGGACAGGGGGGAATTTTCCGGCCATTTATCCGACGCGTCCTCGGTGTCTGCCGCATCGTCGGTGACAACAGTCGTCAATGTATACGAGATCCTGCTGCAGAGCGGCAGTGCAGGCGAGCGCTTGCTGATAAAGCAACGCAAGCAGGAGATGATAAGCCCAAGAGAGATTTCTCTTGTAGCGAAATATTTTATGAAGAACAACATTGAGCGCAGAAACTATATAATTGTCATAAAAACAGTGTCCGAGCAGAAAGGAAAGGCAAGAAAGCCAAGTCAGACAGTGTCGCCACTGCTTTTCCCCTACGCTGGCCATCCAGATCCCATTAAGGATATGATGAGCAAACAATCTTCGGAACCGAGTATATTTGAGGCTTTCCTCGTTGGCTTAGAGTAGAATTGACCAATATGATATGATAGATCTTGGATTAGAATAAGAGCTTATGAACGAACGCATTTATGGGAAAACTTTATTGAAAATCATAATAGCAAAGTACACAAGTAATAAAATCATATTTAAATACAAATCTCAAGATCAAATCGATTATATAGTAATACATTGTTTGCAAGGTTCAACATTTAAGGGATAACTAGTTGTAAAAACGTGGATTCTATGTCTCGGTCCTGTATGACCAACAGCTATTGGACCGTTTCTTAATTGATCACGCCTTCTGCACGTACGTTCAACGCATCCAGCAGGGCACCCATGGGAGTAGATGGAGCAAAACTCTCGATGGTGTTGGCCAATTTATTCTTCATGTTGCGTAGACGCAGTGAGGCGTGTATGAAGGTCACCGAAATGGGCAGCAGCAAGGTAAAGGCGGTCAGCAGCACGGCGCTAATCAGGTGCAGAAAAAGATATCCGCCAAGCAGAGCACCAGCCAGGATGTACCATTTCTGTTGAGCGTTTTGTTCGGCCACAATTGCATTCCCTCCCGTCAGACGGCTTGCAATGAAGCTGGGCTTCGATTTGCTGCTGAAGAATTGCCAAATGACGGCGATGATCAAGGCCTGCACAATCAAGCCACTGATTATCTTGGTTGGATTGCACACAATCATCAGCGCGTAGATGACCAGGCAGAGCAGAATGTAGTTGGTTTGGTAATAGAGCAAGTACTCACCACGCGATTGCCCCAATTGTCGAAATCCTTCAGGTTGGGCAACTGGAAATGCATTTGTTAATGGTAATGCAACAGTTTTCTATAAACAACACATCCCTTTACTCTTCATTTAATATCTGATTAGGCGTCTTTTATTGGCCGTGGTTAGATTTGATCCAATATCAAGGTTTGCTTACGATTATAAAAGGCTGAAGGGCCCCCTTGAAGGGCGAAAATTTCAAATTTCAAATGCTAAACGTGAACGAGAACGTAACGTTCCCTGGAACGTCAGCTGCAATGGAATTACGAAAGCGGCGTGTCCTGCAATGTCCCAGGATCCCAGTCGCTGGTCGTGGCAGATGTGGCAGAGGAACGTTTTGCTTCCTCACGCCTGCTTCGCTTCTGCAAGGAATCCTGCTTGGTGAAAATTTGCATTAATTATTTGTACGATTTTGTTGTTACAGTTACAACTTACCCGTTCTCTTCGTTCCGGGGTTCTGCTAAGGGTACGAAACCGATTGTATATACAATTACTTCCCACCTTCCGGCACCAAAAGTTCCTCTCGTGGGGACACAGCTCCAACAGCTGCCTGCCCAGCTCTTTACATTGGGAGAAGCTCAGCTCAAGTCCTTCCTTTCTGTACATATTGGTAGCTCCGTCGCATAGTAGACGTACCTCATTCGAGTTCATCTTGTGGCCTATCTTCTTCCGCGCTAGCAGTTCTTTGTAGAGTTTTTGAAGCTTAGAGCTGGACTGCAGCACGTCCACAATTCTTGGATTTGTTATCCTACCCGTGCCCTGCTCCTCTTCTGCCTCCGACAGCGGTGAGAGCGGAGCTAGAGGCTGCTCCTCTTCTTCCATTAAAGCGTTTATGCTCTCCTGGAGATCCGCTTCAAACGGCGTCTGCTGTTGCTGTTGTGGCGTTTGTTGCTCATGCTGTTGCATCTCAGATGGGGATGGCGAGCTCACATGTGCCTGAGCCTGGGCCTCTGCCTGTGCCTGTGCCTGTGCCTCTGCCTGTGCCTGGGACTCGTCCTTCCATGGGAAGTGACTGCGAGCCGACAGCGGGGCAGTCAGCCAGAGAGGCACCATATATGTATATATAGTGACATATCCATAATTCCCCACATCCCATACACATTATGTTTATGTACAATTCATCCTCCCCATCCACACAAGTAACAGGACCCCACTCAAGAATCAATAACTGTTTCTTCCCATACTCCAAGCTAGGGCCCCCCATAATATAAACAATGGACCACATTGTTTCATCAACATTAGAATCACGCCACTCTCGAGAAATCGATTCTTTAGAATCACGCCACTCATGAGGACCAATCAAAGCTAGACATAAAATCAAGGAGTATCACATTCCTAGCTCCGTCATGTAATGCAACACCGATCGCCAGCAGTGGATGCCTTTCATCAAAGCCGACGCATCCCCAAATATCGATCCAGGCACGTACGCCACCGACACGAAGATGCAGCCGAGGAAAGCAACGCCCGAAGCCAGAGTCGGGAGTTCCAAGAGAAGGGCTCATGGAAACTAGCCAGCAGCAGAGAGATCAGTTCCGTTTGAGACAAGCAGACCCAAAGTCAAGTCGGGGAATTCATTTAAATCTTGTGACATAAAGATATTTAAGTTGTAAAATAAAAGTCTTTTTTAAAAACTTAAAATCGAGTTGCGGATATTTAACTGGCGCAGTCGGTAGGATTTCGTTTAAAATTAACTCCTATATTTCGGTAATGGTCAGCTTGTGTAATTTCTAATTACTGTGATCACGTAATCCCGGAATCGTTAATAAAATTGAGAAATCCGCCAAAGAACCTATGTGTTACGAGCACATACGATTTGCAAAACTAAAATTAAGTGAACTGAAGTAAGCGGAGATAGTGATCCACCAAGAACAGTGAAACACTAAATACAAAATCAAAAAACTTACAAGTGAACCAAAATAAAGTTAAAAACTACTGAAAACAAAACAAAACCCAATCAACACCAACAACATGGCGTTACCACCACTATCATTGAGCGAAATCCACTTGAACCAGGCACTGCTGTCGATCAGACAAATACCTGCCTATGACGGTTCATCTGGACAGCTAAGCTCATTTATCAAACGAATCGAATATGTATGCGGATTATATCCAACTGAAGATCTTCGCCAACAAAGGATCCTATTTGGAGCGACCGAGATCCAACTGTCAGGAGAGGCACAACGCATATCGCAAATGATACAACCCAACACGTGGCTCGAACTGAAGACGGCGCTGATCAACGAGTTCAAAAATCACACACCATATGAAGAACTCTTACGACAACTATACACCACCAGATTCAACGGCAGTCTTCGTAAGTTTATAGAAGAATTAGAGATAAAAGCATTATTAATAAACAATAAGCTAAACTTAGAAAACATACCAGAAAATAATGTCATTTATAAAAACGCTTTGAACAACACAATTAAAGATGTCATTACTCGAAAACTTCCTGACAGAATGTTCATGACCTTAGCAAGAAAAGATATTACCACATTGTCTAATCTTAAGAAGGCAGCACAAGAAGAAGGATTGTACGAAGCTAGTACAACAGATTCAGGTACAAATAAAGATCAATCGAAATCGTCTAAATCAAATCGAAAGAATGTTGGAAACTATTATCCAAATTATAATACTACAAACTATCACAATCAAACTCAGAGTTCATCTGGAACAGGTCAGACTAATCGAACAAATCAAAATCAAAATTCCCAAAATCCTGGATTATACAATGAGTTCAAAAATTCCTTGAATCAAGGTAGGGCTCAGAATCCATTCAATCAGCAAATATCTCAAAACCAAGCTAGTGGGAGTGGACCCAACCAACCTACTAAAAGAGGGAGGGAGAGCCAGAGTGGCCAAACGAAGATGGACGTAAATTTTCATCAAGCCGCCTCGGAAGAAACCGAGGAGGACCCTATATAAACATTACCATTAATAAAAGAATATTAAGGTGTATCGCTGACTCGGGATCATCGATCAACATCATGAAAGAAAATTATACAGATTCCGAGATAAAAGACGATAACCTTACGGTCCATACCATCAATGGACCTGTCCGTTTAACTAAGAGTATAATGAGGAATGCGAACAAAACATGTCCGTCCGAACAAAAGTTCTACATACATAACTTTTCCGAAAATTATGATATTTTATTAGGAAGAGAATACTTGATGGCAAGTAAAGCCGTCATCGATTACAGAAATGACACTGTAACACTAGGAGCTAGGTCGTACCCAATCATTCAGAGTGGAGAAGCTATTGAAGCCGGCAAGACCGCACAGAAGTGCACTGATCCCTCTACAAAAGAAGAGAAGATCGCACCTAAGTGCCTTGACCCATCTCCAGAGGGAGATCAATACTTCGCTTCCGCTCTAGACAGTGAATTAAGGGAATGTAATCAATTAAGATTGGAACACTTAAACGACGAAGAGAGGGAAGGGTTAAAGAAGGTCTTATATGAGTTTAAGGATGTGCAGTACAGAGAAGGTGACAATTTGACTTTCACAAGTACAAGCAAGCACGAGATCAAAACTCAACATGAAGACCCGGTCTACAGACGACCATACAAATATGCCCAGATACATGATCAGGAGGTAAACCAGCAAATCAAAGATATGATCAGGCAGGGAATAATTCGAAAGTCGAATTCTCCTTACTGCTCGCCCATATCTATGATTCCGAAGAAGATAGATGCTTCAGGAAAGCAAAAATATCGAATGGTAGTAGACTATAGAAGTCTAAATGAAATAACAGTTAAGGACAAATTCCCAACTCCACGAATGGATGAAATCCTAGACAAACTAGGTAAATGTCAGTATCTTACGACAATCGATTTAGCAAAAGGTTTCCATCAAATACCCATGGAACCTAGCTCAATCCCCAAAACTGCGTTCTCCACTAAGCAATGACATTACGAGTTCACTCGTATGCCCTTTGGGCTAACCACTGCCCCAGCTACCTTCCAAAGATGTATGAACAATCTGCTAGAAGAGTTAATCTTCAAAGATTGCTTTGTATACTTAGATGACATCATTATATTTTCCACTTCATTGGAAGAACACTTGTTGTCACTAAGGAGAGTATTTGGAAAGTTGAGAGACGCCAACTTGAAGCTACAAATGGATAAATGTGAATTCATGAAAAAGGAAACTGAATTCCTAGGTCATGTAGTCACTACTGAAGGAATAGTACCAAATCCAGGCAAAATCTCTGCCATTGTCAAATTTCCAATACCAGAAACGACTAAACAAATAAAGTCATTCTTAGGTCTGTGCGGGTTCTACAGGAAATTCATTCCTAATTTTGCAAACATAGCAAAACCCATGACACTCAAACTAAAGGAAGGAGCTGTCATAGACCCCAAGGAAGAAAAGTACGTCGAGGCATTTGAGAGACTAAAAGTACTCATCACCTCAGACCCTATCCTTGCGTTCCCAGACTTTGACAAAATGTTCACGGTAACAACCGACGCTAGTAACATAGCATTGGGAGCGGTTTTGTCACAAGAACACAAACCGATCTGCTACGCTAGCAGAACCCTAAATGAACATGAAATAAACTATTCAGCCATCGAAAAGGAATTATTAGCGATCGTATGGGCAACCAAGTATTTCCGTTCATACCTGTTCGGTAGAACATTCGAGATACAAAGCGATCATAAACCCTTGATTTGGTTGAACAACCTCAAGGAGCCAAATATGAAATTACAAAGGTGGAAAATAAAACTGAATGAGTTTGATTTTAAAATGAAATATCTACCAGGCAAAGAAAATCATGTAGCTGATGCCTTATCAAGGGTAAAGATTAATGAAAATCTCCTTGGAGAAGCTTCCAATAGCGTTGGTGCAACTGTACATAGCGCACAGGAAGACAATCTTAATCACATTGCTATCACGGAAAGACCAATTAACTATTACAATCGGCAAATTGAGCTAATAAAAGGCAATGAAGATAAGGTAGAAACAATTCGTTATTTTCACAAGCTAATCATCAAGATCACGTATAAGGAAATGACTAACACCTTAGCGAAGGATATAATAAAGGAATATCTATGCACCAAAAAGAGCGCATTATATTTCCATAACGAAATAGATTTTCCTCCATTCCAAAAAGCCTATTTAGAAATCATTAATTCTAACAATATAACCAAAGCTATTAAATCAAGCACGAAACTCCTAGATATTCAGAATTACGCTGAATTTAAAGCACAGCATTGCAAGCATGGCTGAATGCGGAAAACGTCAAAATAGAGATCACTTCCAGCAAAAATGGAATATCTGACGTAGAAAGATTTCATAAAACAGTAAATGAAAAATTAAGAATAATATCTAGCGAGGATAACCCAGAAGATAGATTCACGAAGTTTGAATTAATTCTTTATACTTATAATCATAAAACCAAACATAATACCACAAATAGGACACCAGCTGATATATTCATTTATGCAGGCTCACCTGATTATGACACCCAACTAAATAAAGTGAATAAAATCACTCAATTAAATAAAAACCGCATAGAGTATGAAGTAGATACCCGCTATAAACTATCACCTCTAGTTAAGTCTAAGGTAACAAATCCTTTCAAAAGGACGGGCGAAATTAGCCAGGTAGACGAAAAACATTATGAAGAAAAGAATAGGGGTAGGAAAATAACTCATTATAAATCAAAATTCAAGAAAAAGAAGAAATCTAATAGAAGCAAATATAATAATTCCAGAGAAACCGAGGAAGTTAATGGAATCGGCGAACTTCAACACAATTAAAATCCTCATCTTCCTCATAATTACCATCGTAATGGCACAGGGCCAAAACATAGAAATAAATCCTATAAAATCCCAAAACGGATATATGATATTCAAAACTGGATCGATTAACATACCTATCAATTACAAATACCATTATCTAACTGTTAATGTAACTAAAACCGAAGAACTATACCAAAATTTATTAATGCAAGCCGCTAAATTCCAGGACATAATCCAAATAAAATATCTAGTAGACAAATTGCAAAGAGAAATGAACGGGCTAAAAATAACCAAAAGAAATAAAAGAGGCCTAATCAATATAGTAGGAACAGCCTACAAATATCTCTTTGGAACACTAGATCAGGAAGATAAAGTCGATTTGGAACAAAAAATAGAAAATTTAGCCAGCCATAGCATTCAAATGAATGAACTAAATTTGGTAATAGATGCAGTTAATAGCGGAATAAACGTTATAAACAAACTAAATGAAGAAAAAGACAGGAATCAACAAATAGAAATTTTGATATTCAATTTACAACATTTCACAGAATATATCGAAGATATAGAACTAGGTATGCAATTAACTAGGCTCGGTATATTTAATCCAAAATTATTAAAACAAGACTACCTGGAACAAATAAATTCTGAGAAAATACTAAATATAAAAACCTCCACATGGCTAAAATCCGATACCAACGAAATTCTAATAATTTCCAACATTCCCAAAGACATTACAAAAGTACCAATCTATAAAATCGTTCCGTATCCAGACGAATTAAATAACATGTTAACAGATATGAAATACGACAAGTACTACATAAAAAATGAAGAAGTATTTGTTAAAGAAACTAGATTGAAAACCAATGACAATTGTATAAAAGGAATTTTAATGCAAATTCCCACTAAATGTCCATATTCCAAAACTTTTCAAAACTTTCAAATAAACTTTATTGAACACTTCACAGTCCAAGTTCAGTCCAAGTTCAACAGGAACTGGAATTCCTGTGTGTAAAACTGATTCTTCCCGCTTTCGCTATATTCATTACTTGCTCGTATATCCCACCTTCTTTGGATATTTCAATTTATGAGCAGCACTTGTCCGCTTTAACCGCTGTTTCTTCCTCGCTATCTGATAAAGATCGTATGATAGTTCTTGGTGACTTCAACTTGCCAGGAACTGTTTGGTCTTCGGTAAACGAGTCTAGTATCCTAGTGCCCATGTCACGACATGACTTTGTTGACGGCTTGCTTGACCTATCCCTGTCTCATGTGAATAATTCCTTGGGTCGATTGCTTGATCTGTGCTTTGTATCGGATCCGACCATAGTGTTGTTAACCCGAGCCCCTCCGCTCACTATACCTGAAGACGCCCCCCACCCGACTTTCGAGGTGTCGCTAGATATAGGACCAACTGTATTGGATCGGTCGAGTAGGCTGCCCGAACGTGTCCGCTGCTTTCGTAAAGCCGAGTTTGCGAAGCTTAATAACCTCATTAGGGATTTTGATTGGTCCGCTTTGTACTTGTGCACTGATATCATAAAAGGCACAAACATTTTGTACAATGCTCTTGGCACATTTTTCGATTCTTGTGTCCCGCTTTCTTGTCCGACTAGATCTGGAAAACCCCCTTGGTTTACCAAAGAGTTATCCAGTCTAAAAAACTTAAAATCAAGACTTTATAAAAAATTTCAAGAAGTGGGTTCTCCTACTTCTCACTCTCGCTATGTATTAGCTCGGTCAAACTTTTCAGTTCTTAATGCTCAATGCTATAAGAACTACCTATCTCGATGCAGGATACGTTTTTCTCAGGACCCTAAACAGTTTTACAGCTTCGTAAACAGTAAGCGTAGAACGTCCGCACAACCATCCTCGCTATCATTTTGTAATTCGTCGGCAAATAATGATCAGGCAATTGCCGATCTTTTTGCCCAATTCTTCCAAACCACCTATTCTGAGGAAAGCTACTCTGGTCATCCGTACCCATACGGTTTACCGAGGTCGAACGGCATTTTCAGTCCCTTGTTAAATGAATGTTCCCTACTTCATGATCTTCGACTAGTTAAGCCGGTGTTTTCACCGGGTCCAGACGGGGTTCCAGGTTGTGTACTCAGGTACTGCGCCGAGGCTCTGTGTGGACCTTTGCTTAAACTATTCACCCTATCCATTGATTCTTCTTGCTTCCCCCGATCTGGAAGGAATCGTTTATAATTCCTCTCCATAAAAAAGGTAGCAAGTCTGATGCAAAAAATTATAGAGGTATAGCAAAGTTATCCGCTATTCCTAAAATGTTTGAGAGGGTTTTAACTCCGCACTTGCAACATCTCTGCAAGTCACTTATATCTCCAACTCAGCATGGATTTATAAGGCGGCGATCAACCACCACGAACTTGTTAGAGTTTACCTCTTTCATTATTAAAGGCTTTCAATGTAACTTACAGACGGATGTTATTTACACCGACTTTAGTAAAGCATTCGACTCTGTAAACCATTCCCTTTTAGCGCATAAACTTGACCTTTTAGGGTTTCCGCCCAACCTCCTGAGATGGATTTCTAGCTATCTTTGTTCTAGGTCTCAAAGAGTCCTCTTCAAAAACTCCCTCTCTTTACCAGTAAAGGTTTCTTCGGGAGTACCACAAGGCAGCCATCTAGGCCCCTTACTCTTCACACTCTTTATTAATGACTTACCTTCAGTATTAACATACTCTCGAGTACTTATGTATGCGGATGATGTTAAACTCTGTGTCCAGTACAAGGACATTTCATTTCATTCTCGCTTGCAATCCGATCTCAATAACTTTCAGTCATGGTGTTGTGCAAACTTGTTACACCTTAATACCTCGAAATGCAAAGTTATGACATTTCATCGTTCTAGCCCTTTGTTGGCACCCTACACCCTATTTTGTGGTTCTCTTGAGAGAATTACCCTGGTGGATGATCTGGGTGTTATGTTAGACCCCAAGTTAAAGTTTTCCGAACACATTTCTACCATGGTAAATAGGGCCATGGGCGTGCTTGGGTTTATAAAGAGGTGGTCAAAGGAATTTGACGACCCCTATATAACAAAGACTCTCTATACCTCGCTTGTTCGTCCGATCTTAGAATACGGCTCCTGTGTATGGTGCCCTCAGTACAAAGTACACCAGGACCGTATAGAATCAGTACAGAAAAACTTTTTACTCTTTGCTCTGCGGGGCCCTAACTGGGATGCGGGTGTAAGACTCCCATCTTACTCTAGTAGACTACTATAAGTAAACCTCCCATCCTTAGTTAACCGTAGAAAAATGCTTGGTGTGATATTTATGCACAACTTGATCAGGGGTGACATAGACAGCCCTGATCTGTTGAGCCGCATAAACTTCACGATTCCTTTTAGACTGACTAGAAATTTTATACCGTTGTTCCTTCCACTTTGTAGATCGAATTATTCCTTGCATGAACCGTTTAGGGTCTTATGCTCGGATTATAATTCCCTCTACCATATTATATCCACCACTAATTCTCTTCCTCTTATTAAATTATTAATCCTTACACACCTTTCTATTAATTAGTAACTGTAGTGGTATTTGTACTTTGATTGCATGCTTAGTTTCTTAGTAAGTTTAGTACTAATTTTCCTCGAATGTTAGTCTAATAGCTATCTTTCTTGCATGTTCGCGTTTGGTTCGGCTACGCACCGCGCGTCATGCGGCAGCGCCCCTCGGTCGGTTGGGCGGGAGGAGGGCTGCGGTTTGCCTGGGATCCGCGCGTAACAGCCTTCTGCTGGTGTCACACGGGCCACTTGACGGTGCAGTAACTGCATCGCCTCTTGAAAGATGCAGTCATTGCATGTCAACGTCCACAATATACTAATCACATGGAATCTTCCAAAAACAACGCTAAACCAGAATTGTGTAAGCCAAGAAATCAAAGCGGAAGGAAATACCATTATAAAAATCTACAACTGTTCAATACAATTAAGTGAATTTACAATATCAAACACAATGTTAGATTTTGCCCAGAATGTTTATGTCAACAACAACATAACTAAAACGAGGGGGAACGTTGTGAGTTGCTGCGGACACCGCAACTCTACAGTTATACCCGATACTTAGTCAGTATGGCTCTCCTCCGGCAGACGCCGCTAATATTAAACGACACGACAAAGAGTGCGTGCGAGAGAGACAGAAAATCAGTCTGAGCGTGACGTCGGGCGCTGCGTAGCCAGTGCAAATTGATTTGTTCCTTTTGGGTATAAAAATGATCCGATCTGATCCAGATTCAGCAGTCTGATAGATATGGTCATTATCTATGATTCTGCGTTTTTAGTTTTCTCGAATCTGCAATATTGTGGATGCAACAGATTTTCGTTCTTTGTGGGGGCGGAAGGGGGTGGGGCGAAATTCTGAGATATACGTTTTATAGTGAGATCTAACAGAAGTGCGGATACCAAATTTGGTTACTCTAGCCATAATAGTCTCTGAGATTTGTGGATGCCCCAGATTTTCGTCCTTTGCGGGGGCGGAAGGGGGTGTGGCGAAATTTGGACACGAAACGGAGTTGTAGAATGCGTTGCGAAGATCCATTTATTTGGATGTTGGGTTTTTAGCCACACCGTATTAGCCTTTGTGTGTGTTACCTGACACAGTGTTTCTGTTTTATTGTTAAACAGTTGAAACTCACAGCAATTGTCCACATTGAAGATCGTCTGATGGTCAAAGCAGATGAACTCCTCGTTGTGTACTTTAACTTAAAGTCTTTAAGACAACGTCGGAATTCCTCTTGGGTAGTGCCCGTGAACTGGTCTCGGTGGATGTTCACCGTTATTATGGTGGTTCTGAGGTCAAATAGATTGGGATGATGCTGAATGTAGGTGACAATTTTGTTGTTCGCTGTGTGGGTCATCAATCTCCGTGGTGTCACTGATCACGTTGTGGGAACGTTTGATTGCCACATCTTCTGGAAAGAGTGGCGCTAGACGAGTGATCGGGCGCTTGTATACGCCAGATGCTGTCTTAACGTCAACCACTCGTACGTGGTTGTCCTGTCCAGGATATGTCTTAATGATGCGACCCATTGGCCACTTCATTACAGGAAGGTTGTCTTCCTTAACCAAAACTAATAATCCTTCAGGTACGTTTGGTGAAGCGGTCTTCCATTTATGCCGAGCTTGCAATTCTTGGAGGTATTCTGTAGACCATTGTTTCCAGAATGAATGCTTTAGGCGCGATACCAATTCCCAGCGCTTGACCACTGTTCTTCCTTGATGATCAGTATTGACGTCAGGAGGCGTTGTCAATGGTTCACCAATCAAGAAGTGTCCTGGGGTGAGCGCTGTTGTTTCAGTGGGATCAATTGACATTGGAGTGATGGGTCGAGAATTGAGAATTGCTTCAATTTCGATTATCACTGTGTTTAGTTCTTCAAATGTCAATGAGGCTGTGTTGGTGGTTGTTATCAACAGCTTTTTTGCTGATTTTACAGCCGCTTCCCAGAGGCCGCCAAAAGATGGAGCCCTGGGAGGAATGAATTTAAAATCCACTTGCTTTTTGTTGCAATGATTCGTGATCAGAGCACTTGCCTTTGAGCTGAATATAGAGTCTTCTAATTCTTTAAGCTGGTTGCTTGCACCCACAAAGTTCGTTGCATTGTCGCAATGAATAGTTTGGCACTTCCCACGTCTGCTTAAGAATCGACGCAGGGCGGCCAAGAATGCATCTGTGGTCAGGTCGCTTACCAGCTCCAGGTGTACTGCCTTTGTGGAAAAGCAGCAGAACACGGCGATGTACGCATTATCTGGTCTTTTGCCTCGGATCTTATGGTGGATCGAGATTGGTCCACAGTAGTCGACGCCTGCATTAAGAAACGGGCGTGCTTGTGTGACTCGTTGTGCTGGGAGATTGCCCATGATCTGGTGCATCAGCTTTGGTCTAGCCTTGGTGCATCTAACACAGCTGTGGATGATGCTTCTAGCCATTGTCTTGTCATTGATAATCCAATATTGTTGTCTTGCGATTGCCCTTAATGCTTGAGCACCAAAATGCATGTTCTCCTCATGTAGCTCCCGCAAGATCATTTTGACGATTGGGTCATTGTAAGGCAGCAAAACTGGGTGTTTTGCGTTGTATGGAAGTAGAGCTTCTTCAAGTCTACCACCAACTCGGATGAGCTCATCGTCTCCTTGGAAGGAGATAACGATATGATCGAGCTCTTTCTATCCACAGTCTTATAGCGTTGGAACTGTTTCAACTCTGCTGTAAACTCGACTTGTTGTATGGTTCGCAGGATTATAGTGCGGGCGTGAGTCAGTTCTTCTGCGCAACGTCGTGGTGTTCGCTCTGTTGGTTTTGTAGCAGAAGCGTAACATATATGCCACAATGCGTTGCAGTTTGTGAAACGAGTTGCTATGTCTGCAAGTATATAATTCATCCCCAAGTGCGCTAGGTGTGATTGGCAAGCTTACATGTTTAGCTTTTCTCTCAAGATTGCTGGGTTCTATGTATGGTGCCTTCGTCCAGTTGTCTCGAGATCCGTGCAGGAATAATGGTCCATATAACCACAGATTGTGATCTGCCAGTCTGCTTGCTGCGATTCCTCTCGACAGGACATCTCCTGCGTTGTTGGCCGATGACACGTGACGCCATTGTGACTGGTTTGTTAGTGCCTGGATTTTGGCTATTCGATTTGCCACAAAGGTATGGTATGTTGATGACGATGCGTTTATCCAGGATAACACAACAGTGGAATCACTCCAAAGCCATCCTGAAACCGTGTTAATGTCCATGTGCAGATCCTGTCGGACTCGGTTTGTGAGCTCGGCACAGAGGACTGCAGCACAAAGTTCTAACCGTGGTAGCGATTGTTTGGCTGTCGGCGCCACACGTGATTTCGAACAGAGCAGTCTTACTGACACTTGGTTGTTTTTGTATGTAGCGCGTACATATACAGCTGCGCCATATGCTCGTTCTGATGCATCTACAAACGTATGGAGTTCTTGGGTAACTGGAATTTTACCATCGTAGATATGCCGGGGAATTTGCATTTTGTTCAATGTTTGTAAGTCGTCCCGGTATTCTTTCCATTCGATTTGGTGTTGTAATGGTAATTCGTCATCCCAATCCAGTTTGAGCTCCCAAAGTTGTTGCATGAAGATTTTTGCCTTTACTACCACCGATGCAAAGAGTCCTAGTGGGTCAAAGATTTGGGCCAGTTGGGAACATACCACCCGTTTGGTGATGCGTGTAGCCTGGCTTTTTTGTGTTCGTCCACACAATGTATCCTTTTTCGGCATCCAGATGAGACCCAGAGTTTTCACGCTGTAGTGCTCTAGTGTCTCTCCTAATTTTACATCGGTTACAATATCCTCTTTGGGGATTCCTTGGAGAAGTTGCTCATTGTTGGAGCACCACTTGCGCAATTTGAATCCGGACGTTAGCAATATCTTATTTAGTTCTTGTCGAACATGAATTGCCTCTGGAATCGTGTTTGATCCAGTTAGACAGTCGTCAACATAGAAATCTGTTTTTAATGTTGTTGATCCTACTGGTAGTCTGTCTTTGTATTGTATTGCCAAATGATCCAGACATTTTGTTGCTAGGAACGGAGCAGCTGTTGTCCCATATGTTACTGTTTTCAGGCGATAGTACCTGATCTCTTCGGATGGATTGTTTCTCCAGACTATCATCTGATGGAATTGATCCTCCGGATTCATCCACACTTGCTGGTACATCTTTTCTATGTCCGCTGTGAATACGTACTTATGAATTCGAAATCGTAGCAGAATGGACATAAGTTCGCTCTGAACAGTGGGTCCAGCCTGCAGAATGTCGTTCAAAGATTTCCCGATTGTTGATTTGCATGAGGCATCGAATACTACCCGAAGCTTTGTGGTGGTGCTCTCAGGTTTGAGTACACAATGATGTGGAATGAAGTAGTGCCTTTTGGGAACTTTCATATGGGAACTTCATATGTCCTAGTCCTTCATACTCTTCCATGAAGTCCACATAACTCTTCCAAGTTTCTGTTGAGCTTCGCCGCTCCAACGCTAGGAATCTTTTTGTTGCGGTTTCCAACGACTCCCCCAGGGCTGAAGGGTGTTCGGAAAATGGGAGCTTTACAATAAAACGGCCGTCTGAAGCTGTCTGAAGATTTTCTATAAAATGAGCTTCACACCGTGCTTCCACTGGAGTGCGTGGTTTGTCTTCCGTCTCTAGATTGTCCAGAGTCCAGAATCTTTCCATGAGCTCGTTTACTCCCGTTGCACAAATGGGTGAGGAATTGTGGGCTGATTTGACTTTTCCTGCCACCATCCATCCCAGTTTCGTGTTTTGTAGCAACGGGCCTCCTGTCCTTAGCTGCTGTTGATCTGGTAGCAGCAGCGAGTAGTAATGCTCGGCTGTCGATTTTGCCTGGTTTATGGAAGTTTGGATCTGCCAGTGAGATCTTGCTTGGTACGTTTAAGCTATCTGAATCGAGTGCCTGAGCTGGTTGATCAGCTATTATCTGTGGTAGTACGAAAGCTTCAATTCTTTGCGTAAAACCATTGTGAAGGGATTTCATGAGCACATTTACTCGTGCTCTGCTGGTCTTTGATTGACCTCCAATTCCTTCGATCCGTAATGTTGTGTCTTTTAGTTTGAGTGACAACATTGATTCCATTCGTTCAGAGATCAAGTTTATCTGTGATCCTGAATCTAGCAGTGCTCTGAAATTAGCAACCTGCCCGTTCTTGGCTTCTACTGCCACCTTTGCTGTGGCCAGAAGATTGTAACTATTGTTACTTGCTGCACCAATCGTCGGGCCTCTGGATTCTGTAGCTGCGCCTGATGCTGTTTCCAAATGTAGCATCGTGTTGTGCTTCTTGTCACACTTGAAGCAGTTTCGACCAGGGCATGCGTTTGTTTTGTGATTTGTTCTAAAACAATTAACGCACATTTTTTGTTTTTGTACCCAATTTAGTCGTTCTGATGGAGATTTGGAACGAAACTCTTCGCATCCGTAGAGCCAATGGCTTGCTTTTTTGCAGAATGTGCATAAGGGTGCTCGCGTTCTCCCTGTGTTTGCTGATGCACATGTCGGGCCTTTTGGCTCTCTCCTTGATGCTGGTGGCTTCTTACTGGTTCCTAGAACCCGAATTCTTTGCTCCAAGAACTGAAGCATCGTATCCAGCGCCTGAATGTTCTTTGAGCTTCCCAATGATTGCTCATACAAGGCCTTATTTGTTACATCCAGTTTGTTTCTAATAATGGCAATCAATATCGGATCCCATGTAGATATATTGATGCCCAATCCCTTTAGTGATGCAAGGGATTCTATGGTTGTTATATACAACTCTTTTAATGACTTGGGATCGTCATTAATTGTTTGGTGATTGAGGAAGCGGTTCAGTACCGTGTTCGAAACATCTCTGGGATGCGTCAACTAGTATTTCCCAAGCGGCTTCATAATTTTCTTCCTTTAGATCGATATAACGAATCAATCTTTCTGCCTCGCCGGTAACGGTGGTTTTAAGATACCACATCTTTTTCACCGTAGGCATGTTGGTCTCATGCACCATGCATGAGAAAAGATCGAAGAACTGGGTCCATTTTAATAGATCCCCATCAAACTTTGGGATGCTGATGCGTGGAAGATGCACGTTATCCGTGTTTGGTGTGGCTGATTTTGCCAATGCTCTTTGGACCTTACTTTCCAGTGTTAGGTAGGATTCGATGTCATATCCTCCTTCCACTGGGTCCTCGTATTCCTCATGAATTGTGAAGTGGACTTCCTGCGCTTGAGTCCATAGTGATTTTATCAAATCACTTGATGTGCGTCCTTCCGCCTCTGAAAGTTGTTCCAGATTGCGTTTAATGGACTCTACTATGGCCTTTTGTCGGCGACATAGTGAAAGCAGTTTGCTGTAATCCTTCGAGGGCTGCTGGATCAGACCGCTTTCTTTGGGATCTACTGGAGGATTCTCATGCTTTTCTTTAAAGATGATTTGACGTTCCCCACGAGCACTAGACGTCTGTGATAGCTTATCCATGCATTCGGTAAAGATCGTAATGTGTTGCTTACATGTTGTACGTAAGTCTTCGCGGAATTTTACGTATTCATCCGTTTTGTCTGTATCGCGAAGTTTGGAGTCGTTTTTGTTGAAGCGATTCCACGCATTTTCGAGTGCTGATATTTTGGCTTGAAAATAAGAGGCCGTTTGCTTTCGTTCTTGGGAATCTTTTTTAAAGTTCCGAATGCACCTCGATATTTCCTCACCAATCTCTTGCTGCACATCCATTGCCATTGTAGCGGCAGCTTCTGCCTCCATATGTATATCCATTCTATCTGTTTGTACTTATTACTTTTGACCCGTTGGGAGTGTTTTATTTGCTTTGCAGCTGGATACGCTCTGAATCGCAACCATTTTTGGTCAGAAAGGTAATAGTACAGGTGATGTGTTGGATGGAGGGATTTGTGCTGTTTCCAATTTATGGAACGCACGGAACAACAAAAATTGATTACCTTGGTGGTAATCGAATTCTATAGCTGTTTTTCTGTTGGCTGATAACCTGAATATGTCAGATTTGCCAAAGTGATACTTATTGGTAGGAGATGCTACCGTAAGTGTATGGCCTGATGCCAAATTTTTATTGAAGATGTCCTGTTGACTGCTTCAATCTGATGTCCAGATCGAATCCTTTCACTGCAGCTTGTTAGACAGTTTGAAAGGATGACCAAGGTCGGGGTCACCAAATGTTAATGTGTGTGTGTGTGTAGGAAGCTGGGTTGCATACGGTACATAAACCGTCTACAGTTTGGTCGTCGCAACTATAACTTGAACCAGTTGGACTGCGAAGTGGGTATTATACGGTGCGCAAGTGAGGATCTGAACACACGGCGACAGCCTCTGATGATTGCGATGGAAGATGAGTGACAGGCAGCTATGGTACTGTTTCTGATACTGAGTTTTATTGAACAAATTCATCTCCTTATATAGCTAACAGTGGTACTCTTATTCTATGGGAAGGAACGCACAGGCTCCTTGTGAGTGTATTTTTATACCCGATACTCAAAATGAGTATTGGGGTATATTAGATTTGTGGTAAAAGTGGATGTGTGTAACGTCCAGAAGGAATCGTTTCCGACCCCATAAAGTATATATATTCTTGATCAGCATCAATAGCCGAGTCGATTGAGCCATGTCTGTCTGTCCGTCCGTCCGTCTGTCCGTCTGTCCGTCCCCTTCAGCGCCTAGTGCTCAAAGACTATAAGAGCTAGAGCAACGTTGTTTTGGATCCAGACTTCTGTGATATGTCACTGCTACAAAAATATTTCAAAACTTCGCCCCGCCCACTTCCGCCCCCACAAAGAACGAAAATCTGTGGCATCCACATTTTTAAAGATACGATAAAACCAAAAACGCAGAATCGTAGAGGATGACTATATGTTTTAGAATGTAAAATCTCAACCAGATCGTATAATTATTATAGCCAGAATCAAGAAAACAATTTCATTCTTTCTCGCTCTGTCTCTCTCTAACACACAGGTTTCATGGTCGGCTTTGCCAATTGCAAAATATGAGTTCAAGGATCTCAGAACCTATAAGATCCAGAGCAACCAAATTTGGTATTCACACTCCTGTGATATCGGACCTTGACCGTTTCGAGTCCAAATTTCGCCACACCCCCTTCAGCCCCCGCAAAGGATGAAAATCTGGGGCATCCACAAATCTCAGAGACTATTATGGCTAGAGTAACCAAATTTGGTAACCGCACTTTTGTTAGATCTCACTATAAAACGTATATCTCAGAATTTTGCCCCACCCCCTTCCGCCCACACAAAGGACGAAAATCTGTTGCATCCACAATATTGCAGATTCGAGAAAACTAAAAACGCAGAATCATAGATAATGACCATATCTATCAGACTGCTGAATCAGGATCAGATCTGTTCATTTTTATACCCAAAAGGAACAAATCAATTTGCACTGGCTACGCTGCGCCCGACGTCACGCTCAGACTGATATTCTGTCTCTCTCGCACGCACTTTTTGTCATGTCGTTTAATATTAGCGGCGTCTGCCGGATGAGAGCCATACTGACTAAGTATCGGGTATAACTGTAGAGTTGCGGTGTCCGCAGCAACTCACAACTTTCCCCTCGTTAGTTATATTTCAGTGCATTTACTTAGGTACTTGGCAGCAATAAAGTAGATAGTTTATTGCTTGATCCCTTTTGGTGGGTTCGAGTTTACAAGTGCTATTGTCTATTCTTAGTTGCTAATGTATTTTTCGTGTCGTCATATCCATTCACATGAAGTGACATGGACAATTTTATTTATGAGTATTTGTGTATGAGATTGAACTGTATATTCCTAATATTCATTAAATACATGTCTGTGGCTGAACAGTACATATATATTATTAACCATGTGTTTTTTAACCCATAAAATGGGGAAAATGGGGAATTTGGCTACACATCGACCAATCATGTCTAGATTGGCCTGGCAATGGTCAGTCACCACCGCCAGCAGGTTGTTCTCATATCCTGTTTTGATAATCTCGCTTAGAACTTCATCAAGTGCCGACCATATTTTTCGCGAGCCTAGGTGCGACTCGTTTGTGACTGGAACCTGTTGAATACAAGTATTCGAAAATATAATGTTGTTATGTATAAGAATAATACTTACCACACGAATGTACAAATAATGCACTTTGCACTTCGGTATCGGAAGAAATGTCTGTAAATATATAGTTATTAATTATAAGTTGCCGAAGCAGCTGGATCAGGAGGTGGAGACGGTTGAGTCAAACACTTACCATATGAGGGATATGATACTCATCTATCATGATGAAAAAAGGTTCGTTCTTGAAATATGTAAAGTGATACACGAAGTCAATTTTTCCCTACAACATTTCTTAACTGGTCATCCACAAATGGCACTTTTTGGAATGTTTTAAAAAGATAGAATATTGGGCAGAAGTGGTGGTGGGGGGTGGAGCAGCAGCAGCAGCAACATCAACGTTAGATGTTAGCTTCCTCCTCCCACGCTTTGCCGGCACAGGAGCCTGCGCTAACTGGTTGTTGGTACTGCATTTCCTTGTTGGCGATGCCGCAGCAGGAGGCCTGGACACTGCATCTGGTATACCCAGCGGTCGTTGCTGCTTGTGGTAGCAGTGCTCGAGAGCCATTGTCTCCAAAAGCTAAAATAAGGAAAAGAAACCATGATTAAATATTGCTCCTTGCAAAGAACTGCATTTAAATACACACTTGTTGCTGCTGATGAGCTTGTCGTTGGATTGGATGCAGTACCAGCGGCTGCTGCTGGCGGGGTTCAATCGTGGCCGTCTGCTGTTCCTTGGGCTTCGGAGTGGGAGTAACTTTGACCTGTACCGTGGCCGTATGCTGCTTCACTTCACTTGCACTTGCGCTTCGAATGATCAATTAATTGATTATTATTAATATAATATATATAATGTCATATCTATAGTCCATGCTCCGCATACCCTTGTCTATGTCTATTACCCTGCACCCAATTAATATTACGACACCCTCAGCTTCGAACCCTCATAAACAATCTCACGCTCGAAATGGACCACGCGTAGCCGATTGCAGGCAACGTAAACAAACACCCTAAACTAGAAGTTGAACATAAAACAATAGATGCCGCACTAGAATCCAGCCGCACTAGAATCCAGCCGCACCAGAATCACGCCACTCTTCAGAGATCAATTACTAATCGATTCTCAAGAACCGCGCCATCCTAGCTGACCAATCAGAGGCCCTATTCTCAGCCACCCCCAAGTAATGCAACACCGATCATACGCAGCGGAAGCCTTTCATCAAAAGCCGCCTTTCCCACATATCGATCGAGTCACGTACTCCATCTCCAAAGCCGAAGTCGAAGCCAACGCCTCCGAATACAAATCCGAATCCCAAACCGAGCATCATAATATAAATAGTCTACATCTAAGAAGCCAAGTGAGTTCTGTTCAAGACAAACGTCAATCGCGACACCGTCGGAGAATTCAACCAAAGTTAATTCCGTTCAAGACATCAGACCTCAGTCATCGTCGGGGAAATAACTAACCAATGTACGCTAAGTTTAAGTGAAAGAATAAAACCTTTTTTAAAACTTAACTGAAGTGTCGCATATTTAACTGGCGCAGTCGGTAGGATCTCAGTTAAAAGTGAATCTGTTAAAGTTATTTTATTTGTAAGACAGCAGAAGATCAGTGTTTGAGATGCCAAGCTTTTTTGGCACCTATTTGTTTCAAAAATGAAAAGAGATTTCGGGTTAAACTTTATAATTCGTATTTAATCTTGGTGGCTTAGCGGAAGCCGATTGCTTGCTATTGCCAGATAAACTTTATGCGAGATTGATATGCAACCAATGCGCAGAGGGGTTAGCATAGAACTAAACTTTAGACGACGGCGTTAAATCAAAGTGATTGCCGAAGTGGCGGCAGCAGATCAAAGTAGTTGCCGAAGTGGCGGCGGCAGAGAGCCCCTTTAGCGGGAGAGCGCAGCAGCTCTGCAGAACGTCAACGTTTTACAAAATAGGCGGCTCTCTCTGCTCATACAATAATAATGTTAAAGTTACGGTTATTCTTCAGCGGCTGGCCCGAACATACTCCGCCCGTTGGGAGCTAGTCTCTCAACAGATTACTTAAGGGGCAGCAAACATAGCCGAGTGACGGCCCTCCTGATGTTTCCTGAGGATGTCTTCAGGTCAGCGACGCGACACACTCCGTCCTTGCCCAAAACGACATCGACCACTCTAGCCAGTGGCCAACGCATTGGAGGAAGATTTTCGTCCTTCACCAGAACGAGGTCGTTCTTGCAGATGTTTTGCGCGGGGGTACGCCACTTCGCGCGCTCTTGCAAAAGAGTGAGATACTCTTCGCGCCAACGGCTCCAAAATATTTGCTGTAGTTGGGTGACCCGCTGCCAGCCATCCAGACGATTGTAGTTCAGCTTCGTTAGGTCAGGCTCGAGGATTTGCTCATGGGGGCCGCCTAAAAGCAGATGAGCAGGAGTCAAAACGTCTAAATCAACAGGATTTTCTGAAAGCGAGAGCAAAGGGCGAGAGTTAACAATTGCAGTGATCTGACAGATCAGCGCATCTGCGCAGCTCGTCGAAGCTAAGCACAGATGGTCCAACTGAGCGGTACAGGTGATATTTTGCGGTCTTCACGGCCGCTTCCCACAACCCGCCAAAATGCGGAGAGCGAGGTGGGATGAAACGCCAGTCGATCGAGTCAGCCAAGCAGGATTCGTGGACCTCCTTCATATGCGATTCGCTCAGACAAAGCTTCTTTAGCTCCAGAAGCTCGTTCTTGGCCCCAACGAAGTTTGTCGCATTGTCCGACCAAATTTGTCTTGGCCTTCCTCGAGTGGAAGTAAAACGCTTTAGTGCGCCTAGAAACGATGCGGTGGTCAAATCCTTTACGAGCTCCATGTGTATAGCCTTAGAAGTGAAACAGATGAATACGCTAATGTAGCACTTGATCGGAGGCCTCGTGCGGATTTCTGATCGGTAGAAAAAAGGTCCACAGTAATCTACTCCAGTGACTTCAAAAGCTCGAGATCCTTCCAAACGTTCCTTAGGTAGGTCTCCCATGATGTGTTCGACCATGCGCGGCCTAGTCCTGAAGCATCTCACACATCTGCTGACGAACCTTGACACTGCCTTAACACCTCCAATGGGCCAATATTCCAGCCGAATTTTGGATAGCAAGGCGCGAGGTCCGGCATGGAGGTTTCTTTCATGATAATATCTTATCAGCGCAATGGTAATGGAATGTCCCTTTGGCAGAACGAGCGGGTGCTGAGCGTCAAATCCTAGCGATGAGTTGCCAAGACGACCTCCAACTCTAAGTAGTCCAGAATGATCGATGAACGGGTTGAGCGAACTAATAGAACTGGATTTCATGACTTGACCATTGCGCCGAATCTCCTTTATGTCCATCCACAAATTTGCCAGCTGAATGTGTCGAATTAGAAGATGCGTTCCTTGCCGAATATCAGAAACGGTGAGTTCTGGATGCCTAAGACGATGTATAAATTTATGCATGTAGGCGAATGTGCGCTGCATGCGAAAGAATGAATTCGCAAATTTGCATCCGGACGTGAGATCGGCATGTGGAGACGTGAGTAGCAATCCTCTCTTGCGAAGCTCCAAAGTTGCTATGTTGTTAGATGGAGATACAGGCCACTTTTCCTTGTGTGGACGTTGACATGCAATGACTGCATCTTTCAAGAGGCGATGCAGTTACTGCACCGTCAAGTGGCCCGTGTGACACCAGCAGAAGGCTGTTACGCGCGGATCCCAGGCAAAACGCAGCCCTCCTCCCGCCCAACCGACCGAGGGGCGCTGCCGCATGACGCGCGGTGCGTAGCCGAACCAAACGCGAACATGCAAGAAAGATAGCTATTAGACTAACATTCGAGGAAAATTAGTACTAAACTTACTAAGAAACTAAGCATGCAATCAAAGTACAAATACCACTACAGTTACTAATTAATAGAAAGGTGTGTAAGGATTAATAATTTAATAAGAGGAAGAGAATTAGTGGTAGATATAATATGGTAGAGGGAATTATAATCCGAGCATAAGACCCTAAACGGTTCATGCAAGGAATAATTCGATCTACAAAGTGGAAGGAACAACGGTATAAAATTTCTAGTCAGTCTAATAGGAATCGTGAAGTTTATGCGGCTCAACAGATCAGGGCTGTCTATGTCACCCCTGATCAAGTTGTGCATAAATATCACACCAAGCATTTTTCTACGGTTAACTAAGGATGGGAGGTTTACTAATAGTAGTCTACTAGAGTAAGATGGGAGTCTTACACCCGCATCCCAGTTAAGGCCCCGCAGAGCAAAGAGTAAAAAGTTTTTCTGTACTGATTCTATACGGTCCTGGTGTACTTTGTACTGAGGGCACCATACACAGGAGCCGTATTCTAAGATCGGACGAACAAGCGAGGAATAGAGAGTCTTTGTTATATAGGGGTCGTCAAATTCCTTTGACCACCTCTTTATAAACCCAAGCACGCCCATGGCCTTATTTACCATGGTAGAAATGTGTTCGGAAAACTTTAACTTTGGGTCTAACATAACACCCAGATCATCCACCAGGGTAATTCTCTCAAGAGAACCACCAAATAGGGTGTAGGGAGCCAACAAAGGGCTAGAACGATGAAATGTCATAACTTTGCATTTCGAGGCATTAAGGTGTAACAAGTTTGCACAACACCATGACTGAAAGTTATTGAGATCGGATTGCAAGCGAGAATGAAATGAAATGTCCTTGTACTGGACACAGAGTTTAACATCATCCGCATACATAAGTACTCGAGAGTATGTTAATACTGAAGGTAAGTCATTAATAAAGAGTGTGAAGAGTAAGGGGCCTAGATGGCTGCCTTGTGGTACTCCCGAAGAAACCTTTACTGGGCAAGAGAGGGAGTTTTTGAAGAGGACTCTTTGAGACCTAGAACAAAGATAGCTAGAAATCCATCTCAGGAGGTTGGGCGGAAACCCTAAAAGGTCAAGTTTATGCGCTAAAAGGGAATGGTTTACAGAGTCGATATATAATTCATCCCCAAGTGCGCTAGGTGTGATTGGCAAGCTTACATGTTTAGCTTTTCTCTCAAGATTGCTGGGTTCTATGTATGGTGCCTTCGTCCAGTTGTCTCGAGATCCGTGCAGGAATAATGGTCCATATAACCACAGATTGTGATCTGCCAGTCTGCTTGCTGCGATTCCTCTCGACAGGACATCGGCTGCGTTGTTGGCCGATGACACGTGACGCCATTGTGACTGGTTTGTTAGTGCCTGGATTTTGGCTATTCGATTTGCCACAAAGGTATGGTATGTTGATGACGATGCGTTTATCCAGGATAACACAACAGTGGAATCACTCCAAAGCCATCCTGAAACCGTGTTAATGTCCATGTGCAGATCCTGTCGGACTCGGTTTGTGAGCTCGGCACCGAGGACTGCAGCACAAAGTTCTAACCGTGGTAGCGATTGTTTGGCTGTCGGCGCCACACGTGATTTCGAACAGAGCAGTCTTACTGACACTTGGTTGTTTTTGTATGTAGCGCGTACATATACAGCTGCGCCATATGCTCGTTCTGATGCATCTACAAACGTATGGAGTTCTTGGGTAACTGGAATTTTACCATCGTAGATATGCCGGGGAATTTGCATTTTGTTCAATGTTTGTAAGTCGTCCCGGTATTCTTTCCATTCGATTTGGTGTTGTAATGGTAATTCGTCATCCCAATCCAGTTTGAGCTCCCAAAGTTGTTGCATGAAGATTTTTGCCTTTACTACCACCGATGCAAAGAGTCCTAGTGGGTCAAAGATTTGGGCCAGTTGGGAACATACCACCCGTTTGGTGATGCGTGTAGCCTGGCTTTTTTGTGTTCGTCCACACAATGTATCCTTTTTCGGCATCCAGATGAGACCCAGAGTTTTCACGCTGTAGTGCTCTAGTGTCTCTCCTAATTTTACATCGGTTACAATATCCTCTTTGGGGATTCCTTGGAGAAGTTGCTCATTGTTGGAGCACCACTTGCGCAATTTGAATCCGGACGTTAGCAATATCTTATTTAGTTCTTGTCGAACATGAATTGCCTCTGGAATCGTGTTTGATCCAGTTAGACAGTCGTCAACATAGAAATCTGTTTTTAATGTTGTTGATCCTACTGGTAGTCTGTCTTTGTATTGTATTGCCAAATGATCCAGACATTTTGTTGCTAGGAACGGAGCAGCTGTTGTCCCATATGTTACTGTTTTCAGGCGATAGTACCTGATCTCTTCGGATGGATTGTTTCTCCAGACTATCATCTGATGGAATTGATCCTCCGGATTCATCCACACTTGCTGGTACATCTTTTCTATGTCCGCTGTGAATACGTACTTATGAATTCGAAATCGTAGCAGAATGGACATAAGTTCGCTCTGAACAGTGGGTCCAGCCTGCAGAATGTCGTTCAAAGATTTCCCGATTGTTGATTTGCATGAGGCATCGAATACTACCCGAAGCTTTGTGGTGGTGCTCTCAGGTTTGAGTACACAATGATGTGGAATGAAGTAGTGCCTTTTGGGAACTTTCATATGGGAACTTCATATGTCCTAGTCCTTCATACTCTTCCATGAAGTCCACATAACTCTTCCAAGTTTCTGTTGAGCTTCGCCGCTCCAACGCTAGGAATCTTTTTGTTGCGGTTTCCAACGACTCCCCCAGGGCTGAAGGGTGTTCGGAAAATGGGAGCTTTACAATAAAACGGCCGTCTGAAGCTGTCTGAAGATTTTCTATAAAATGAGCTTCACACCGTGCTTCCACTGGAGTGCGTGGTTTGTCTTCCGTCTCTAGATTGTCCAGAGTCCAGAATCTTTCCATGAGCTCGTTTACTCCCGTTGCACAAATGGGTGAGGAATAGTGGGCTGATTTGACTTTTCCTGCCACCATCCATCCCAGTTTCGTGTTTTGTAGCAACGGGCCTCCTGTCCTTAGCTGCTGTTGATCTGGTAGCAGCAGCGAGTAGTAATGCTCGGCTGTCGATTTTGCCTGGTTTATGGAAGTTTGGATCTGCCAGTGAGATCTTGCTTGGTACGTTTAAGCTATCTGAATCGAGTGCCTGAGCTGGTTGATCAGCTATTATCTGTGGTAGTACGAAAGCTTCAATTCTTTGCGTAAAACCATTGTGAAGGGATTTCATGAGCACATTTACTCGTGCTCTGCTGGTCTTTGATTGACCTCCAATTCCTTCGATCCGTAATGTTGTGTCTTTTAGTTTGAGTGACAACATTGATTCCATTCGTTCAGAGATCAAGTTTATCTGTGATCCTGAATCTAGCAGTGCTCTGAAATTAGCAACCTGCCCGTTCTTGGCTTCTACTGCCACCTTTGCTGTGGCCAGAAGATTGTAACTATTGTTACTTGCTGCACCAATCGTCGGGCCTCTGGATTCTGTAGCTGCGCCTGATGCTGTTTCCAAATGTAGCATCGTGTTGTGCTTCTTGTCACACTTGAAGCAGTTTCGACCAGGGCATGCGTTTGTTTTGTGATTTGTTCTAAAACAATTAACGCACATTTTTTGTTTTTGTACCCAATTTAGTCGTTCTGATGGAGATTTGGAACGAAACTCTTCGCATCCGTAGAGCCAATGGCTTGCTTTTTTGCAGAATGTGCATAAGGGTGCTCGCGTTCTCCCTGTGTTTGCTGATGCACATGTCGGGCCTTTTGGCTCTCTCCTTGATGCTGGTGGCTTCTTACTGGTTCCTAGAACCCGAATTCTTTGCTCCAAGAACTGAAGCATCGTATCCAGCGCCTGAATGTTCTTTGAGCTTCCCAATGATTGCTCATACAAGGCCTTATTTGTTACATCCAGTTTGTTTCTAATAATGGCAATCAATATCGGATCCCATGTAGATATATTGATGCCCAATCCCTTTAGTGATGCAAGGGATTCTATGGTTGTTATATACAACTCTTTTAATGACTTGGGATCGTCATTAATTGTTTGGTGATTGAGGAAGCGGTTCAGTACCGTGTTCGAAACATCTCTGGGATGCGTCAACTAGTATTTCCCAAGCGGCTTCATAATTTTCTTCCTTTAGATCGATATAACGAATCAATCTTTCTGCCTCGCCGGTAACGGTGGTTTTAAGATACCACATCTTTTTCACCGTAGGCATGTTGGTCTCATGCACCATGCATGAGAAAAGATCGAAGAACTGGGTCCATTTTAATAGATCCCCATCAAACTTTGGGATGCTGATGCGTGGAAGATGCACGTTATCCGTGTTTGGTGTGGCTGATTTTGCCAATGCTCTTTGGACCTTACTTTCCAGTGTTAGGTAGGATTCGATGTCATATCCTCCTTCCACTGGGTCCTCGTATTCCTCATGAATTGTGAAGTGGACTTCCTGCGCTTGAGTCCATAGTGATTTTATCAAATCACTTGATGTGCGTCCTTCCGCCTCTGAAAGTTGTTCCAGATTGCGTTTAATGGACTCTACTATGGCCTTTTGTCGGCGACATAGTGAAAGCAGTTTGCTGTAATCCTTCGAGGGCTGCTGGATCAGACCGCTTTCTTTGGGATCTACTGGAGGATTCTCATGCTTTTCTTTAAAGATGATTTGACGTTCCCCACGAGCACTAGACGTCTGTGATAGCTTATCCATGCATTCGGTAAAGATCGTAATGTGTTGCTTACATGTTGTACGTAAGTCTTCGCGGAATTTTACGTATTCATCCGTTTTGTCTGTATCGCGAAGTTTGGAGTCGTTTTTGTTGAAGCGATTCCACGCATTTTCGAGTGCTGATATTTTGGCTTGAAAATAAGAGGCCGTTTGCTTTCGTTCTTGGGAATCTTTTTTAAAGTTCCGAATGCACCTCGATATTTCCTCACCAATCTCTTGCTGCACATCCATTGCCATTGTAGCGGCAGCTTCTGCCTCCATATGTATATCCATTCTATCTGTTTGTACTTATTACTTTTGACCCGTTGGGAGTGTTTTATTTGCTTTGCAGCTGGATACGCTCTGAATCGCAACCATTTTTGGTCAGAAAGGTAATAGTACAGGTGATGTGTTGGATGGAGGGATTTGTGCTGTTTCCAATTTATGGAACGCACGGAACAACAAAAATTGATTACCTTGGTGGTAATCGAATTCTATAGCTGTTTTTCTGTTGGCTGATAACCTGAATATGTCAGATTTGCCAAAGTGATACTTATTGGTAGGAGATGCTACCGTAAGTGTATGGCCTGATGCCAAATTTTTATTGAAGATGTCCTGTTGACTGCTTCAATCTGATGTCCAGATCGAATCCTTTCACTGCAGCTTGTTAGACAGTTTGAAAGGATGACCAAGGTCGGGGTCACCAAATGTTAATGTGTGTGTGTGTGTAGGAAGCTGGGTTGCATACGGTACATAAACCGTCTACAGTTTGGTCGTCGCAACTATAACTTGAACCAGTTGGACTGCGAAGTGGGTATTATACGGTGCGCAAGTGAGGATCTGAACACACGGCGACAGCCTCTGATGATTGCGATGGAAGATGAGTGACAGGCAGCTATGGTACTGTTTATGATACTGAGTTTTATTGAACAAATTCATCTCCTTATATATCTAACAGTGGTACTCTTATTCTATGGGAAGGAACGCACAGGCTCCTTGTGAGTGTATTTTTATACCCGATACTCAAAATGAGTATTGGGGTATATTAGATTTGTGGTAAAAGTGGATGTGTGTAACGTCCAGAAGGAATCGTTTCCGACCCCATAAAGTATATATATTCTTGATCAGCATCAATAGCCGAGTCGATTGAGCCATGTCTGTCTGTCCGTCCGTCCGTCTGTCCGTCTGTCCGTCCCCTTCAGCGCCTAGTGCTCAAAGACTATAAGAGCTAGAGCAACGTTGTTTTGGATCCAGACTTCTGTGATATGTCACTGCTACAAAAATATTTCAAAACTTCGCCCCGCCCACTTCCGCCCCCACAAAGAACGAAAATCTGTGGCATCCACATTTTTAAAGATACGATAAAACCAAAAACGCAGAATCGTAGAGGATGACTATATGTTTTAGAATGTAAAATCTCAACCAGATCGTATAATTATTATAGCCAGAATCAAGAAAACAATTTCATTCTTTCTCGCTCTGTCTCTCTCTAACACACAGGTTTCATGGTCGGCTTTGCCAATTGCAAAATATGAGTTCAAGGATCTCAGAACCTATAAGATCCAGAGCAACCAAATTTGGTATTCACACTCCTGTGATATCGGACCTTGACCGTTTCGAGTCCAAATTTCGCCACACCCCCTTCAGCCCCCGCAAAGGATGAAAATCTGGGGCATCCACAAATCTCAGAGACTATTATGGCTAGATGAACCAAATTTGGTACCCGCACTTCTGTTAGATCTCACTATAAAACGTATATCTCAGAATTTCGCCCCACCCCCTTCCGCCCACACAAAGGACGAAAATCTGTTGCATCCACAATATTGCAGATTCGAGAAAACTAAAAACGCAGAATCATAGATAATGACCATATCTATCAGACTGCTGAATCAGGATCAGATCTGTTCATTTTTATACCCAAAAGGAACAAATCAATTTGCACTGGCTACGCTGCGCCCGACGTCACGCTCAGACTGATATTCTGTCTCTCTCGCACGCACTTTTTGTCATGTCGTTTAATATTAGCGGCGTCTGCCGGATGAGAGCCATACTGACTAAGTATCGGGTATAACTGTAGAGTTGCGGTGTCCGCAGCAACTCACAACTTTCCCCTCGTTAGTTATATTTCAGTGCATTTACTTAGGTACTTGGCAGCAATAAAGTAGATAGTTTATTGCTTGATCCCTTTTGGTGGGTTCGAGTTTACAAGTGCTATTGTCTATTCTTAGTTGCTAATGTATTTTTCGTGTCGTCATATCCATTCACATGAAGTGACATGGACAATTTTATTTATGAGTATTTGTGTATGAGATTGAACTGTATATTCCTAATATTCATTAAATACATGTCTGTGGCTGAACAGTACATATATATTATTAACCATGTGTTTTTTAACCCATAAAATGGGGAAAATGGGGAATTTGGCTACACATCGACCAATCATGTCTAGATTGGCCTGGCAATGGTCAGTCACCACCGCCAGCAGGTTGTTCTCATATCCTGTTTTGATAATCTCGCTTAGAACTTCATCAAGTGCCGACCATATTTTTCGCGAGCCTAGGTGCGACTCGTTTGTGACTGGAACCTGTTGAATACAAGTATTCGAAAATATAATGTTGTTATGTATAAGAATAATACTTACCACACGAATGTACAAATAATGCACTTTGCACTTCGGTATCGGAAGAAATGTCTGTAAATATATAGTTATTAATTATAAGTTGCCGAAGCAGCTGGATCAGGAGGTGGAGACGGTTGAGTCAAACACTTACCATATGAGGGATATGATACTCATCTATCATGATGAAAAAAGGTTCGTTCTTGAAATATGTAAAGTGATACACGAAGTCAATTTTTCCCTACAACATTTCTTAACTGGTCATCCACAAATGGCACTTTTTGGAATGTTTTAAAAAGATAGAATATTGGGCAGAAGTGGTGGTGGGGGGTGGAGCAGCAGCAGCAGCAACATCAACGTTAGATGTTAGCTTCCTCCTCCCACGCTTTGCCGGCACAGGAGCCTGCGCTAACTGGTTGTTGGTACTGCATTTCCTTGTTGGCGATGCCGCAGCAGGAGGCCTGGACACTGCATCTGGTATACCCAGCGGTCGTTGCTGCTTGTGGTAGCAGTGCTCGAGAGCCATTGTCTCCAAAAGCTAAAATAAGGAAAAGAAACCATGATTAAATATTGCTCCTTGCAAAGAACTGCATTTAAATACACACTTGTTGCTGCTGATGAGCTTGTCGTTGGATTGGATGCAGTACCAGCGGCTGCTGCTGGCGGGGTTCAATCGTGGCCGTCTGCTGTTCCTTGGGCTTCGGAGTGGGAGTAACTTTGACCTGTACCGTGGCCGTATGCTGCTTCACTTCACTTGCACTTGCGCTTCGAATGATCAATTAATTGATTATTATTAATATAATATATATAATGTCATATCTATAGTCCATGCTCCGCATACCCTTGTCTATGTCTATTACCCTGCACCCAATTAATATTACGACACCCTCAGCTTCGAACCCTCATAAACAATCTCACGCTCGAAATGGACCACGCGTAGCCGATTGCAGGCAACGTAAACAAACACCCTAAACTAGAAGTTGAACATAAAACAATAGATGCCGCACTAGAATCCAGCCGCACTAGAATCCAGCCGCACCAGAATCACGCCACTCTTCAGAGATCAATTACTAATCGATTCTCAAGAACCGCGCCATCCTAGCTGACCAATCAGAGGCCCTATTCTCAGCCACCCCCAAGTAATGCAACACCGATCATACGCAGCGGAAGCCTTTCATCAAAAGCCGCCTTTCCCACATATCGATCGAGTCACGTACTCCATCTCCAAAGCCGAAGTCGAAGCCAACGCCTCCGAATACAAATCCGAATCCCAAACCGAGCATCATAATATAAATAGTCTACATCTAAGAAGCCAAGTGAGTTCTGTTCAAGACAAACGTCAATCGCGACACCGTCGGAGAATTCAACCAAAGTTAATTCCGTTCAAGACATCAGACCTCAGTCATCGTCGGGGAAATAACTAACCAATGTACGCTAAGTTTAAGTGAAAGAATAAAACCTTTTTTAAAACTTAACTGAAGTGTCGCATATTTAACTGGCGCAGTCGGTAGGATCTCAGTTAAAAGTGAATCTGTTAAAGTTATTTTATTTGTAAGACAGCAGAAGATCAGTGTTTGAGATGCCAAGCTTTTTTGGCACCTATTTGTTTCAAAAATGAAAAGAGATTTCGGGTTAAACTTTATAATTCGTATTTAATCTTGGTGGCTTAGCGGAAGCCGATTGCTTGCTATTGCCAGATAAACTTTATGCGAGATTGATATGCAACCAATGCGCAGAGGGGTTAGCATAGAACTAAACTTTAGACGACGGCGTTAAATCAAAGTGATTGCCGAAGTGGCGGCAGCAGATCAAAGTAGTTGCCGAAGTGGCGGCGGCAGAGAGCCCCTTTAGCGGGAGAGCGCAGCAGCTCTGCAGAACGTCAACGTTTTACAAAATAGGCGGCTCTCTCTGCTCATACAATAATAATGTTAAAGTTACGGTTATTCTTCAGCGGCTGGCCCGAACATACTCCGCCCGTTGGGAGCTAGTCTCTCAACAGATTACTTAAGGGGCAGCAAACATAGCCGAGTGACGGCCCTCCTGATGTTTCCTGAGGATGTCTTCAGGTCAGCGACGCGACACACTCCGTCCTTGCCCAAAACGACATCGACCACTCTAGCCAGTGGCCAACGCATTGGAGGAAGATTTTCGTCCTTCACCAGAACGAGGTCGTTCTTGCAGATGTTTTGCGCGGGGGTACGCCACTTCGCGCGCTCTTGCGAAAGAGTGAGATACTCTTCGCGCCAACGGCTCCAAAATATTTGCTGTAGTTGGGTGACCCGCTGCCAGCCATCCAGACGATTGTAGTTCAGCTTCGTTAGGTCAGGCTCGAGGATTTGCTCATGGGGGCCGCCTAAAAGCAGATGAGCAGGAGTCAAAACGTCTAAATCAACAGGATTTTCTGAAAGCGAGAGCAAAGGGCGAGAGTTAACAATTGCAGTGATCTGACAGATCAGCGCATCTGCGCAGCTCGTCGAAGCTAAGCACAGATGGTCCAACTGAGCGGTACAGGTGATATTTTGCGGTCTTCACGGCCGCTTCCCACAACCCGCCAAAATGCGGAGAGCGAGGTGGGATGAAACGCCAGTCGATCGAGTCAGCCAAGCAGGATTCGTGGACCTCCTTCATATGCGATTCGCTCAGACAAAGCTTCTTTAGCTCCAGAAGCTCGTTCTTGGCCCCAACGAAGTTTGTCGCATTGTCCGACCAAATTTGTCTTGGCCTTCCTCGAGTGGAAGTAAAACGCTTTAGTGCGCCTAGAAACGATGCGGTGGTCAAATCCTTTACGAGCTCCATGTGTATAGCCTTAGAAGTGAAACAGATGAATACGCTAATGTAGCACTTGATCGGAGGCCTCGTGCGGATTTCTGATCGGTAGAAAAAAGGTCCACAGTAATCTACTCCAGTGACTTCAAAAGCTCGAGATCCTTCCAAACGTTCCTTAGGTAGGTCTCCCATGATGTGTTCGACCATGCGCGGCCTAGTCCTGAAGCATCTCACACATCTGCTGACGAACCTTGACACTGCCTTAACACCTCCAATGGGCCAATATTCCAGCCGAATTTTGGATAGCAAGGCGCGAGGTCCGGCATGGAGGTTTCTTTCATGATAATATCTTATCAGCGCAATGGTAATGGAATGTCCCTTTGGCAGAACGAGCGGGTGCTGAGCGTCAAATCCTAGCGATGAGTTGCCAAGACGACCTCCAACTCTAAGTAGTCCAGAATGATCGATGAACGGGTTGAGCGAACTAATAGAACTGGATTTCATGACTTGACCATTGCGCCGAATCTCCTTTATGTCCATCCACAAATTTGCCAGCTGAATGTGTCGAATTAGAAGATGCGTTCCTTGCCGAATATCAGAAACGGTGAGTTCTGGATGCCTAAGACGATGTATAAATTTATGCATGTAGGCGAATGTGCGCTGCATGCGAAAGAATGAATTCGCAAATTTGCATCCGGACGTGAGATCGGCATGTGGAGACGTGAGTAGCAATCCTCTCTTGCGAAGCTCCAAAGTTGCTATGTTGTTAGATGGAGATACAGGCCACTTTTCCTTGTGTGGACGTTGACATGCAATGACTGCATCTTTCAAGAGGCGATGCAGTTACTGCACCGTCAAGTGGCCCGTGTGACACCAGCAGAAGGCTGTTACGCGCGGATCCCAGGCAAAACGCAGCCCTCCTCCCGCCCAACCGACCGAGGGGCGCTGCCGCATGACGCGCGGTGCGTAGCCGAACCAAACGCGAACATGCAAGAAAGATAGCTATTAGACTAACATTCGAGGAAAATTAGTACTAAACTTACTAAGAAACTAAGCATGCAATCAAAGTACAAATACCACTACAGTTACTAATTAATAGAAAGGTGTGTAAGGATTAATAATTTAATAAGAGGAAGAGAATTAGTGGTAGATATAATATGGTAGAGGGAATTATAATCCGAGCATAAGACCCTAAACGGTTCATGCAAGGAATAATTCGATCTACAAAGTGGAAGGAACAACGGTATAAAATTTCTAGTCAGTCTAATAGGAATCGTGAAGTTTATGCGGCTCAACAGATCAGGGCTGTCTATGTCACCCCTGATCAAGTTGTGCATAAATATCACACCAAGCATTTTTCTACGGTTAACTAAGGATGGGAGGTTTACTAATAGTAGTCTACTAGAGTAAGATGGGAGTCTTACACCCGCATCCCAGTTAAGGCCCCGCAGAGCAAAGAGTAAAAAGTTTTTCTGTACTGATTCTATACGGTCCTGGTGTACTTTGTACTGAGGGCACCATACACAGGAGCCGTATTCTAAGATCGGACGAACAAGCGAGGTATAGAGAGTCTTTGTTATATAGGGGTCGTCAAATTCCTTTGACCACCTCTTTATAAACCCAAGCACGCCCATGGCCTTATTTACCATGGTAGAAATGTGTTCGGAAAACTTTAACTTTGGGTCTAACATAACACCCAGATCATCCACCAGGGTAATTCTCTCAAGAGAACCACCAAATAGGGTGTAGGGAGCCAACAAAGGGCTAGAACGATGAAATGTCATAACTTTGCATTTCGAGGCATTAAGGTGTAACAAGTTTGCACAACACCATGACTGAAAGTTATTGAGATCGGATTGCAAGCGAGAATGAAATGAAATGTCCTTGTACTGGACACAGAGTTTAACATCATCCGCATACATAAGTACTCGAGAGTATGTTAATACTGAAGGTAAGTCATTAATAAAGAGTGTGAAGAGTAAGGGGCCTAGATGGCTGCCTTGTGGTACTCCCGAAGAAACCTTTACTGGGAAAGAGAGGGAGTTTTTGAAGAGGACTCTTTGAGACCTAGAACAAAGATAGCTAGAAATCCATCTCAGGAGGTTGGGCGGAAACCCTAAAAGGTCAAGTTTATGCGCTAAAAGGGAATGGTTTACAGAGTCGAATGCTTTACTAAAGTCGGTGTAAATAACATCCGTCTGTAAGTTACCTTGAAAGCCTTTAATAATGAAAGAGGTAAACTCTAACAAGTTCGTGGTGGTTGATCGCCGCCTTATAAATCCATGCTGAGTTGGAGATATAAGTGACTTGCAGAGATGTTGCAAGTGCGGAGTTAGAACCCTCTCAAACATTTTAGGAATAGCGGATAACTTTGCTATACCTCTATAATTTTTTGCATCAGACTTGCTACCTTTTTTATGGAGAGGGATTATAAACGATTCCTTCCAGATCGGGGGGAAGCAAGAAGAATCAATGGATAGGGTGAATAGTTTAAGCAAAGGTCCACACAGAGCCTCGGCGCAGTACCTGAGTACACAACCTGGAACCCCGTCTGGACCCGGTGAAAACACCGGCTTAACTAGTCGAAGATCATGAAGTAGGGAACATTCATTTAACAAGGGACTGAAAATGCCGTTCGACCTCGGTAAACCGTATGGGTACGGATGACCAGAGTAGCTTTCCTCAGAATAGGTGGTTTGGAAGAATTGGGCAAAAAGATCGGCAATTGCCTGATCATTATTTGCCGACGTATTACAAAATGATAGCGAGGATGGGTGTGCGGACGTTCTACGCTTACTGTTTACGAAGCTGTAAAACTGTTTAGGGTCCTGAGAAAAACGTATCCTGCATCGAGATAGGTAGTTCTTATAGCATTGAGCATTAAGAACTGAAAAGTTTGACCGAGCTAATACATAGCGAGAGTGAGAAGTAGGAGAACCCACTTCTTGAAATTTTTTATAAAGTCTTGATTTTAAGTTTTTTAGACTGGATAACTCTTTGGTAAACCAAGGGGGTTTTCCAGATCTAGTCGGACAAGAAAGCGGGACACAAGAATCGAAAAATGTGCCAAGAGCATTGTAAAAAATGTTTGTGCCTTTTATGATATCAGTGCACAAGTACAAAGCGGACCAATCAAAATCCCTAATGAGGTTATTAAGCTTCGCAAACTCGGCTTTACGAAAGCAGCGGACACGTTCGGGCAGCCTACTCGACCGATCCAATACAGTTGGTCCTATATCTAGCGACACCTCGAAAGTAGGGTGGTAGGCGTCTTCAGGTATAGTGAGCGGAAGGGCTCGGGTTAACAACACTATGGTCGGATCCGATACAAAGCACAGATCAAGCAATCGACCCAAGGAATTTTTCACATGGTTGACTTGAGACAGGGATAGGTCAAGCAAGCCGTCAACAAAGTCATGTCGTGACATGGGCACTAGGATACTAGACTCGTTTACCGAAGACCAAACAGTTCCTGGCAAGTTGAAGTCACCAAGAACTATCATACGATCTTTATCAGATAGCGAGGAAGAAACAGCGGTTAAAGCGGACAAGTGCTGCTCATAAATTGAAATATCCGAAGAAGGTGGGATATACGAGCAAGTAATGAATATAGCGAAAGCGGGAAGAATCAGTTTTACACACAGGAATTCCAGTTCCTGTTGAACTTGGACTGTGAAGTGTTCCGACGTGAAGTAAGAGTCCACTGCAATTAGAACCCCCTGCCCGTCGAGACGAACGGTCCTTTCTAAAAGTTGTGTACCGACCTGCCAAAACCTCGGAACTAAGAATGTCCGGCTTTAACCAGGTTTCAGTAAACACAATAACGTGGGAAGCAAATGCAACACTATCCCGGAAAAGAATGCTGAGCTTACTACGCAAGCCTCTTACATTCTGATAGGTTACTAAAAGAGAAGTTAGTTTTTTGGAAAGGTGGAAGCAAGACGGGAAGTTGAGGAAGAGGAAGTTGAGGTTGAGGTTGAGGGTGGCACACTGGAAAGGTTTGGAAGGGATATGAGGGGCCTATTCTTCTTCTTAGCCTTAAACTCCTTCACCACCAAATGCTCCGGCCAAAATTTGGCGGAGCAAATGGTGTCAAATTGAGTTGGGGAGATGCTTATCTTAAACGAGGCTATCTCCCTGGCATAAGAGAAGTTAAATTTCTCCACCTTTAAACCCACGGCTTTTATTTTGCTTTGAATAAAAGCAATTACATCATTAGATGTGAGGTCAGGGGCCAGCCGTGAAACAAAAACTTGTCGTTTTGGTGGGACTCCCACCAGTGGTTTAGTCACCACAGGCCTAGTACCTGTGGTGGCAATATCCGGAGGTCCGGAACGTCTATTTACTGGTGGGATCGGGATAGACGGGACAACTAGCGAACTTGCGGACACCACGGACACGGACGCTGCAGACGTACTTGGCTGCACATTCTCCGAGGCGATGAATTCGGCTACCGAATCTGCATCGCCAGCAGCTGTCGTTGCCCTTGGAGTGGCAAACGAGATCAACTGCTGCACACTTGGAGTGGTCGGAGTCAGTTTTTCGGCGGCGCACGGCTGAGTGACGGTTGGCAATTGCAGATCCCGCGGAGTGACCTTTTTGCGCCTCGGAGACTCATTCAGCAGTTTTAAACCGCTAAACTGAGCCTCCATGGCTAGGAGCCGATCGTATTGGTTTTTAAAACCAACGGTCAGCTCCTTAAAGCCACTCCGCGTCTGCCTCATGAAAGCCACCATGTCTTTCTCCACCGCACGGCATGCCTCGCAACTGTAATGCAAGCCATTACGTTTGGCTATAGCATCACTCACGAGGCCAGAAAATCCAGCGCATTTTGCGTGCACTACGCTGTCGCAGAGCCAGCAGGGGACATTCGGCTGATCGTGGGTGATCTGCTTCTTACAGCTTTTTTTGGCACAGACCACAGCGTATTCCATTTTATTTTATTATTTATTTATATATATACTATTATTTGCAAAACAAATTGGTATCAGACCAATGTGCCAGACAACGCTCAAAGCGGAATTGGTAAAAAAAAGAGAGCAGAGTGGAGAGCGGTTATAGCGAGAGCTACTAAGCAGAGAGCGCTATTGCTCAGAAAGTTTAAAGAGCGAGAGAGAAAGAACAGTTATTGAAGTTGAGGTGATAGCGAGAGAGTGATAAAACAACAAAAGCTACCAGACGAGAGCGGACTGCAATGCAATGTAATGCGTACTCACTCACTGCAACAACACAAACACAAGCACAAGCACAAGCCGACGCCGAAAAATAAAAAGTTAAATAATGTTTTAACACAAATCAAAAGGCATGCACTCGCGTAATAGAATAGGTTTCCAGATTGTTGTCTGGTTAGGAAGTATAATTAGAATTTAGTTAGGAAAACACCGGCTGTTTATTCAAAACAAAAGGAAAAAATGCGGAGCGCAAAACAAAAACACGTCTGATCACTACGAAAGATACGAAAGATTCTAGCCTAGCAAAAAGGATGGGCCGTGAAACCATAGCTCTGACTGGATAAGATGGTTGGGAAGCGAGCCTCTCGAGAGAATATCAGCAGGATTTAACGATGTGGGAACATAGCGCCATTCCATGGTTGCCGTCAACTCCTGAATTGATGCCACTCGATTTGCCACGAAAACTTGAAATTTAGCTGGCTCGTCCCTAAACCAAGATAATGCTGTTGACGAATCCGACCAGCAATAGAACCGACCTGTAAAGATTCCCATGTCCTTTACATTCTGCATGATTTTCGCAAGCAAATGGGCTCCACTTAATTCCAGCTTAGGAATCGATATAGTCTTTAGCGGCGCCCCTCGCGACTTTGAGCACAAAACGTGGCTCAAAGACTGGGCTTCCCTGGACACGACATACACGCAAGCGCCATATGCTTCTAAGCTGGCATCACAGAATCCGTGAACTTCTGTAGCCACACTAGAACGAAGAACCAAGCGAGGAAATGAGATCCGAGAAATGCTTGCCAAACTATTTCTCAAGTCCATCCAAGTTGAATGCAACGCTGAGGGTAGGCTTTCATCCCAATCCAAATTTTCTCTCCAAAGCTGCTGAAGGAAGATTTTGCACCTGACAATGACTGGATTTATCAATCCAAAGCAGCTGATCCGAAGCAGGGTCCCACGCTAAGCCGAGAGTTTTGGCAAAGTCGCTTCCATCATTAAACTTTAGGAACTTCTCTATGTCATCTTCAGGGGTTCCCTCAAGTACTTCCTGGTGACTGGAGCACCATTTCCTAAGTCTAAAATTACCACGGGACAGTAAAGCTGATGTTTGGTGCATCTTGTCCATGACCTGTGCGACCGAATTACCGCCCGAAATAAGGTCATCCACGTAAAACTCCTGCCGCAGAGCAGCTGAGCCAAGAGGGTAGGACTCACCCTCGTCGATGGCCAGCTGTTGCATTGCGCGGACCGGTGTCTAATGTGTAGACTTGAACCTCGGACTCGATGGAATCTCGCCATAGGATGCACTGATACAAATTGTCGGGTGGAGACACTCGTACGCAGCGGTACATTATACAAATGTCCCCAGTGAGAGCGACTGGATATGTTCGAAAGCGAATCAATATGTTAAACAATGCAGGCTGAATAACAGGGCCTGTCATCATCACATCATTTAGAGAATATCCAGTTGATGTAGCTGCGGATCCGTCGAAAACGACACGGAGTTTTGTCGTCGTACTGTCCTCCTTTAGGACACAGTGATGAGGCAAGAAATATTTGCAGAGACTACGGGAATCAGGGTTGACTTGGTGCATATGATGCAAATCAATGTACTCCCTCATAAAGGCGGAATACCGCTCCTTGAGTGTAGGATTACGCTCCAGTTTTCGCTCCAGACTGATGAACCGTCGATAAGCCTGAGCATAAGATTCTCCTAAACGATCAGTATTGTTATTTAGCGGCAGACGGACTGCATACTCCCCCGATGGCAACCGTGAAAGGTGGCTTACGAAATGTGCTTCACAATCGTCTTCTTCTTTGGTATTCAACCCAGCCTCCACACAATTCTCGACTTCCCAAAACATACGAAGAGTTTTATCCAACCTTTCTGGTCTGATGAGCTCGTGAGGTGGCTCAAAGGGGGCCTAGCTGAGGCCACCGGACGGGTCGCAGGTTGCGGATAGCGAACGACCTACCTATATACAGGTCATATAGGTAGGTCAGCTGCGAATAATCGGACATCCCTAGGGAGAGTACCGAAAATAAGCAGCCCCGGACAGCCAGCGGGTGTTCGCGAAGTAGCAACACTGACGATGCGCTTGTGGTGCCGCCTCGTATAAGTAGCTCACACACTCCCCTATCCCTACACACTACCTACCCACATCCCAACCTCCCACATTCAGCTCACACCGGGCCGGACTAAGAGTGTTATTCGACCCGTGCCGAGAGTCAGCCTGGCTGGGGGCCCGGTATATAAAACTAGCCCAGTCGTTAACGGAGAGCTCAGGGACTTGGCAGCCCCCTGTTCTAAGTATGCCTTATCCGGGCAACGTGGATCTCTGCCCGGACGGACCGTACCCCTTCTCTGCAGCTCGTGGGAAAAGAATGGAAGAATTTAAAAACAAAAAAAATGAGTCTGGCACTCCCCAAATGCCAACAGGGAGCAATCCCAAACAGGGGAAGGCGGCGGCCAAAAGGCCGGCCCCGACCCGCAAATCAGCAGGGAAAACCTGCGCGGCGGAAGATGCTAGGGAGAGCCCAAAGGGGTCCCATCCCGGTGTCGGGGTGGGTGGTGAATTGGCTCCCAAAATCGATACCTTGGCAGAGTGGCTATGCAATCCTGCGGCTGCTCTGCCTGCTGGTAAAGTGGCGGGTGATGAGTCACCATCTACTAGTGTCCAAGCCAAATCTTTTACATATGCCGATAGAAGGAGTGCTGGCAATATACTCCGTCGGCAGAACGCAAGCCAGATGTCCAGCCCGACGGACAAATGGATAAAAAAGGTTGAGTGGGCCTCGAAGGTGCTGCCGAACTTTGGCAAGGAAGCACCGAAGAAGGAAGCCCCTCAGCCAAAAAGGCAGCGCTCACAAGAGACTCCGGGGCCGACACCGAAGCGCTCCAGAGTGCTGCCTAGCACATCATTTGCGCAGATTGCCAGAGAAAGGACGCTGATTGGCGTCCTGGACAAAGGCAGCGCGGACTCCCGGATACCTAGAAACCAGTGGAAGTGGGTGGAAGCGGCACTGGCCGACCGCTGCTTCGAGCTGCTGGAAAAGCAGCCTGGACCCCCCCCCCCCCCCCCCCCCCCCCCCCCCCCCCCCCCCCCCCCCGTCTGCAAAGACATGGGCTGGTACCAGGGCTGCATAAAAATCGTAGCCTGTGAAGACGAGCGCTCCGTACAGCTGTACAAAGCAGCGGTAGCGCAAGTCGGGGAAGTCTACCCAGGGGCGAAGCTCGTCGCTGTAGACTGGAGCGAAGTGCCCAGTAGACCAAGGGCGAGAGTCTGGAGCGCATCCTATAAATGTTGCAAAGATGCAACCCCCACCTCCCAACAGCAGATTGGAAGGTGGGCAAAGTTGAGACGACACAGGGCCCCACAAACCAGGCGGTGGTCGTCCTCAACAAAGAGTTGCTGGCCCCGATTGAGGCTGCCAAAGGCGAGCTCAATTTTGGGTTCAGCTCTGTGACCGTAAAGGTCTACAAGTCGGATGCGGCGGCCGAGGCACGTCCTGTCGACAAGCCAGTTGAGCAGGACGCTGCCTCGGAGATCGAAGCACCCGACGATCACACAGAGATAGACCCAGAGGGCTACTCCACCGATGGCACGCTGAGATGCGACTTCAAGGCGATGTGTTGCCACGAGGAAGTCGAGGACGATCCGGATGCCGACATTACAGTGGTGGAGAACACTAAGGATGTCCTTGAGGCTCCTTCAGATCAATCTCCACCACTGTAAAGCAGCATCCGCTGCTCTTATACTCCGCCTCGAAGAGAGCGGAGCAGACGTAGCCCTGATCCAGGAACCTTGGATAGTGGGAGACAAGGTTTGTGGACTAGGGTCGAAGGAGTACAAGATAATTGTAGCTCAACATGAAGGTAAAACCCGCACCTGCATTCTCGCCAGAAAGCACCTTAATATCTTTCTGCTCCATAACTATAGCGATAGCGACAACACGGCGGCAAGCCTAGAGCTGAAAGGGACACATCTAAGGCTGATGTCGTCCTACATGGCCCATGAGGGACCTGGTTCGCAAACTAGCCAGCGACAGCGAGAGGTCGGACATAGACCTATTAATAGGTTGCGATGCCAACGCTCACCACACTCAATGGGGAGCTCGAACACAAATGTAAGGGGTGAGTCACTTTTCAGCTTCATCCTCAACTCAAATCTATTTATTTGTAATCGGGGCAACGACCCCACTTTTATAATTAAAAATCGACAGGAGGTTATTGACATCACCCTAGTGTCTTCCAACCTGTTAGACATAGTCAAGAGTTGGCAAGTCCTTGATGACCACTCTTTCTCTGACCACAGATACATCGAAACCACACTATCTCTCGAGTGTCCGAAACCTAAGGACTATATTAATCCCAGGAAAGCCAACTGGGAAAAATATAGCTCAGCCCTGGAGGACTTACTCCCTCCAAAGCACCATCATGCCCTGACACAAAAGACGACCTAGATCGCCTAGTGAACAGGTTCACAGAGGCATGCAACAAAGCCTTCGCGGCAGCGTGCCCCTCTAGCAAACCTAGGGGGAAAAAGAAACCCCCCTGGTGGTCAAAACAAATAGACATCCTACGTAAAAGCTGCAGGACCCTCTTCAACAGGGCCAAAAGCGCGAACGAGGAGAGCCACTGGGCAGACTACAAAATCAGTCTGTCACTATATAAAAAGGAAACAAGGAAAGCAAAAAGGGCCTCTTGGCAAAAATTTTGCTCGGAAATTGAGGAAACGTCAGAGGCCGCAAGGCTTCGCAAGATTCTCTCAAAAACTAACCCCTCGGTAGGGTATCTTAAAAGGAATGACGGCACGTGGACTAACTCCAGTGAGGAGTCCCTGCAGATTCTACTAGACACACATTTTCCAGGGTGCACAACCATCGAGACGGCACATCTTCCAGGAGAGGGACCGGTAACCTCGATGGATCACATCCTCACAAAACGTAACATAAGCTGGGCAATAAACAGCTTCAACCCGTTCAAATCGCCAGGCCCAGACCAGGTAATCCCGGCCCAGCTTCAGAAGGCCGGGGATACGGCCATCAACTGGCTACAAGGTATCTTCAGGAAGATACTGGCTGTGGGTACAATCCCGCGAACATGGCTTAAAGCAAAGATAGTCTTCATTCCCAAAGCTGGGAAAGCCTCGCACTCAGCTGCAAAAGACTTTAGACCAATCAGCCTATCGTCCTTCCTCCTCAAAACCTTTGAGAGACTCGTCGGGCTGCAACTGAGGACAACTATACACCCTCAGTTGCTGTCAGGCGCACAGCATGCCTACCGGAAAGGAAAATCCACGGAAACGGCTCTTCATGAAGTGATCTCAGCGGTAGAGAAATCTCTGCATCACAAAGAGTACTCACTCATAGCCTTTCTCGATATTGAGGGAGCTTTCAACAACGTTGTACCGGGCGCCATTACAGAAGCCCTGACTGACCTGGGGGTGGACCGTCACTTGGTGATGCTCATTGATCAATTGCTCACATGCAGGACGGTGACATCATCGATGGGATCGTCCGCCCAGTCAAGGTATGTCAACAGAGGCACCCCGCAAGGTGGTGTCCTGTCTCCTCTTCTGTGGAACATAGCAGTCAACAAGATTCTATGTGACCTAGAAGGGGGGGGCTGCAATGTCGTGGCCTATGCGGACGACGTTGCGATTATCTTCTCGGGGAAATACCCCCAAACACTGTGCGACTTAATGTCCACAAAGCTAGCGCAACTGTCGGATTGGACAGAATCGCGCGGTCTGGGAGTAAATCCCTCAAAAACGGAACTCGTACTATTCACAAATAAATACAAGGTCCCGCCCCTCAACCCTCCAATACTACAAGGATGCAGGCTCTCCTTTAGCGACAGTGCCAGTTACTTAGGGTTGGTAATTGACAAGAAGCTTAGCTGGAACCTGAATGTCAAAGACAGAGTGAAGAAGGCAATGACTGCACTCTACACATGCAAAAAAGCTATTGGGCTAAGATGGGGTATGATCCCAAGCATAGTCCAATGGATATATCAAGCTATAGTTAGACCAATACTACTCTACGGAGTTACGGTGTGGTGGCCGGCCCTATCAAAAGGGCGATCACCAAGCAACTGGGCAAAGTCCAGCGGACTGCCGCCCTATGCATCAGCGGAGCTCTTCGCACCACCCCAAATGATGCGCTAAATGCCATCCTATGCCTACAGAGCCTTGACCTCGCAGGAAAGGAACGGGCAGAAGCAGCAGCAATACGTCTAAGAGACTCAGATCAATGGGTGACACAGTGCATAGGTCACTCAGCCATATTAAATAATAGCAGTACCGTCCCCTCAAAAACAGACTACCAAGTTCCAAGAGAGTACACAGACACTCCCTTCGACACAATCATCCCTCACAGAGACGAATGGCTCGAGGGACTCCCAGGCCCAGATGGGGCCATAAACATCTTCACAGATGGATCAAAGCTGGACGACAGAGTCGGAGGGGGAATCTACTCTGAACAGCTAAGCATAAGGCATTCCTTCAGACTCCCAGATCATTGCAGTGTCTTTCAAGCGGAAGTCATAGCAATCAGGGAGGCTCTAGACTGCCTACAAGCGGCTGCCGTCACGGCAACCAAGCTAAACATTTATAGCGACAGCCAGGCTGCGATCAAATCGCTAAGCGCGATTTCCTCGAACTCGGCCACCGTGGCAGACTGCCGCAAATCTCTGCACGAGATGGCTCAGCAATTTGCTATTAGCCTGATTTGGGTCCCGGGCCACCGGGACATCGAGGGCAACTGTATAGCGGACGAGCTGGCCAGATCTGGCACTACAATCCCCCTTCTCCAAGACAAGGAGGATATCTGTATGCCAATGGCCACCTGTAAGCTCATTATAAGGGAGCAATACAAGCGACTAAACAACGATATGTGGCAAACAGTGCCACGATGTCGCACAACTCGGCAAACATGGCCGACCATGGACATGAAGCGCACCTCCGAGCTCCTCAAGTTAAGCAGGAAAAGGTGCAGCGTAGTCACACGTTCCCTCACGGGACACTGGCTAATAGGCACCCACGCTAACAGGCTGGGGGCCCCACATAACGATTTTTGTCGCAGCTGTAGAGACGAGGAAGAGGAGGAGACAGTGGAACATCTGTTCTGCTCCTGCCCAGCTCTCAGCAGAAGAAGGCTACAGCACCTGGGCTCAGCCTTTCTACACGACATCTCAGAGATGTCCAAACTATGTCCCAGGAGGATAGCGAACTTTGTGAGAGCATCTGGATGGGATAATTGCTGACAGGAAGTCTCACAACGCAGGAAGGAAATGATCCTATGCGGTATCACAACGGGCCGATACCGGCCTAAGTGTGACGGGTTCCGAGCGAGCCCGGCAGCCGCCTCAACCTAACCTAACCTAACCTTTATCCAACCTTGCTTCCATCTCAGCTATCGAATCTGGACAATTGTGCGTAGCCTAAAGCGCCGAGCTTGATACCTTCTGTCCACCGCCAGATACGATCCACCCAAGCCGGGTCTTCTGCAGAAGAGGCAGTCCATCGGTGAGTTTGATTTGCCCTACGCAGAGGAGATCATAAAAAACGCTCGCACCAATGAGAAGATTAACCCGTTGAGGATTGAAAAATGCAGGATCAGCGAGCTGAATGTTAGATGGAATACGCCAATCGGATACATTTACTGTCATACTTGGTTGAGAATCGGTAATCGTGGGGGCGATGAGAGCAGTAAGTGTAATTGTGTAAGCAGAGGTGCGAGAATGCATACAAATGCTTATGGTGGATCGCTCAGTAGAAACGCTGGTATCGCCCAGCCCAGACACAAGTGCAGACGATTGAGTTCTCCTAAGCTGAAGCTGCTGGGCGAACCTGGATGTGACGAGATGCAGCTGCGATCCTGAATCTAAGATGGCACGACAAGGAACTAAAACGCCAGTCCGATTCTTTACGAGAACCACGGCTGTAGCCAGAAGCACGACATCAGAGTGAAGACCTTGGGCAGCAAGAGAGGTAGACGAAGGTAGGGACGAGCTGCTAGCAGAATTTTGAGCAACGGAAAGAGTGTCCGGTTGAACGGCCAGATCGGGAGGAGTAATACCTGGGCAGCCTTGTGTTGTGGGCTGTATACTATCGAAGTGCAATAAACTATGATGCCTACCGCCGCATACTCGACATTTTCCACTATTGCATGCGCGGGTCCGGTGCCCCGGCTTTAGGCAATTGAAGCATAGGGAAAGCTTCTTCACTTCTTTGTGGCGCAGCAACGGTGAGAGATTTCCGAATATCTTGCACGAGTATATTCCATGGCCCGCTGAGGGGCAAAAGACGCATACAGACGGGTCGGCGGAAGAGTTGGAAGCTACAAACGTTTTCTTAACCTGCGTATAGGAATGGTTTTTTCCCACCTGATCGCTACTAGCGTGTGTCGCTGTAGCATATTCCAACCGCTCCATTTTCTGGCAGCGTTGCTGCAAGAATTCGAAGAATTCCTCTGCGGTAGGTATAGCATCCGACGATGTGTGCTCCTCCCATTTGGTTTGCGTCTTCGAATCCAACTTCTGCAGCAGCATGTTGATGACCATGAATCCTGAAATCTCCTCAGCAGTTCCCAATGTCTGCAACGCTCGCATGTGTAAATTGACTGCATCCGAAAACTCCCGAAGCCTTTTAGCAGAAGGCGAGTCTACCCTCTTTGGCCCAAGAATCTTCTTGATGTGTGCCTGGAAAACAAGTCTTTTGTTATTAAAGCGTTTATTAAGTATATCCAGAGCCGCACGATAATTGGCACTGGAGAGCTCTAACGATCGAACCGAATCCAAAGCCGCATCAGCGAGGCAAGAGCGAAGGTGCTGGAATTTCTCGATGTCACTGAGATCCGCATCCGCTTCAATCACCGATTTGAACATTGCCATAAAATCCGAGAACTCGCTGCTTGTGAGCCATGATGATGGCACTATGTCCGGAATGGCTTGGCAGAGACGTAGAATGGGCAGCGGCGTGTGACTGGCTTACTTCAACAGCAGCCAGCAACTCAGCTTTCAACGATATGAAAAGAGTATCGAAGATTTCGCGCAGCTCACTCCCAATCTCGTTTTGATCGAGAGCCTCCAACTCATTATGGGCCTTATTAAATTCCCCTCGAATTTCTGCCAACATATCAAGGCGCACCTCGACTTCCGCGGCGGTCAGCTTATCGATTTTATTCCCCGCGAAGGATTCGCCAAGCCTGTGCAATCGGTCATATAATGACTGACTTTTACGCTTATACAGACTCAGTCTGGAATCAGCCACCACAATATTTCCGCCCGCGCCTGTATTCGGATCGTTGTCCATGTTAACCGTTGTGCAATTCGACACAACAACGGAAAATGAAATACCGCTTAAGCGACGACGTATAGACGCGAGAGCGAGAATGCAAGACACGAAAAGTCAATAACCGCGGCTGCAGCTGCGCAGAGAATGAGAGATTCGACGCTTAAAGTACCGGAATTTGTCTATAAATATTCCAGCCGCACTCTCACTGAATTTGCACTTTAAACTGTTTTTCAACGTGCACCCAAATGTATTTGTTGGTAGTTAAACTACCCAACAACAAAATATTGTATAAATAATAAGTGTTTTAACGGAACGCGATTAAGCAATGGATTTATATCACGTCGGGGGGTCACCAATGTTTGAGATGCCAAGCTTTTTTGGCACCTATGTGTTTCACAAATGAAAAGAGATTTCGGGTTAAACTTTATAATTCGTATTTAATCTTGGTGGCTTAGCGGAAGCCGATTGCTTGCTATTGCCAGATAAACTTTATGCGAGATCGATATGCAACCAATGCGCAGAGGGGTTAGCATAGAACTAATAGAAACTAATAGATCAAAGTGATTGCCGAAGTGGCGGCAGCAGATCAAAGTAGTTGCCGAAGTGGCGGCGGCAGAGAGCCCCTTTAGCGGGAGAGGGCAGCAGCTCTGCAGAACGTCAACGTTTTACAACATAGGCGGCTCTCTCTGCTCATACAATAATAATGTTAAGGTTACGGTTATTCTTCAGCGGCTGGCCCGAACAATCAGTATACAGAATTATATGTGCATCCGAGTAACATACGCAAGAGACAGACGCCGAAAGAAGAATATCGATATGAGTACATCGATATGAGAACATCGATATGCAGCAGGGCACATGCGCAGTGTTGTTAGAGATCAATATCTAATTATCGTGGCGGTCACTTTGAACACTCCTCCTCAACACAACGCATGTTTACAAACTTTAAATATACTTAACTAATATCCAATAACATGTCAAGCACTTATAAACGATCTTTTAAACCAAATGCGAATACAAATTTATGGTGCTTAACCTTGGCTAAGTTCTTTGTGAGGACATCTGCTATCATCTCATCGGTTGGCAGATACGCAATGTTGACTTCACCTCTCTTGAGAACCTCTCGAATATGATGTATCTTGACGTCGATGTGCTTTGTACGTGCATGAAACATGGGGTTTCTAGCAAGCTGCTGTGCTCCAATGTTGTCGCCGTACATCTGAATAGCTGACTCCTTGGACATCAGCTTCAAGTCAATCAGTAGGCTGCGAAAGTATATAGCCTCTTTTGCTGCAGATGATAAGGCTATGTAATCTGCCTCCGTGGAACTGAGGGAAACCGTCGATTGCTTTCTTGACTCCCAAGAAACCGCTCCTCCTGCCAACATGCATACATAGCCAGTGAATGACTTTCGGTTCGTCATATCACTTGCCCAATCTGCATCAACAAAACACTCAATTGCCTTTCCTTGCTTTGTGTAGCATATCTCCCAGTCGATAGTTTTTGCCAAATATCGAAGGATGTGCTTGGCTGCCGCTTCATGATCGGAATGAGGATCCTTGTTACGTTGTGCTAATTTGTTCACCGAATGCGCAATGTCCGGACGAGTCATAACAGCAAGATAAGATAACTCTCCAATTAGCTTTTGGAACGATGTGATGTCGACCCTGCGGCAGTCCTCTTTGTTGCATGCCACCTGGTAACCAGCTTCAAGAGGCGTGGACGTCTGTCGACAATCTTTCAAATTGTACTGTTCGAGCAACTCTCTAATATACTTCCGTTGGCTGATTGAAATCGCACCCGTACTGCCTTCACGTTTCAACTCAATACCTAAAAAGTATTGCATAGGCCCGATGTCAACCACATCAAATTCTGCTGCGATCTTTATCTTGATATCAGATATATCATCTAGGTCCTTACACGCCAAAATAATGTCATCTACGTAGACAGCTATTAGACACATATTTTTACCTGGCTTACAATACAGACAGGGTTCGTTGACAGTCGGTATAAAACCAATGCGTCTCAGCGTTGCATCCAACGTAGAGTTCCACACTCTTCCTGATTGTTTTAGGCCATATATACTTTTGTGAAGCCTCAAAACGTGATTTGGGTGTACTTCGCTGATGAAGCCCTCAGGTTGTCTCATAAAAACCTCATCTTCCAATTCGCCGTTGAGAACCGCAGTGACAACATCCATTTGATGTAGGTGGAGACCATGTTCGACTGCAAGTGCAATTATCAACCTGATAGTTGCGTGGCGTACAGCTGGTGCAAATGTTTCCTTGTAGTCGATCCACCAGCCACCAGACGTGATTTGAGCCTGTTCACGCTTCCATCCGGATTGGACTTAACTGCGTAAACCCATCTGCATCCAATGGACTTTTTCCCGCTAGGCAATTTAGTAAGCGACCACGTGCCGTTCTTCACGAGAGATTCGTACTCGTCCTTCATTGATGCTTTCCATATCTCGCCTTCAGTAGACCGTTCAGCTTGTGCGTAGTTGTGTGGAACTTGTACGTCTGCTACCAGTATCGCATTGAGCATATGATACTGCTTCCTTGGTCGTCCTGGTTTGCCCGTCCGTACTATGGTTGGGCGTCCTGGTCCTCTTATTGGTTCTGGAATTACAAGAATGTCATTACTAGACCTAATCTCCTCCTGATTTTCTGGCTCATTTTCTGGATCTTTAAATTGCTCGCTATCCATTTCGGGTTCAGAGTCCTGGTTTTGTTGAACCTCAATTGACGCCATGTCATTGGAACATGATGCATCTTGTTTTCCCCCCTTCAGGTTCTACAAAAATGACATCCCTACTCTCTACGAGTTTCCTGGTTTCTTTACTGACCAAACGATATGCTTTGGCCGTATCCGAGTAGCCCACCATTACATACTTTAAGCCTTTCTGTGCGAACTTTGATTTCTTTGTTTTATCTAGAGCTATCGCTACTGAGCCAAAAACTCTTAAATGCGATACCACTGGCTTTCTACCTGTCCATATTTCAAAAGGTGTCACCCCGCTCAAGCAGCTGCTTGCCACTCTATTTCGCAAATACGTGGCAGTTCGAATCGCTTCTGCCCAATAGCATTCACTTAACCCAGAATGCAGCAGCATACTTCTTGCCATTTCTACCAATGTTCTGTTGGCCCTTTCTGCAACTCCGTTTTGTTGAGGTGTATATGGCACTGTTAAGTTTCGCTTTATTCCATTTTGGTTTAGGTAATTATCAAAAACGTTTGATATGTATTCTCGGCCATTGTCGCTTCGTAAAACCTTGACTGTTCTCCCAGTTTGGCACTCAACTTGACTTTTAAATTCTTTAAAAGCCTCGAAAACCTGATCTTTGGTTTTTAGGAAACTTACTGATACATATCTTGAACAATCATCAATAAATGTGGCGAAATATCGATTGCCTCCTATTGACTGCTTTTGCATTGGACCGCATACATCAGTATGTATTAAGTCTAGAAGGCCCTTTGACCTGTTTGTGCTCGATTGAAATGGTTGCACGCAAATTTTACTTTTTGCGCATGTTGCACACACTTGTTTTGGCTTGTATATGCCCTTGAGACCTATTACCATCTCCTTGTTAACCATTTCCTTTAATGCGTCAAAATGTACATGGCCGAACCTATTGTGCCATTTGAATGCATATGCCTCAACATTTACAATGTTCATACACTTTTCCTGATTGTCCTGAACCATAAACAATCCATTTTCCAGATGTGCCTTTATAACTATTTTTCTGTTTTCAAAAATCATCGCTTGATTTTTGTCAAACACAATTTTTTTTCCATGTTTTAATAGTTTTGTGACCGATATAAAATTGTACTGCAAATCTGGTACCAAGATAACATTTTCCAGCGTAACGGTTCTATCACCGAACTTTACTTGAACTTGAACTTTTTGATTATCTTCCGTGAACGACACAAAGCGTTCCTTGTCACAACATAGATGCGCCGTTGTGCCACTGTCTATGCACCATGCATTTAACATCTGGTCATTTGGCTTAGCTAAATTTAGGATTGGTACATATTTTTCTGGTTCCACTTTGGCATATTCGGTTACGCAAAGCATTGTACCCAATCTTTCCCCGCTTTTACTGTTTGCGCCCTTGTTGTTTGCTCCTTCCTGCTTGCTTTTAGCACGGCATTCCGATTTAAAATGCCCTTCCTTTCCGCACTTAAAACACTTTTTGCCCTTCTTAAAGTTTTTCTTAAAATTGTTGTTGTCATAACTGACGTGTAGTTCCGCGCTACTTGAAATTTCCTTGCTAATGCTATCTTCCTGCCTATTCGCTTCTTCAGAAATTTTTATTTTTAGCATGCTCAAGCTCGGCAATCATCTCGCGTCTCAATCGCAACAACAAAACTTTCATACGATTTAGGCAAACCATTTAGCAACACAACTGATAAGATCTTTTCATCAACCTTTATGTTGACCTCTGCTAAAGCCTCGTGTACCACCTGGAATTTCCGCAAATATTCCTGTGCACTTATACCATCCGATATTTTTAACGTCAACAATTGTTTAATTAAAAGCACTACCCTTGCTGGTCCGCTTGGCCTGTGAATTTTATTTAGCTTTTGCCATGCCTGTGACGACGATACACAATTTTTAATATTGTTTAGTTGGGTCGATTTAACACAAAGTAAAATTGACGCCAACGCCTGTTGATCCTTTAGTTCAAAAGCTGCACGTTGCTCATTTGTTGCACTTTCACTAAGCTCAATTTTACCACTGACGATTGGCCACAAATCATTTTGTATGAGAACACTTCTCATCAAAACTTCCCATGTGCTATAATTGTTTTCGTCCAGTTTCTCAATATTGAAATTCATATTTCCACTCATTTTTGATACTTATTGTCCCACAGTGCAAAATTTGTAACTGTCGATCGTCTCATGCACAAAGCAACTACGACGACAATACTGTTGTCCGTGTCTTTCTTTTGTTTTTTCGTTTTCTTTTAAGTATCCCTCCGAGTTGCTATTTACACACACACACTCGGGATTTTCTAAGGCTTGGTATACACACTTTTGGGTATACACACTCGCGGTTTTGTGCGGCTTGGCGTACGCACTTTTTGGTATACACACTTGAGTCTCCGTTCGCTTTTGTGTTTCTTGATCCGTTGGGACTGCTTTATTTTGGACTTTAAACCACGGCAACGGTCCGATTCGCTGCAAAAATCGAATCAAAAAAACACAATGCGAATTTGTTCAACTTGTTCTTTTGCCTTTCTATGTACACACATACACTAATAAGTCTATGCCATTTTTTTAGCACTGCTTTTCACTAAGCACCAAACAATGTTTATTGTTTCTCACTGTTTCTGTTTTATACTGTTTCTGGGTGAATTGGTGTCTGGGCCCATAACCTGTTAAAATTATTTTATTTGTAAGACAGCAGAAGATCAGTATACAGAATTATATGTGCTTCGAGTAACATACGCAAGAGACAGACGCCGAAAGAAGAATATCGATATGAGAACATCGATATGAGAACATCGATATGCAGCAGGGCACATGCGCAGTGTTGTTAGTGATCAATATCTAATTATCGTGGCGGTCACTTTGAACAGAATCCTTTTTTTAAGACGATCAATTGGCGTAGTGACAGTTACAGTGCGTAATAACCTACAGTGATCAGAGAAAAAGTAACGCTAATACTAAAGAATCTACACACGATTCAAACTCAATTAATATTAGAAAAAAATAAATAAATAAAAAGAAATCAACATGCAGCTAACAGAAATACACCTGAACCAAGCCTTGAAGTCAATCAGGCAAATTACACCATACGACGGATGCCAAGAACGCCTAAGCTCGTTCATAAGCAGGATTGAGTACATCTCCGAATTATACCCAACAGAAGACATCCGGCAACAAAGCATCATGTACGGAGCCACTGAGGGTCAACTGTGCGGACGAGAACAACTTTTATCACAAAGCCTTCAACCCAACACCTGGACCGATCTAAAAGCAGCCCTAATCAGCAAATTCAACAACCACACTCCATACGAGACGCTGCTACAACAATACAACAAGTTCGTAGAGGAACTAGAAATTAAGTCAAATGTTATAGTAAGTAAACTAAATCTGGAGACTAGCCCAGAAAATAAGATAATCTTTAAAAACGCTCTGGCAAATGCCACCAGACATACCATAGAAGATGCTCTACCCAATAAACTGTTCATCATTTTAGCAAAGAAAGACATTTCTACTATGGCTAATCTAGAAAAATCAGCTCAAGAGCTAGGAATCTACGAAAATTTCGTAACTGATAACAAGAATCACGAACACTTAAGAAACGGAAATAACAATCGTAGGAATGTTGGAACTTATTACCCTCGCTATAGTAGTAACGATTATAACAATCAAAACCCAAGTACTTCCAGAAATAATAATGGATCGAATCGAAATAATTCAGGAAATAATGCCGTAAATAATAAAGGATTATTTAACGAATTTAGAAATTCCTTAAACCAGGGCAGAGTACAGAATCCCACTAACTATCAAATCAATCAGACTCAGGCAGGTAGCAGTGCACCAAATCAGCCAGTCAAACGATCTAGGGAAAGCCAAAGTGGAAAAATGAAAATGGATGTAAATTTTCAGCAGAGTGCCTCGGAAGAAATCGAGGAAGACCATATATAGAAATAATCGTAAATAATAAAAAATTAAGACGTATCGCGGACTCGGGATCGTCAATAAATATAATAAAAGAAAACTATACAGATTCCAAAGTCGATAGCGACAACCTCACCGTCCATACCATCAATGGTCCGTCTGAATCAGAGCATTACCCGTAATGCAACCAAAAACTGTCCGACAAAACAAAAATTTTATATTCATAATTTTTCTGAAAATTATGACATACTCTTAGGCAGAGAATATTTGATGGCCAGCAAAGCCGTCATCGATTACCGAAATGAAACGGTAACGTTAGGAGAAAGGTCATAACCAATCATCCAAAGTGGAGAAGCAATTGCCGACGGCAAGACCGCACACAAAGGTGATAAGCCATCTTCAAAGGAAGATATAACTACACCTAAGTGCCTTGACCCATCTCCTGAGGGAGAGCAATACTTCGCTTCCGCATTAGAGAATGAATTAAGGGAATGCAACCAGCTAAGGTTGGTACATTTAAATGACGAAGAAAAGGAGAAACTAAAGAAAGTTCTCTATGAATTTAAGGACGTGCAGTATAAAGAAGGTGACATTTTGACCTTCACTAGTACTATAAAGCACGAAATTAAAACCCATCACGAAGATCCTGTATATCGTCGACCATATAAATATGCTCAAATACACGATCAAGAATTGACTCAACAAATCAAAGATATGATTAGACAGGGAATCATTCGTAAGTCGAATTCTCCCTATTGTGCACCCATTGCTATGATACCAAAGAAAATAGATGCTTCAGGAAAGCAGAAATATCGTATGGTAGTAGATTATAGAAGTCTGAACGAGGTGACAATCAAGGATAAATTTCCTACACCCAGAATGGACGAAATACTAGATAAACTAGGTAGGTGCCAATATTTCACAACAATCGATTTAGCTAAGGGATTCCATCAAATTCCTATGGAACCTAGCTCAATACCCAAAACAGCTTTCTCCACGAAGCATGGTCATTACGAGTTCACTCGTATGCCCTTTGGGCTAACCACTGCCCCCGCTACCTTCCAAAGATGTATGAACAATCTGCTAGAAGAGTTAATCTTCATAGATTGCCTCATATACTTAGACGACATCATTATATTTTCCACTTCATTGGAAGAACACCTGTTGTCACTAAGGAGAGTATTTGGGAAGTTGAGAGACGCCAACTTAAAGCTACAAATGGATAAATGTGAATTCATGAAAAAAGAAACTGAATTCCTAGGTCATGTAGTAACTACTGAAGGAATAGTACCAAATCCAGGCAAGATCTCTGCCATCGTCAAATTCCCAATACCAGAAACGACTAAACAAATAAAATCATTCAGAGGTTTATGTGGATTTTATAGGAAATTCATTCCCAACTTATCTAATATAGCAAAACCAATGACACTCAAATTAAAGAAACGAGCAGTCATAGACCCAACCGAGGAAAAATACGTCGAGGCCTTCGAAAAGTTGAAAGTACTTATCACCTCAGACCCCATCCTCGCATTCCCAGATTTCAACAAAATGTTCACGGTAACAACCGATGCAAGTAACATTGCATTAGGAGTGTTGTCGCAAGACCACAAACCAATCTGCTATGCAAGTAGAACCTTAAACGAACATGAAATCAATTATTCTCTTTTAATTGACTCTTTTAAAACCTCAACATGGCAGCACCTGAGCCTACCAATGTCGCGAACGCAGCAATGCCACATGATGTAGATTTCTACAAGCACAAGGCCGAGTCCATCGCGCGCCAACTAAAGGCCATGGATCGCTTTCTCACCAAGGAAGAGCTTGCCGAGTTAGATGAGGCAGAACTTCAAGCTCGCTTAGAGCAGATCGAGCGAATGAATGCGGATTTCGATGCCGCTCAAACGAGCCTTGAAAGGCTGGATTTCCTGCAGTTAGCCCATGATGCCCGGCTGGACTTTTCGAATGTTTATGTCAAGGTTAGGTCCAGGCTGTCGCGGGAGTTGATGGCTGCTCGCACGGTAAATGTTCCCAATTCAACGGCTCGGCATACTCTCGAGGGGAATTCGTCGTTGTTCGCCTATAATAGTATAGGCCGTTCTCGAATGCCCGAGTTGCAGCTTCCGCGATTCGGTGGGAGCTACATGGATTGGCCAGAATTCCACGCGATGTTTTCGACAATGGTGCACAAAGACCATCGTATACCAATCATCGAAAAATTCCAATATCTTCGTGGATGTCTAGATGGTGCTGCGCTGGATACGATTCGTTCCTTGGAACTTTCTGAGGAGAATTACGACAAGGCGTTGAATTTACTAATGTTGCGATTCGATAATAAACTGTTACATTTTCAGGCACACGTCAAGGCTATTTTCGGGCTGCAAGGGGTGAAGAAGGGCTCGGCTATCGGCTTGCGCGCGCTCAGCGATAAAATCAATTCGCATTTGCGTGCACTTCAGACCTTGGCGACCCCGCAGGAGATTTCGGATGGGTTGCTGATCTTCATCATAGACACGAAATTGGACCACAAGACCAAGGAGAAATGGGAAGAGAACTTGCCGACGTCAGGATTGCCTCGGTGGTCAAGCATGGCCTCATTCTTGGAAGCAAGATGTCGGATGCTGGAAAATTTGGGATCGGCTATGGTAACAATTCCTAGCCAGCAGGTGGGAGAAAGTAAACCTAGCACCCTAATCACCTCCATTAACGATCATAATAGCTCAACATGCAAGTATTGCAAATCCTCCGATCACTACATATCCCGATGCCAGGCATTTCTAGATCTCCCTGCTTTTTCTCGATACAAGGAGGTGAAGAAGCGCCATTTATGTCTAAACTGCCTCAACAAAGGCCATTCATTGCAACGCTGCAAGTCAGGGGCATGTAGAAATTGCCAAGCCAAGCATCACACACTGCTCCACATGCAGTCGGGCGCTGACGCTGAGTTGCCGTCGCCGAGCACGGAATCGACCCAGCATGATCCTGCAAGTGCCCTAGTAGCAAGCAAATATATTAGCCCTCCCCCTCGAGTCAAAAATCTCTGCCTAGCCAAAACGTGCTGCTAGCTACTGCAATCGTATATGTCAGGGGCCGTTTTGGATCGCTTATTCCATGTCGTGCCATTTTAGATTCCGCTTCTCAGGTTAACTTTATAACATCGAGACTCGCCAATCAGCAGCAGTTAGATCCTCACGTTCAAATCGCCGGTATTGGAGAGTCAATTCTACCATCCAGCAAAGCTGTGGACATCGTCCTGCAATCTCAAGACGAAAGCTATCGCGGTTTCCTCTCTGCAATTATCACTGCCTCAATAACAGGAATTCAGCCTAACTTCGGCCTAGACGCAAAGGATTGGCCAATGCCAAATAATCTAAAACTGGCTGATCCTAATTTCGCCAAGCCCCAGCGTGTCGATCTGTTGATAGGTGCTGGTTTGTTCTTCGAATTAATGTGCGTTGGACAGATTCGACTGTCAGACCAATTGCCAACATTACAGAAGACGAAACTTGGCTGGATAGTGTCAGGAAGTATTAAAAACTCTGAGAAAGCCCGTGCGGCTCTAGCAGCCGTTGAAGATCCCCCTGTCATCTCCGCTTGCGAGACTAATTTGTGCGATATTGTAAGGCGGTTTTGGGAAGTCGATGGAGATTATTCGCCCTCATCAATTTCGGAGGGTTCAATTGCGAACAGCATTTCGTCACAAACTGCATTCGCCTAGAGTCAGGAGCTTACTCCGTGCGTTTGCCAACCAAATTCAGTCTAGAGGAATTAGGAGAATCGTATCAGCAGGCGCTACGTAGATTTCTCAATTTGGAGAGGAAGATAGCAAAAAATGCACAGCTTAAGGCAAAATATATGGAGTTTCTCCAGGAGTATCGTGATTTAGGACACATGTCGCCAGCTTCGCGGCAGTCAGACCTCCCGCAGTACTGCTTGCCTCACCATTGCGTCCACAAGCAGGATAGTACAACCACCAAATTACGCGTAGTGTTCGATGGATCTGCCAAAACAGCGTCTGGAGTATCACTGAATGATGCGCTAATGGCTGGACCCACCATCCAACCTAAAATTCTGATAACTCTGCTTCGTTTCCGCTTTTTTAAAGTCGCCTTGTGTGGCGATATCTGCAAAATGTACCGCTGTGTACGCGTTTCCCATCCTATGGCGCAATGACCCGAAGGAGGAGATTCAGGTGTTCAAGTTGGAGACTGTTACTTACGGAACCAAACCTGCCGCTTTCTTAGCAATTCGTGCTATGCATCAATTGGCAAATGATGAAGAGTTGCGTTTTCCGCTTGGAGCTGATGTTGTTCGAAGAGATTTCTATGCCGATGATCTCATATCTGGAGGGGACAGCATTGATTCTGTCATCAAGATTCGTCAGCAGGTAAAGGAGCTACTTTCGAAAGGATGTTTTCCCATACGTAAATGGTGTTCCAATGAACCCGCTGCTTTGGAAGGCGTATCGGAGGCGGATCGCGAAAAGTTCCTTACCTTTCATGACGGGACTGAAGTAACCAAGGCGCTTGGTCTAGTTTGGGATCCCACCACGGACAATCTTCTGTTTAGCTTCGCTCACGTCGGAACCGCTGCAGGCCCAATATCGAAGCGTTCGGACCTGTCTACACTAGCTAGGTTCTACGATCCTCTAGGGCTCATCTCTCCCATCATCACAAAAGCTAAAATATTTATGCAGTCGCTATGGAACGAAAGCCTAAAGTTGAATTGGGACGAAATCCTGCCCCAGGATCTACATAGGACTTGGATTGAGCTGACTTCGCAGTTGTCGATGGTTAAAAACTTTAAGTTTCCACGTTACGTGCTTCGGCAGCAAGCCAGATTAGAAATGCACGCGTTTTGTGATGCGAGCCAAGCAGCATATGGCGCCTGTGTATACATGCGTTCGGAAGCTCTTGGCATTGTGCAAAGTCATCTCTTATGCTCTAAATCCAGAGTCGCGCCCTTGAAAAGTATGACTATCCCCAAGCTTGAGCTATCCGCTGCCCTCGTATTAGCCGAACTAGTGTCCACCATAGTTAAGGGATTATCAGCTCCATGCCAAATACATTGCTGGTCGGATTCGTCCATAGCCCTTGCCTGGATTCGAGAATCACCATTGAATTTTAATATATTTGTTTCTAATCGAGTTCAGCGGATTCAGGAGCTCACCGCTGGAATGACTTGGCATCACGTGCCCACAAAGTTGAATCCTGCCGACATCATATCACGTGGATCCACGCCCGCTGAACTAATGGATAGCAGCCTTTGGATCTCTGGACCACCATTCTTGCGTCTTGAGAGCTCAGAGTGGCCTGCAGGCTTGCAATTGCCGACCGATGTACCAGAACGTCGTCATGCAGCATTGGTTGTTTCAAACGAAAGGGATTATCGTACGATTGCAAATTTCAAAACTCATTCGGATCCATGCAGTGCGTCTTTGCTTACATATATCGATTCTACATTCTCAAGGACAAAGGCATAGCGCGGTCGAAGGGTCAACTTACCGTAATCGACATCAAAAATGGTACGCATTTGCTCATAAGGGCAATACAGCAGCAACAATTTTCGGAAGAGATAAGGGCCCTCGCCAGCAAACAGGCCCTACCCCCAAAAAGCACGATGGCCTCACTGAATCCATTTCTGGATAGCTTTGGATTGCTGCGTGTTGGAGGCCGCCTCCAAAATGCCGAATTGGACTACGACGCGAAGCACCCGATCCTGCTTCCTAAGGGACATCCTGTCACTGTCTCTATTATTATCTTCTTTCACGAAAGGTTTCTCCACGCAGGAGCTCAAAGATTGCTCGGACTGCTTCGGCAAAAATTCTGGCCTATTGGTGGACGCAAATATGTTGCGGGAATCATTCGCAAATGTGTTAGAAGCCAGTGCTGAGGGAGCATATCATGGGAAACTTGCCTGCGGATCGCGTAAGGACTAATCCAGCATTCCACACAACGGGCGTTGATTTTTGCGGACCCTTTTATCACAAGTCGGAAGTCAGAAGCAGGCCTCCTATCAAATGTTACATCGCTGTCTTCGTATGCTTTAGCACCAAAGCAACTCATTTGGAAGTCGTTCGGGATCTATCTACAGAATCCTTTCTGGCAGCATTAAGGCGTTTTATAAGTCTACGTCCCAAACCTCGAATCATCTGGTCAGACAACGCTACAAATTTTGTAGGAGCAAAAAATGAGCTTTTGGAGCTTCGGCAAATGTTCCTCAGCGATCCTCATACGTTGGCTGTGTCACATCTCTGCGTTTCTAGTGGAATCGATTGGAAATTCATCCCCCCTCGCTCACCTCATTTTGGGGGTTTGTGGGAGGCGGCTGTTAAAGCAGCTAAATATCATTTTCATCGCATCGTCGGGACCTACATTTTTACTCTTGATGAAATTCAGACCTTGGCTTGTGAAATCTCTGCTTTGTTAAATTCCCGTCCGCTTTATGCAATTACAGAAAGTCCCGATGATCTAGATGTGCTCACGCCAAACCACTTTCTCAATGGAGCCCCGAAAGCTGCATTCGACGAGCCAGATGTGGCGCATCTCCCGGTCAACCTACTTAGTCGATGGCAGCAACTGTGTCAAATGAAGCAGGCGTTTTGGAGAAAATGGAGCACGGCGTATCTTTCGATTCTTCAGGAGCGGAGCAAGTGGCGGTCATCGTCTCCAAACATCAAGCTAGGAGCGCTCGTCATGATCAAGGAGGAAACGCTGCCACCATTAAGGTGGCCGCTTGGCCGCATTGAGAGCGTCATCCCAGGAAAAGATGGAACCATCAGAGTAGCCGTCATCCGCACTCACAGAGACCTTTTCAAGAGGGCCGTTGGAAAAATAGCGGTTCTGCCCCTTCAGGATGGATCTGTTTAAAGCTTTTGCCTTCCAACGGGGGGTGAATGTTCGGCGCAGAACCCAGCCGATTAGCTGCTTGCCAAATAGCACCTAATTCTTGGCCCTCAGCCGCTTATTTTGTTTGTTACTTATGTCTATGTCACTCATTTGTTTGTTAAAGCACTGCGCGTGCTTGCCCTGCTAAACGCTCTCTGCCAGCTCGCTCTTCGCTATCTCCGCTTTGCGTCTGCCTACCGACGTCAGCCGAGCGAAGCTGCGCTTAGCGATTGGAGCGGCAATGTAAAGGGCAGGCAAGCCACACTTGCAATTTGGATGTCACGCATTAAAGAACATATCGTAATTTTATTTCTGCGCCGAGTTTTATTTAATTCGAAATAATTAGTCGGCCGATTGGGGATAAAAAACATTATCTCCACAGATATAATAAAGGAATATGTGTGTAACAAAAAGAGTGCACTATATTTCCATAACGAAGTAGACTTCCCACTGTTCCAAAGGGCATCCTTGGAGATAATCAGTCCAAATCACTTCACTAAACTGATTAAATCCAGTACCAAACTCATAAATATTCCGAACTACTCCGAATTCAAAGAACAAATATTGAAGAATCATAAAGAGCTACTTCACCCAGGTATCGAAAAGACCACTAATGTTTTAAAGGAAAATTCTACTACCCCGATTATCAAAAGTTAATCCAAAATATTATCAATGAATGTCCTACGTGCAACGTTGCTAAAACAGAGCATCGTAACACCAATCTAACCTTCGAAATCACCCCTGAAATACAAAATATCAGAGAAAAGTATGTCATGGATTTCTATTTGGTAGGCAATCAACAATTCCTATCATGCATTGATGTATATTCTAAATTCGCTACCCTTGTAGAAGTTAAGAGTCGTGACTGGTTAGAAACAAAGAGAGCCATCATAAAAGTCTTTAACGAAATGGGCAAGCCACAGGGAATTAAAGCCGACAAAGATTCAGCCTTTATGTGCGCAGCATTGCAAGCATGGTTGAATGCGGAAAATGTGAAAATCGAAATCGCTACCAGTAAAAACGGAGTTTCTGATGTAGAACGGCTACATAAAACGATCAATGAAAAATTAAGAATTATCTCAAGCGAGGATAACATAGAAAACAAGCTCACAAAATTCGAGTTAATTCTATACACTTATAACCATAAAACGGTTCATAATACTACAAAAAGATCCCCAGCTGATATCTTCCAGTACGCCGGACTACCAGATTATAACACCCAACTGAATAAAGTTAGGAAGATCAATCATTTGAATAGCGATAGAATCGACTTTGAAGTAGACACACGTTACAAGAATGCACCCCTAGTTAAAACAAAAACAACCAACCCGTTCAAAAGAACAGGGGAAATTAGGTAGGTAGACGATAAGCACTTTGAAGAGAAAAATAGAGGGAGGAAAATCACCCACTATAAAACGAAATTCAAAAGAAAGAAAAAATCTAATAAAAGTAAATATGATAATTGCAGAGTACCCGAAGAGAGTACTGGGAATCCGGAGCTACAACATGATTAAGATTATAATCTTACTAATGTTCACCGTCCTACAGTCTTCCGGACAGAATATAGAGATAGATCCCATCAACTCAAGGAATGGATATCTCATATTCAAAACAAATACCATTAACATACCCATTAATTATGAATACCATTATCCAACAATTAATATAACAAGAACAGATGAAACATATCAGAGTCAACTAGAACAGGCAACCCAATTTAATAACGAAATCCAAGTTCAATATTTAGTCGAGAAGATGCAACGTGAATTCAACGGCATAAAAATAGCCAAAAGAAACAAAAGAGGCCTTATAAATGCAGTAGGCACAATATATAAATATCTATTTGGAACGTTAGATCAAGATGATAAAGTCGAATTAGAAGGGAAAATAGACAATCTGGCTAGCCACAGTGTTCAAGCTAACGAATTAAACTTAGTAATTCAAGCAGTAAATTCTGGCATAGAAGTTGTCAATAAATTAAACAAGGATAATGATAGAAATAAGCAACTAGAAATATTGATATTTAACCTTCAACATTTTACAGAGTACATAGAGGATATTGAATTAGGCATGCAGCTAACAAGATTAGGGATCTTTAATCCAAAATTATTGAGGCAGGATTACCTGAAACACATCGATTCAGAGAAATTATTAAATATCAATACATCTACCTGGTTGAAATCAGACACTAACGAAATACTAATAATTTCCAACATCCCACGAGAGCTCAGAAATATTCCTATACTTAAAATTGTCCCATATCCAGATGAAGATAATAACATCCTCACTGACCTAACGCAAAACAATTATTACGTTCTAGAAAACGAGGTATATGAAAAAGAATTAAAACGAAAAATAAATGACGAATGTATTTCAGGAATAGTCAAACAAGTAGAAACAAAATGTCCATACACCAAAGCACACCAAAACTTTCAAATAAGTTTCATAGAACCCAATATATTGCTAACTTGGAAATTACCAAAAACCATATTAAACCAAGATTGCCTAAACCAAGAAATAAAAGTAGAAGGTAACGCATTAATAACGAGGGGGAACGTTGTGAGTTGCTGCGGACACCGTAACTCTACGGTTATACCCGATACTAAGTCAGTATGGCTCTCCTCCGGCAGACGCCGCTAATATTAAACGACACGACAAAGAGTGCGTGCGAGAGAGACAGAAAATCAGTCTGAGCGTGACGTCGGGCGCTGCGTAGCCACTGAAAATTGATTTCTTGCTTTTGGCTACAAAAATGATCCGATCTGATCAAGATTCAGCAATCTGATAGATATGGTCATTATCTATGATTCTGCGTTTTTGGTTTTCTCATATCTTTAAAATTGTGGATGCCACAGATTTTCGTCCTTTGTGGGGGCGGAAAAGGGCGGGGCGAAGTTTTGAAATATTTTTGTAGCAGTGACATACCACAGAAGTCTGGATCCAAAACATCGTTGCTCTAGCTCTTATAGTCTTTGAGCACTAGGCGCTGAAGGGGACGGACAGACGGACAGACGGACGGACGGACAGACGGACAGACAGACCTGGCTCAATCGACTCGGCTATTGATGCTGATCAAGAATATATATACTTAATGGGGTCGGAAACGATTCCTTCTGGACGTTACACACATCCACTTTTACCACAAATCTAATATACCCCAATACTCATTTTGAGTATCGGGTATAAAAATACATAATTGCAGTGTACAGTTAAATGAATTCTTAATATCCAACTCCATACCAGAATTTGCACAAAGCATATATTATTATATATTAAATAATGTATTACATGTAAGCTTAATACTACTATTTGTCATAATCATAATAGGATTAAGCTACAAATTGTTTAATCTAAGTAAAAGCAATAAGCCTAAAACCGACCCGCACATAGAAACATCCTTAGACGATGACGAGGAATCCCCAGCAGGCACAGTTTTAGACGCACCTGATCTATATCCAAGGATAATCGCCTGAGGACAGGCTTAAATCTAACAATGGGGGAATGACATATCTATAGTCCATGCTCCGCATACCCTTGTCTATGTCTATTACCCTGCACCCACAATACTATAAACAATACGACACCCTCAGCTTCGAACCCTCATAAACAATCTCACGCTCGAAATGGACCACGCGTAGCCGATTGCAGGCAATGTAAACAAACACCCTAAACTAGAAGTTGAACATAAAACAATAGATGCCGCACTAGAATCCAGCCGCACTAGAATCCAGCCGCACCAGAATCACGCCACTCTTCAGAGATCAATTACTAATCGATTCTCAAGAACCGCGCCATCCTAGCTGACCAATCAGAGGCCCTATTCTCAGCCACCCCCAAGTAATGCAACCCCGATCATACGCAGCGGAAGCCTTTCATCAAAAGCCGCCTTTCCCACATATCGATCGAGTCACGTACTCCATCTCCGAAGCCGAAGTCGAAGCCAACGCCTCCGAATCCAAATCCGAATCCCAAACCGAGCAGCAAAAATAAATAGTCTACATCTAAGAAGCCAAGTGAGTTCTGTTCAAGACAAACGTCAATCGCGACACCGTCGGAGAAAGTTAATTCCGTTCAAGACATCAGACCTCAGTCATCGTCGGGGAAATAACTAACCAATGTACGCTAAGTTTAAGTCAAAGAATAAAACCTTTTTTAAAACTTAACTGAAGTGTCGCATATTTAACTACATATATATAGTGACATATCCATAATTCCCCACATCCCATACACATTATGTTTATGTACAATTCATCCACCCCATCCACACAAGTAACAGGACCCCACTCAAGAATCAATAACTGTTTCTTCCCACACTCCAGCTAGAGTCCACTAATCTAAACAATAGACCCTAGAAATCGATCCGTTAGAATCATGCCACTCATGAGGACCAATCAGAGCTAGTCATAAAACCAAGAAGTATCACATTCCTAGCTCACTCATGTAATGCAACACCGATCGCCAGCAGCGGATGCCTTTGATCAAAAGTCGACGCATCCCCAAACATCGGTCCAGGCACGTACGCCACCGACACGAAGATGCAGCCGAGGAAAGCAGCACCCGAAGCCAGAGTCGAGAGAAGGGCTCATGGAAACTAGCAAACAATAGAGAAGTCAGTTCCGTTTGAGACAAGCAGACCCAAAGTCAAGTCGGGGAACTCATTTAAATCTTGTGACATAAAGATATTTAAGTTGTAAAATAAAAGTCTTTTTTAAAAAACTTAAAATCGATTTGCGGATTTTTAACTGGCGCAGTCGGTAGAATTTCGTTTAAAATTAACTCCTATATTTCGGTAATGGTCAGCTTGTGTAATTTCTAATTACTGTGATCACGTAATCCCGGAATCGTTAATAAAATTGTGAAATCCGCCAAAGAACCTATGTGTTACGAGCACATACGATTTGCGAAACTAAAATTAAGTGAACTGAAGTAAGCGGAGATAGTGATCCACCAAGAACAGTGAAACACTAAATACAAAATCAAAAAACTTACAAGTGAACCAAAATAAAGTTAAAAACTACTGAAAACAAAACAAAACCCAATCAACACCAACAACATGGCGTTACCACCGCTATCATTGAGCGAAATCCACTATCCACTTGAACCAGGCACTGCTGTCGATCAGACAAATACCTGCCTATGACGGTTCATCTGGACAGCTAAGCTCATTTATCAAACGAATCGAATATGTATGCGGATTATATCCAACTGAAGATCTTCGCCAACAAAGGATCCTATTTGGAGCGACCGAGATCCAACTGTCAGGAGAGGCACAACGCATATCGCAAATGATACAACCCAACACGTGGCTCGAACTGAAGACGGCGCTGATCAACGAGTTCAAAAATCACACACCATATGAAGAACTCTTACGACAACTATACACCACCAGATTCAACGGCGGTCTTCGTAAGTTTATAGAAGAATTAGAGATAAAAGCATTATTAATAAACAATAAGCTAAACTTAGAAAACATACCAGAAAATAATGTCATTTATAAAAACGCTTTGAACAACACAATTAAAGATGTCATTACTCGAAAACTTCCTGACAGAATGTTCATGACCTTAGCAAGAAAAGATATTACCACATTGTCTAATCTTAAGAAGGCAGCACAAGAAGAAGGATTGTACGAAGCTAGTACAACAGATTCAGGTACAAATAAAGATCAATCGAAATCGTCTCAATCAAATCGAAAGAATGTTGGAAACTATTATCCAAATTATAATACTACTAACTATCACAATCAAACTCAGAGTTCATCTGGAACAGGTCAGACTAATCGAACAAATCAAAATCAAAATTCCCAAAATCCTGGATTATACAATTAGTTCAAAAATTCCTTGAATCAAGGTAGGGCTCAGAATCCATTCAATCAGCAAATATCTCAAAACCAAGCTAGTGGGAGTGGACCCAACCAACCTACTAAAAGAGGGAGGGAGAGCCAGAGTGGCCAAACGAAGATGGACGTAAATTTTCATCATGCCGCCTCGGAAGAAACCGAGGGGGACCCTATATAAACATTACCATTAATAAAAGAATATTAAGGTGTATCGCTGACTCGGGATCATCGATCAACATCATGAAAGAAAATTATACAGATTCCGAGATAAAAGACGGTTACCTTACGGTCCATACCATCAATGGACCTGTCCGTTTAACTAAGAGTATAATGAGGAATGCGAACAAAACATGTCCGTCCGAACAAAAGTTCTACATACATAACTTTTCCGAAAATTATGATATTTTATTAGGAAGAGAATACTTTATGGCAAGTAAAGCCGTCATCGATTACAGAAATGACACTGTAACACTAGGAGCTAGGTCGTACCCAATCATTCAGAGTGGAGAAGCTATTGAAGCCGGCAAGACCGCACAGAAGTGCACTGATCCCTCTACAAAAGAAGAGAAGATCGCACCTAAGTGCCTTGACCCATCTCCAGAGGGAGATCAATACTTCGCTTCCGCTCTAGACAGTGAATTAAGGGAATGTAATCAATTAAGATTGGAACACTTAAACGACGAAGAGAGGGAAGAGTTAAAGAAGGTCTTATATGAGTTTAAGGATGTGCAGTACAGAGAAGGTGACAATTTGACTTTCACAAGTACAATCAAGCACGAGATCAAAACTCAACATGAAGACCCGGTCTACAGACGACCATACAAATATGCCCAGATACATGATCAGGAGGTAAACCAGCAAATCAAAGATATGATCAGGCAGGGAATAATTCGAAAGTCGAATTCTCCTTACTGCTCGCCCATATCTATGATTCCGAAGAAGATAGATGCTTCAGGAAAGCAAAAATATCGAATGGTAGTAGACTATAGAAGTCTAAATGAAATAACAGTTAAGGACAAATTCCCAACTCCACGAATGGATGAAATCCTAGACAAACTAGGTAAATGTCAGTATTTTACGACAATCGATTTAGCAAAAGGTTTCCATCAAATACCCATGGAACCTAGCTCAATCCCCAAAACTGCGTTCTCCACTAAGCATGGACATTACGAGTTCACTCGTATGCCCTTTGGGCTAACCACTGCCCCAGCTACCTTCCAAAGATGTATGAACAATCTGCTAGAAGAGTTAATCTTCAAAGATTGCTTTGTATACTTAGATGACATCATTATATTTTCCACTTCATTGGAAGAACACTTGTTGTCACAAAGGAGAGTATTTGGAAAGTTGAGAGACGCCAACTTGAAGCTACAAATGGATAAATGTGAATTCATGAAAAAGGAAACTGAATTCCTAGGTCATGTAGTCACTACTGAAGTAATAGTACCAAATCCAGGCAAAATCTCTGCCATTGTCAAATTTCCAATACCAGAAACGACTAAACAAATAAAGTCATTCTTAGGTCTGTGCGGGTTCTACAGGAAATTCATTCCTAATTTTGCAAACATAGCAAAACCCATGACACTCAAACTAAAGGAAGGAGCTGTCATAGACCCCAAGGAAGAAAAGTACGTCGAGGCATTTGAGAGACTAAAAGTACTCATCACCTCAGACCCTATCCTTGCGTTCCCAGACTTTGACAAAATGTTCACGGTAACAACCGACGCTAGTAACATAGCATTGGGAGCGGTTTTGTCACAAGAACACAAACCGATCTGCTACGCTAGCAGAACCCTAAATGAACATGAAATAAACTATTCAGCCATCGAAAAGGAATTATTAGCGATCGTATGGGCAACCAAGTATTTCCGTTCATACCTGTTCGGTAGAACATTCGAGATACAAAGCGATCATAAACCCTTGATTTGGTTGAACAACCTCAAGGAGCCAAATATGAAATTACAAAGGTGGAAAATAAAACTGAATGAGTTTGATTTTAAAATGAAATATCTACCAGGCAAAGAAAATCATGTAGCTGATGCCTTATCAAGGGTAAAGATTAATGAAAATCTCCTTGGAGAAGCTTCCAATAGCGTTGGTGCAACTGTACATAGCGCACAGGAAGACAATCTTAATCACATTGCTATCACGGAAAGACCAATTAACTATTACAATCGGCAAATTGAGCTAATAAAAGGCAATGAAGATAAGGTAGAAACAATTCGTTATTTTCACAAGCTAATCATCAAGATCACGTATAAGGAAATGACTAACACCTTAGCGAAGGATATAATAAAGGAATATCTATGCACCAAAAAGAGCGCATTATATTTCCATAACGAAATAGATTTTCCTCCATTCCAAAAAGCCTATTTAGAAATCATTAATTCTAACAATATAACCAAAGCTATTAAATCAAGCACGAAACTCCTAGATATTCAGAATTACGCTGAATTTAAAGAAACCATATTAAAGAATCATAAAGGCTTACTCCATCCAGGGATAGAGAAAACCGTCAATTGGTTTAGGGGAAAATACTATTACCCGGATTATCAAAAACTAATCCAAAACATCATAAACGAATGTCCTACTTGTAATATTGCCAAAACAGAGCATAGAAATACGAAGTTGGCATTCGAAACTACACCGGAAATACTGAACATCAGAGAGAAATACGTCATAGATTTCTATATGGTTGGTAACCAACAGTTCCTATCATGTATTGACGTATACTCGAAGTTTGCCACTCTTGTAGAAGTAAAAAGTCGTGACTGGTTAGAAGCAAAAAGAGCCATCATGAAAGTTTTTAGCGAGATGGGCAAACCAATTGAAATCAAAGCCGATGAAGATTCAGCTTTTATGTGCACAGCATTGCAAGCATGGCTGAATGCGGAAAACGTCAAAATAGAGATCACTTCCAGCAAAAATGGAATATCTGACGTAGAAAGATTTCATAAAACAGTAAATGAAAAATTAAGAATAATATCTAGCGAGGATAACCCAGAAGATAGATTCACGAAGTTTGAATTAATTCTTTATACTTATAATCATAAAACCAAACATAATACCACAAATAGGACACCAGCTGATATATTCATTTATGCAGGCTCACCTGATTATGACACCCAACTAAATAAAGTGAATAAAATCACTCAATTAAATAAAAACCGCATAGAGTATGAAGTAGATACCCGCTATAAACTATCACCTCTAGTTAAGTCTAAGGTAACAAATCCTTTCAAAAGGACGGGCGAAATTAGACAGGTAGACGAAAAACATTATGAAGAAAAGAATAGGGGTAGGAAAATAGGTTAGGTTAGGTTAGGTAGAGACGGCCGCCAAGCTCGCTCGGAGCCCAGCACACTTAGGCCGGTTTCGGCCCGTTGTGATACCGCTTGGGATCATTCCCTCCCTGCAGATGAGACTTCATGTCAACAGTTGTCCCATCCAGATGCCCTTATAAAGTTGACGATCTTTCTGGGACATAGCGTGGACATCTCCGAGATGTCGTTCAGAAAGGCAGAGCCCAAGTGATGCAGCCTGCTTCTGCTGAGAGCTGGACAGGAACAGAACAGATGTTCCACTGTTTCCTCCTCGTCCTCGTCTCTGCAGCTGCGGCAGAAATCATTGTATGGGGCACCCAGCCTGCTTGCGTGGGTGCCTACTAGCCAGTGTCCTGTGAGGGAACGTATGACTGCGCTGCACCTTTCCCTGCCTAGTTTGCAGAGCTCTGAGGTGCGCTTCTTATCTATGGTCGGCCATGTTTGCCGAGCTGTGCGACAACGTGGCCCTATTTGCCACTTGTTGTCTATCAGTCGCGTGTACTGCTCCTTTATGATGAGCTTGCAGGTGGCCATAGGCATACCAATATCCTCCTTATCTTGGAGAATGGGGGTTGTAGTGCCAGATCTGGCCAGCTCGTCCGCTATGCAGTTGCCCTCGATATCCCGGTGGCCCGGGACCCATATAAGGCTGATAGCAAATTGCTGAGCCATCTCGTGAAGAGATCTGCGGCACTTCGCCACAGTAGCCGAGTTCGAGGAGATCGCGTTAAGTGATCTGATCGCAGCTTGGCTGTCGCTGTAGATGTTTAGATTGGTTGCCGTGGTTGTAACCGTGTGAAGGCAGTACAGAGCCTCCCTGATTGCTGTAACTTCCGCTTGGAAGACGCTACAGTGATCCGGAAGCCTGAAAGATTGCCTTATGTTAAGTTGTTCAGAGTAGATTACTCCTCCAACCCTGCCGTCCAGTTTTGAGCCATCCGTGAAGATGCTTATGGCCCCGTCTGGGCCGGGGAGTCCCTCGAGCCAATCGTCTCTATGAGGGATGATTATGCTGAATGGAGTCTCCGTGTGCTCCATTGGAACTTGATAGTCCGTTCTTGCTGGGACCATGTTGTTATACCCGATACTCAAAATGAGTATTGGGGTATATTAGATTTGTGGTAATAGTGGATGTGTGTAACGTCCAAAAGGAATCGTTTCCGACCCCATAAAGTATATATATTCTTGATCAGCATCAATAGCCGAGTCGATTGAGCCATGTCTGTCTGTCCGTCTGTCCGTCCGTCCGTCTGTCCGTCTGTCCGTCCCCTTCAGCGCCTAGTGCTCAAAGACTATAAGAGCGAGAGCAACGATGTTTTGGATCCAGACTTCTGTGATATGTCACTGCTACAAGAATATTTCAAAACTTTGCCCCGCCCACTTCCGCCCCCACAAAGAGCGAAAATCTGTGGCATCCACAATTTTAAAGATACGAGAAAACTAAAAACGCAGAATCGTAGAAGATGACTATATCTTCTAGAGTGCAAAATCTGAACAAGATCGTATAATTATTATAGCCAGCATCAAGAAAACAATTTCATTTTTTCTCGCCCTGTCTCTCTCTAACACACACGTAGCATAGGCGGCTTTGCTTAGAGTAAAACATTAGCGCCTAGATCTCAGAGACTATTAAGGCTAGAGTAACCAAATTTGATATCCGCACTCCTGTTAGATCTTACTATAAAACGTGTATCTTAAAATTTCGCCCCACCCCCTTCCGCTCACACAAAGGACGAAAATCTGTTGCATCCACAATATTGCACATTCGAGAAAACTAAAAACGCAGAATCATAGATAATGACCATATCTATCAGATTGCTGAATCTAGATCAGATCAGATCATTTTTATAGCCAATAGGAACAAATCAATTTGCAGTGGCTACGCAGCGCCCGACGTCACGCTCAGACTGATTTTCTGTCTCTCTCGCACGCACTCTTTGTCGTGTCGTTTAATATTAGCGGCGTCTGCCGGAGGAGAGCCATACTGACTTAGTATCGGGTATAAGCGTAGAGTTGCGGTGTCCGCAGCAACTCACAACGTTCCCCCTCGTTATACCCGATACTCAAAATGAGTATTGGGGTATATTAGATTTGTGGTAAAAGTGGATGTGTGTAACGTCCAGAAGGAATCGTTTCCGACCCCATAAAGTATATATATTCTTGATCAGCATCAATAGCCGAGTCGATTGAGCCATGTCTGTCTGTCCGTCTGTCCGTCCGTCCGTCTGTCCGTCTGTCCGTCCCCTTCAGCGCCTAGTGCTCAAAGACTATAAGAGCTAGAGCAACGATGTTTCGGATCCAGACTTCTGTGATATGTCACTGCTACAGAAATATTTCAAAACTTTGCCCCGCCCACTTCCGCCCCCACAAAGGGCGAAAATCTGTGGCATCCACAATTTTAAAGATACGAGAAAACCAAAAACGCAGAATCGTAGAAAATGACCATTTTTTTTAAAATGCAGAATCTGAATTAGATCGTATTATTATTATAGCCAGCATCAAGAAAACAATTTCATTTTTTCTCGCCCTGTCTCTCTCTAACACACACGTAGCATTGGCGGCTTTGCTTAGAGTAAAACATTAGCGCCTAGATCTCAGAGACTATAAAAGCTAAAGCAACCAAATTTGGTATCCACACTCCTAATATATCGGAACGAGACGATTTTGTCTCAAAATTTCGCCACACCCCCTTCCGCCCCCGCAAAGGACGAAAATCTGGGAATATTCAAAAATCTCAGAGACTATTAAGGCTAGAGTAACCAAATTTGGTATCCGCACTCCTGTTAGATCTTACTATAAAACGTGTATCTCAAAATTTCGCCCCACCCCCTTCCGCCCCCACAAAGGACGAAAATCTGTTGCATCCACAATATTGAGGATACGAGAAAACTAGAAACGCAGAATCATAGATAATGACCATATCTATCAGATTGCTAAATCTGGATCAGATCAGAAAAATTTTATAGCCAAGAGGAACAAATCAATTTGCAGTGGCTACGCAGCGCCCGACGTCACGCTCATACTGATTTTCTGTCTCTCTCGCACGCACTCTTTGTCGTGTCGTTTAATATTAGCGGCGTCTGCCGGAGGAGAGCCATACTGACTTAGTATCGGGTATAACCGTAGAGTTGAGGTGTCCGCAGCAACTCACAACGTTCCCCCTCGTTATACCCGATACTCAAAATGAGTATTGGGGTATATTAGATTTGTGGTAAAAGTGGATGTGTGTAACGTCCAGAAGGAATCGTTTCCGACCCCATAAAGTATATATATTCTTGATCAGCATCAATAGCCGAGTCGATTGGGCCCTGTCTGTCTGTCTGTCTGTCCGTCTGTCCGTCTGTCCGTCTGTCCGTCCGTCCGTCTGTCCGTCCCCTTCAGCGCCTAGTGCTCAAAGACTATAAGAGCTAGAGCAACGATGTTTTGGATCCAGACTTCTGTGATATGTCACTGCTACAAAAATATTTCAAAACTTCGCCCCGCCCACTTCCGCCCCCACAAAGGACGAAAATCTGTGGCATTCACAATTTTAAAAATATGAGAAAACCAAAAACGTAGAATTGTAGAGAATGACCATATCTTTAAGACTGCGGAATCTGAATTGGATCGTATTATTATTATAGCCAGCATCAAGAAAACAATTTCATTTTTTCTCGCCCTGTCTCTCTCTAGCACACACGTAGCATAGGCGGCTTTGCTTAGAGTAAAACATTAGCGCCTAGATCTCAGAGACTATAAAAGCTAGAGCAACCAAATTTGGTATCCACACTCCTAATATATCGGACCGAGACGAGTTTGTTTCAAAATTTCGCCACACCCCCTTCCGCCCCCGCAAAGGACGAAAATCTGGGGATATTCAAAAATCTCAAAGACTATTAAGGCTAGAGTAACCAAATTTGGTATCCGCACTTCTGTTAGATCTTACTATAAAACGTGTATCTCAAAATTTCGCCCCACCCCCTTCCGCCCACACAAAAGACGAAAATCTGTTGCATCCACAATATTGCACATTCGAGAATTCTAAAAACGCAGAATCATAGATAATGACCATATCTATCAGATTGCTGAATCTGGATCAGATCAGATCATTTTTATAGCCAATAGGAACAAATCAATTTGCAGTGGCTACGCAGCGCCCGACGTCACGCTTAGACTGATTTTCTGTCTCTCTCGCACGCACTCTTTGTCGTGTCGTTTAATATTAGCGGCGTCTGCCGGAGGAGAGCCATACTGACTTAGTATCGGGTATAACCGTAGAGTTGCGGTGTCCGCAGCAACTCACAACGTTCCCCTCGTTTTTATTTAGTATAGATGAGTGACCTATGTTCTGGGGTACCCATTGTTCAGAGTCCCTAAGACGTATTGCTGCCATTTCTGCCCGCTCCTTTCCTGCAAACTCAAGGCTCTGAAGGCATAACATGGCGTTTAGCGCATCATTTGGTGTAGTTCGAAGAGCTCCACTGATGCAGAGCAGAGGGCGGCTGTTCGCTGAACCTTGCCCAGCTGATTGGTGATTGTCCTTTTTGTTAGGGCAGGCCACCAGACAGTAACTCCGTAGAGTATTATAGGTCTGACTATTGCCAGATATATCCATCGGACTATGCTTGGGTTCATGCCCCACTTTAGGCCGATAGCTTTTTTGCAAGTATAGAGTGCTGTCGTTGCCTTCCTCACTCTATCCTTGACATTCAGGTTCCAGCTAAGCTTTTTGTCAATTACCAATATAAAAACCTCCACATGGCTAAAATCCGATACCAACGAAATTCTAATAATTTCCAACATTCCCAAAGACATTACAAAAGTACCAATCTATAAAATCGTTCCGTATCCAGACGAATTAAATAACATGTTAACAGATATGACATACGACAAGTACTACATAAAAAATGAAGAAGTATTTGTTAAAGAAACTAGATTGAAAACCAATGACAATTGTATAAAAGAAATTTTAATGCAAATTCCCACTAAATGTCCATATTCCAAAACTTTTCAAAACTTTCAAATAAACTTTATCGAACCCAATATACTAATCACATGGAATCTTCCAAAAACAACGCTAAACCAGAATTGTGTAAACCAAGAAATCATAGCGGAAGGAAATACCATTATAAAAACCTACAACTGTTCAATCCAATTAAATGAATTTACAATATCAAACACAATGTTAGATTTTGCCCAGAATGTTTATGTCAACAACAACATAACTTAAATAAAACCACTGTCGTATGTCCAAGCTAATGAAATAATTATGCAATTATGAAATATAGTAACCTATTACAAATAAGTCTACTAATTTCATTTGTCATAATTATATTAGTACTACTAAGTTATGTAGCTGTTAAATTTAAGAAAACTTCTAAAAGAGTCACGGTTAAATGTATTAACCCTATAATAGAAGCAGAAGAGGAACCAACCTCAGCCACCGCACTTGACACCCCGTCACTATACCCGAGGGTAATCGCCTAGTGACATCCCATACACATTATGTTTATGTACAATTCATCCACCCAATCCACACAAGTAACAGGACCCCACTCAAGAATCAATCTGTTTCTTCCCACACTCCAGCTAGAGTCCACTAATCTAAACAATAGACCCTATTGATTCATCAACGCCAGAATCACGCCACCCTCAAGAAATCGATCCGTTAAAATCATGCCACTCATGAGGACCAATCAGAGCTAGTCATAAAACCAAGAATTATCACATTCCTAGCTCACTCATGTAATGCAACACCGATCGCCAGCAGCGGATGCCTTTGATCAAAAGTCGACGCATCCCCAAACATCGGTCCAGGCACGTACGCCACCGACACGAAGATGCAGCCGAGGAAAGCAGCACCCGAAGCCAGAGTCGAGAGAAGGGCTCATGGAAACTAGCAAACAATAGAGAAGTCAGTTCCGTTTGAGACAAGCAGCCCCAAAGTCAAGTCGGGGAATTCATTTAAATCTTGTGACATAAAGATCTTTAAGTTGTAAAATAAAAGTCTTTTTTAAAAAACTTAAAATCGAGTTGCGGATATTTAACTATATATTTTATAAAAATATTCTTTCGATACTATTGAATAGATTCTGCCAACGATTCTGCAGCCCTAGGCAAAAGACCCGTTATGTTTTGGCGTCGCAGCGGAAAAATGCAGAAAAAAAATGGTGACCACGGACGGACGGAATTTAAATTAAAAGTGAAACCGACGCGGCATCGGACACTGACGCACCGACCGGATCACCTACGGGATCACGACTACGCGCAGCCCACACAACTTTATTTCTACTACTTCAGCAGCGACACTGATGACTTTGACTTATCTACGGACAGTGGAGAATTTTCCGGCCATTTATCCGACGCGTCCTTGGTGTCTGCCGCATCGTCGGTGACAACAGTCGTCAATGTATACGGGATCCTGCTGCAGAGCGGCAGTGCAGGCGAGCGCTTGCTGATAAAGCAACGCAAGCAGGAGATGATAAGCCCAAGAGAGATTTCTCTTGTAGCGAAATATTTTATGAAGAACAACATTAAAATGACGGCGGAAGACAGCAGAGACTTGGGGCGAGACATGAAGAGAGTTTTTCCCTTGGAGTCTGAAAATTGGGCGCAGAAACTATATAATTGTCATAAAAACAGTGTCCGAGCACAAAGGAAAGGCAAGAAAGCCAAGTCAGACAGTGTCGCCACTGCTTTTCCCCTACGCTGTGCGAAAAGAGATCAACAAATAATAAGCTCGGCCATCCAGATCCCATTAAGGATATTATGAGCAAACAATCTTCGGAACCGAGTATATTTGAGGCTTTCCTCGTTGGCTTAGAGTAGAATTGACCAATATGATATGATAGATCTTGGATTAGAATAAGAGCTTATGAACGAACGCATTTATGGGAAAACTTTATTGAAAATCATAATAGCAAAGTACACAAGTAATAAAATCATATTTAAATACAAATCTCAAGATCAAATCGATTATAAAGTAATACATTGTTTGCAAGGTTCAACATTTAAGGGATAACTAGTTGTAAAAACGTGGATTCTATGTCTCGGTCCTGTATGACCAACAGCTATTGGACCGTTTCTTAATTGATCACGCCTTCTGCACGTACGTTCAACGCATCCAGCAGGGCACCCATGGGAGTAGATGGAGCAAAACTCTCGATGGTGTTGGCCAATTTATTCTTCATGTTGCGTAGACGCAGTGAGGCGTGTATGAAGGTCACCGAAATGGGCAGCAGCAAGGTAAAGGCGGTCAGCAGCACGGCGCTAATCAGGTGCAGAAAAAGATATCCGCCAAGCAGAGCACCAGCCAGGATGTACCATTTCTGTTGAGCGTTTTGTTCGGCCACAATTGCATTCCCTCCCGTCAGACGGCTTGCAATGAAGCTGGGCTTCGATTTGCTGCTGAAGAATTGCCAAATGACAGCGATGATCAAGGCCTGCACAATCAAGCCACTGATTATCTTGGTTGGATTGCACACAATCATCAGCGCGTAGATGACCAGGAAGAGCAGAATGTAGTTGGTTTGGTAATAGAGAAAGTTGTTCACCACTCGATTGCCCCACTTGTCGAAATCCTTCAGGTTGGGCAACTGGAAACGCATTAAAAAAAATTGTAAATATTATTATATATATATAATATATATTATTAGAATAAACAGTTTCCTATAAACAACACATCCCTTTACTCTTCTGTGAAGGCATAAGCCTCCACAAAAGAAAACCTGACCACAACACTATCCCCTGAATGGACTGCCCCGGGGGGGTTATTATCCCATTATTACTTCATTTTTATACCCGATACTCAAAATGAGTATTGGGGTATATTAGATTTGTGGTAAAAGTGGATGTGTGTAACGTCCAGAAAGAATCGTTTCCGACCCCATAAAGTATATATATTCTTGATCAGCATCAATAGCCGAGTCGATTGAGCCCTGTCTGTCTGTCCGTCTGTCCGTCCGTCCGTCTGTCCGTCCCCTTCAGCGCCTAGTGCTCAAAGACTATAAGAGCTAGAGCAACGATGTTTTGGATCCAGACTTCTGTGATATGTCACTGCTACAAAAATATTTCAAAACTTCGCCCAGCCCACTTCCGCCCCCACAAAGGACGAAAATCTGTGGCATCCACATTTTTAAAGATACGATAAAACCAAAAACGCAGAATCGTAGAGGATGACTATATGTTTTAGAATGTAAGATCTCAACCAGATCGTATAATTATTATAGCCAGAATCAAGAAAACAATTTCATTCTTTCTCGCTCTGTCTCTCTCTAACACACAGGTTTCATGGTCGGTTTTGCCAATTGCAAAATATGAGTTCAAGGATCTCAGAACCTATAAGAGCCAGAGCAACCAAATTTGGTATCCACACTCCTGTGATATCGGACCTTGACCGTTTCGTGTCCAAATTTCGCCACACCCCCTTCCGCCCCCGCAAAGTACGAAAAACTGGGGCATCCACATATCTCAGAGACTATTAAGGCTAGAGTAACCAAATTTGGTATCCGCACTTCTGTTAGATCTCACTATAAAACGTATATCTCAGAATTTCGCCCCACCCCATTCCGCCCCACAAAGGACGAAAATCTCTTGCATCCACAATATTGCACATTCGAGAAAACTAAAAACGCAGAATCATAGATAACGATCATATCTATCAGATTGCTGAATCTGGACCAGATCAGATAATTTTTATAGCCAAACGGAGCAAATCAATTTGCACTGGCTTCGCAGCGCCCGACGTCACGCTCAGACTGATTTTCTGTCTCTCTCGCACGCACTCTTTGTCGTGTCGTTTAATATTAGCGGCGTCTGCCGGAGGAGAGCCATACTGACTTAGTATCGGGTATAACTGTAGAGTTGCGGTGTCCGCAGCAACTCACAACGTTCCCCCTCGTTTTATTTATTTTTTTATTTTTTTATTTATTAAATTAACAAATTATCTGTTAATAATGGTACTTAGTTACTAAAGGCGGAAAAAGATAAGTTAAAAGTTAGCTAAATTTAAATGATTATAAATATTGCATGCAATTAGTTTAAGAGACAGTTCAGGGGATAGGGTTTGACAGAGGGAGTTATAATTATGGCATAAAACCCTAAAAGGTTCATGATCAGCTTAATTAGACCTACATATGGGTAGACGGATAGGCCTAAAAGTACGGGTAGGTCTGGATGGAACGGCCAAGTCAATCTGACCCAAGAGAGTTTGGGAGTCAACAGTCCCAAGAAGGAGCTTGTTCACGAACATTACGCCATTGCATATTCTGCGATGGTGCAACGACGGCAGGTCAATAAGATTTAGCCTAGACCGGTAGGGTGGCAAGATTCTACCCGAGTCCCAGTTAAAGTTCCGAAGGGCAAAAATTAAAAATTGCTTTTGCACGGATTCAATAACAGCCTGCTGCTCTTTATACTGCGGGCTCCACACACAAGAACAATACTCCAATATAGGACGTACTAACGAGATGTACAGTTGTTTCGTAAAGTACGGGTCGTCAAACTCCTTGGACCAACGCTTGATGAACGCTAAAACACCCTTAGCTTTATTTACAGTTGCAGCTATATGGGTGTTGAAACACAACTTATGATCAAAAAGGACTCCGAGGTCATTTGAACTCGAAATTCGCTCAAGGACATGATTTCCTAGAACATATGAGACAAAATGAGGAGCGCGACGGTAAAATGTCATAAGTTTGCATTTGGAAAGGTTCAGAAAAAGAAGATTAGTTGAACACCACAATAGTAGTTCACTTAGATCAAGTTGAAGGCGTGTGTGCAAATACCAATCAGAGTAAGAAAGTCAGATTTTGACATCATCAGCATACATTAGTGTAGTAGAGTATGTTATAACTTGAGGAAGGTCGTTCACAAATAAAACGAGGTGGAACGTTGTGAGTTGGTGCGGACACCGCAACTCTACAGTTATACCCGATACTAGGTCAGTATGGCTCTCCTCCGGCAGACGCCGCTAATATTAAACGACACGACAAAGAGTGCGTGCGAGAGAGACAGAAAATCAGTCTGAGCGTGACGTCGGGCGCTGCGTAGCCACTGCAAATTGATTTGTTCCTATTGGCTATAAAAATGATCTGATCTGATCCAGATTCAGCAATCTGATAGATATGGTCATTATCTATGATTCTGCGTTTTTAGTTTTCTCGAATGTGCAATATTGTGGATGCAACAGATTTTCGTCCTTTGTGTGGGCGAAAGGGGGGGGGGGCGCGAAATTCTGAGATATAGATGAGATATAGTGAGATCTAACAGAAGTGCAGATACCAAATTTGGTTACTCTAGCCTTAATAGTCTCTGAGATTTGTGGATGCCCCAGATTTTCGTCCTTTGGGGGGGCGGAAGGGGGTGTGGCGAAATTTGGACACGAAACGGTCGAAGTCCGATATCACAGGAGTGTGGATACCAAATTTGGTTGCTCTGGCCCTTATAGGTTCTGAGATCCTTGAACTCATATTTTGCAATTGGCAAAACCGATCATAAAACCTGTGTGTTAGAGAGAGACAGAGCGAGAAAGAGTGAAATTGTTTTCTTGATTCTGGCTATAATAATTATACGATTGAGATTTTACGATCTAGAACATATAGTCATCCTCTACGATTCTGCGTTTTTGCTTTTATCGTATCTTTAAAAATGTAGATGCCACAGAATAATAAACAGAAGCGGGCCCAGATGACTTCCCTGTGGCACACCTGAAGTAACATTAACAGTATTTGACAACACGTTAGAAAACAAAACACGTTGAGTACGGTTAGAGAGATAGGACAAAATCCAATCTAGAAGATTCGTTGGGAACCCTTATAAAGAGAGCTTTTGAATAAGCAGAGCATGGTTCACAGAATCGAATGCCTTGCTGAAGTCCGTAAAAACTACATCCGTCTGCAAACCAATTTGAAAACCACGGTGGATTAGGTTAGAAAACTGAAGAAGGTTAGTCGATTTTGAACGATGTCTGAAAAAACCGTGTTGCGACGGAGATATCAAGCTGCAACAAAGATGTTGCAGTTGCCGGGTGACTAGGAACTCAAGAAGCTTCGGGATGGCGGAAAGCTTTGCGATACCACGATAGTTTTCAATGTTTGATCTTGAACCTTTTTTGTGAAGCGGAATGATGTAGGACTCATTCCAAATTACTGGGAGACAAGACTGTTCCAAGGAGAGGTTGAAGAGAAAGGTCAAGGGTTTGCAAAGGGACTGGGCACAGTATTTTAAGATGCAACTTGGTACCTTATCTGGACCCGCAGAAAACGATATGTCCATAGATGACAAACCTTCCAGAACAACGCTTTCCTCGAAAAAGGGCAGAAAAATGCTGTTAGCTTGAGGTAGCTGGTACGGATACGGAGTGGATGCGTTGTAAATATGAGGCGAGTACGTTGTTTGGAAAAAGTTAGCGAATAAATTTGCAATACCAACAGCAGAAGCTTCTGTTTTGTTCTGGTAATGAAGGGACGGAGGAAAAACGTTTGACTTGCGCTTAGAATTAACGAACGAATATAATTTTTTAGGATCACTACGAAAGTTACTACTACATTGTGAAAGGTAATGATTATAACACTGACTATTGACGGCAAGGAACAGAGAGCGAGCGGAGGAGTATAGAGCTAAGGCCAACGTGGAGCCCGACTTCTGGTACTTTTTATAGAGCCGGGATTTATTATTTTTTAAGTATGACAAATACTTGGAGAACCAGAGAGGCTTGGACGATACAGGTACAGTGATATCTGGAACAAACGTATTAAGGGCGGAGTAAATAGAACTATAAAACGAGTTAACAGTTGCATCTATGTTCGGTAATGAATAAAGAAACGACCAATCAACACGCGAGAGATGTAGATCTAAATCAATAAAGTTTGTTATGCGAAAACACTTTATGTGACAAGGAGCCATGGAACTGTCAGCACCTCCAGATTGTGTACACTCCAGTGATATCAACAAAGTTGGATGGTAAGGATCTTCAGGGAGAGATATTGGGCTTGCTCTAGATACAGTAGCAAGAGAACCATCGTTAACAAAAACGAGGTCAAGAAGTCTGTCCCTAATGTTTTTAACGGCATTAATTTGGACAAGGGAAATATCCGTTAGCCCATTGATAAAGTCATGATGGCAATTGGGAAACAACAGGTTAGCGTCATTACAAGGCAGCCAAGAAAGAAATGGGAGGTTAAAGTCCCCCATGACAATAATTCGATCATTGCACCCTAATGTAGAAACAACATTATTAATTGCTGAGAGGTGGTGTAAGTAAAGCTCAGCATCAGACCTGGGAGGAATGTAAGAGCAGGTTAAATAGAAAAATGCGGAGCCAACACGAACTTTGACTGCAACAAATTCAATTCCATGAATGTTATTGAATGGGAATAACTCAGATGAGATAACAGATTTAACTGCAATCAGAACCCCACCTGCAAAAGATGGGCGGTCCCTTCTATAAATAGTGTAACTATCAATGAAAATTTCGTAATCATTGACAGAGGAGTTAAGCCAGGTTTCGGTAAACGCGATGGCATCGAAATCAAAGGACGCGCTATTAGTATGAATTTGACGCAACTTTCCCAGCAAACTGCGAACGTTCTGATAGTGCATGGAAAAATAGTACATCAGTTTTTTGGAGCATGTTCGGTAATTCTTGGATTCGAGTTCGAATCTTTGAGAAGGAACTCATGCACAATTGTATGCTCAGGCCATATTGACGGTTCTAGAGAACAGGATAGTAAAGAATCAGGGAGAAGAATTTTAAAGGATGATATGTTACGCTTATGTTTAAATGTTAAACATTAGAGTAAAACATTAGCGCCTAGATCTCAGAGACTACAAAAGCTAGAGCAACCAAATTTGGTATCCACACTCCTAATATATCGGACCGAGACGAATTTGTTTCAAAATTTCGCCACACCCCCTTCCGCCCCCGCAAAGGACGAAAATCTGGGGATATTCAAAAATCTCAGAGACTATTAAGGCTAGAGTAACCAAATTTGGTATCCGCACTCCTGTTAGATCTTACTATAAAACGTGTATCTCAAAATTTCGCCCCAGTATGGCTCTCCTCCGGCAGACGCCGCTAATATTGAACCACACGTGCGTGCGAGAGAGACAGAAAATCAGTCTGAGCGTGACGTCGGGCGCTGCGTAGCCAATGCAAATTGATTTGTTCTTTTTGGCTACAAAAATTATCTGATCTGATCCAGATTCAGCAATCTGATAGATATGGTCATTATCTATGATTCTGCGTTTTTAGTTTTCTCGAATCTGCAATATTGTGGATGCAACAGGTTTTCGTCCTTTGTGAGGGCGGGAGGGGGTGGGGCGAAATTCTGAGATATACGTTTTATAGTGAGATCTAACAGAAGTGCGAAAACCAAATTTGGTTACTCTAGCCTTAATAGTCTCTGAGATTTGTGGATGCCCCAGATTTTCGTCCTTTGCGGGGGCGGAAGGGGGTGTGGCGAAATTTGGACACGAAACGGTCAAGGTCCGATATCACAGGAGTGTGGATACCAAATTTGGTTGCTCTGGCTCTTATAGGTTCTGAGATCCTTGAACTCATATTTTGCAAATGACAAAACCGACCATGAAACCTGTGTGTTAGAGAGAGACAGAGCGAGAAAGAATGAAATTGTTTTCTTGATTCTGGCTATAATAATTATACGATTGAGATTTTACGATCTAGAACATATAGTCATCCTCTACGATTCTGCGTTTTTGCTTTTATCGTATCTTTAAAAATGTGGATGCCACAGATTTTCGTCTTTTGTGGGGGCGGAAGTGGGCGGGGCGAAGTTTTTAAATATTTTTGTAGCAGTGACATATCACAGAAGTCTGGATCCAAAACATCGTTGCTCTAGCTCTTATAGTCTTTGAGCACTAGGCGCTGAAGGGGACGGACGGACGGACGGACGGCAGAGGCACAGGCACAGGCACAGGCAGAGGCCCAGGTTCAGGCACATTTGAGCTCGCCATCCCCATCTGAGATGCAACAGCATGAGCAACAAACGCCACAACAGCAACAGCAGACGCCGTTTGAAGCGGATCTCCAGGAGAGCGTAAACGCTTTAATGGAAGAAGAGGAGCAGCCTCTAGCTCCGCTCTCACCGCTGTCGGAGGCAGAAGAGGAGCAGGGCACGGGTAGGATAACAAATCCAAGAATTGTGGACGTGCTGCAGTCCAGCTCAAGGCTTCGAAAACTCTACAAAGAACTGCTAGCGCGGAAGAAGATAGGCCACAAGATGAACTCGAATGAGGTACGTCTACTATGCGACGGAGCTATCAATATGTACAGAAAGGAAGGACTTGAGCTGAGCTTCTCCCAATGTAAAGAGCTGGGCAGGCAGCTGTTGGAGCTGTGTCCCCACGAGAGGAACTTTTGGTGCCGGAAGGTGGGAAGTAATTGTATATACAATCGGTTTCGTACCCTTAGCAGAACCCCGGAACAAAGAGAACGGGTAAGTTGTAACTGTAACAACAAAATCGTACAAATAATTAATGCAAATTTTCACCAAGCAGGATTCCTTGCAGAAGCGAAGCAAGCGTGAGGAAGCAAAACGTTCCTCAGCCACATCTGCCACGACCAGCGACTGGGATCCTGGGACATTGCAGGACACGCCGCTTTCGTAATTCCATTCCAGCTGACGTTCCAGGGAACGTTACGTTCTCGTTCACGTTTAGCATTTGAAATTTGAAATTTTCGCCCTTCAAGGGGGCCCTTCAGCCTTTTGTAATCGTAAGCAAACCTTGATATTGGATCAAATCTAACCATGGCCAATAAAAGTCGACTGCTTCTCTGCCGCTTCGCTCTCTTCCATGCTGGCTCTCTTTGCTGCGTAGTATGCGTCTCTCTTTCGTGTCGGTTCTCTTAATCCTACTACTAAGTAAAAAGGCCTCACCATTTGGGGTTCTCTTAGCCTATTTCTTACTTTTAATTTGGGGAAAATAAAGATTCAGCGTTGTCTTTGTCATAATATTACTAAAAAATGAAGTAATAAACGAGGGGGAACGTTGTGAGTTGCTGCGGACACCACAACTCTACATTTATACCCGATACTAAGTCAGTATGGCTCTCCTCCGGCAGACGCCGCTAATATTAAACGACACGACAAAGAGTGCGTGCGAGAGAGACAGAAAATCAGTCTGAGCGTGACGTCGGGCGCTGCGTAGCCACTGCAAATTGATTTGTTCCTATTGGCTATAAAAATGATCTGATCTGATCTAGATTCAGCAATCTGATAGATATGGTCATTATCTATGATTCTGCGTTTTTAGTTTTCTCGAATGTGCAATATTGTGAATGCAACAGATTTTCGTCTTTTGTGTGGGCGGAAGGGGGTGGGGCGAAATTTTGAGATACACGTTTTATAGTAAGATCTAACAGGAGTGCGGATACCAAATTTGGTTACTCTAGCCTTAATAGTCTCTGAGATTTTTGAATATCCCCAGATTTTCGTCCTTTGCGGGGGCGGAAGGGGGTCTGGCGAAATATTGAAACGAACTCGTCTCGGTCCGATATATTAGGAGTGTGGATACCAAATTTGGTTGCTCTAGCTTTTGTAGTCTCTGAGATCTAGGCGCTAATGTTTACTCTAAGCAAAGCCGCCTATGCTACGTGTGTGTTAGAGAGAGACAGGGCGAGAAAAAATGAAATTGTTTTCTTGATGCTGGCTATAATAATAATACGATCCAATTAAGATTCCGCAGTCTTAAAGATATGGTCATTCTCTACGATTCTGCGTTTTTGGTTTTCTCATATCTTTAAAATTGTGGATGCCACAGATTTTCGTCCTTTGTGGGGGCGGAAGTGGGCGAGGCGAAGTTTTTAAATATTTTTGTAGCAGTGACATATCACAGAAGTCTGGGTCCAAAACATCGTTGCTCTAGCTCTTATAGTCTTTGAGCACTAGGCGCTGAAGGGGACGGACAGACGGACGGACGGACAGACGGACAGACAGACATGGCTCAATCGACTCGGCTATTGATGCTGATCAAGAATATATATACTTTATGGGGTCGGAAACGATTCCTTCTGGACGTTACACACATCCACTTTTACCACAAATCTAATATACCCCAATACTCATTTTGAGTATCGGGTATAAAAACATAAAAAACCTTCTTTGGCATATCAAAAAAAATTAAAAGGATCAAAAAGGCCACTTTTTTACGCACAACAATTATTCGGACACTTTTTATTTTGTACGAAAAAAACTTATTGTCCCCAATTTTTTCTGATTTCAATATTTTATGGGGCCGCCCTTAGCTTCAATTACAGCTTTTAGACGTCGGGGCATACTTTTTACCAAATGATTAGTTTCATTGGGATTAATTTTCTCCCATTCCGTCATCAGAGCCGTTTTAAGGATTTCCTTGGAGGAAATTTTATGTTTTCTAATTTTTATACCCGATACTCAAAATGAGTATTGGGGTATATTAGATTTGTGGTAAAAGTGGATGTGTGTAACGTCCAGAAGGAATCGTTTCCGACCCCATAAAGTATATATATTCTTGATCAGCATCAATAGCCGAGTCGATTGAGCCCTGTCTGTCTGTCCGTCTGTCCGTCTGTCCGTCCGTCCGTCTGTCCGTCCCCTTCAGCGCCTAGTGCTCAAAGACTATAAGAGCTAGAGCAACGATGTTTTGGATCCAGACTTCTGTGATATGTCACTGCTACAAAAATATTTCAAAACTTCGCCCAGCCCACTTCCGCCCCCACAAAGGACGAAAATCTGTGGCATCCACAATTTTAAAGATACGATAAAACCAAAAACGCAGAATCGTAGAGGATGACTATATGTTTTAGAATGTAAGATCTCAACCAGATCGTATAATTATTATAGCCAGAATCAAGAAAACAATTTCATTCTTTCTCGCTCTGTCTCTCTCTAACACACAGGTTTCATGGTCGGTTTTGCCAATTGCAAAATATGAGCTCAAGGATCTCAGAACCTATAAGAGCCAGAGCAACCAAATTTGGTATCCACACTCCTGTGATATCGGACCTTGACCGTTTCGTGTCCAAATTTCGCCACCCCCCCTCCCGCCCCCGCAAAGGACGAAAAACTGGGGCATCCACAAATCTCAGAGACTATTAAGGCTAGAGTAACCAAATTTGGTATCCGCACTTCTGTTAGATCTCACTATAAAACGTATATCTCAGAATTTCGCCCCATCCCATTCCGCCCCCACAAAGGACGAAAATCTGTTGCATCCACAATATTGCACATTCGAGAAATTTAAAAACGCAGAATCATAGATAACGATCATATCTATCAGAATGCTGAATCTGGACCAGATCAGATAATTTTTATAGCCAAACGGAACAAATCAATTTGCACTGGCTTCGCAGCGCCCGACGTCACGCTCAGACTGATTTTCTGTCTCTCTCGCACGCACTCTTTGTCGTGTCGTTTAACATTAGCTGCGTCTGCCGGAGGAGAGCCATACTGACTTAGTATCGGGTATAACTGTAGAGTTGCGGTGTCCGCAGCAACTCACAACGTTCCCCCTCGTTTTATTTATTTTTTTTATTTATTTATTTATTAAATTAACAAATTATCTGTTAATAATGGTACTTAGTTACTAAAGGCGGAAAAAGATAAGTTAAAAGTTAGCTAAATTTAAATGATTATAAATATTGCATGCAATTAGTTTAAGAGACAGTTCAGGGGATAGGGTTTGACAGAGGGAGTTATAATTATGGCATAAAACCCTAAAAGGTTCATGATCAGCATAATTAGACCTACATATGGGTAGACGGATAGGCCTAAAAGTACGGGACGGTCTGGATGGAACGGCCAAGTCAATCTGACCCAAGAGAGTTTGGGAGTCAACAGTCCTAAGAAGGAGCTTGTTCACGAACATTACGCCATTGCATATTCTGCGATGGTGCAACGACGGCAGGTCAATAAGATTTAGCCTAGACCGGTAGGGTGGCAAGATTCTACCCGAGTCCCAGTTAAAGTTCCGAAGGGCAAAAATTAAAAATTGCTTTTGCACGGATTCAATACCAGCCTGCTGCTCTTTATACTGCGGGCTCCACACACAAGAACAATACTCCAATATAGGACGTACTAACGAGATGTACAGTTGTTTCGTAACGTACGGGTCGTCAAACTCCTTGGACCAACGCTAGATGAACGCTAAAACACCCTTAGCTTTATTTACAGTTGCAGCTATATGGGTGTTGAAACACAACTTATGATCAAAAAGGACTCCGAGGTCATTTGAACTCGAAATTCGGTCAAGGACATGATTTCCTAGAACATATGAGACAAAATGAGGAGCGCGACGGTAAAATGTCATAAGTTTGCATTTGGAAAGGTTCAGAAAAAGAAGATTAGTTGAACACCACAATAGTAGTTCACTTAGATCAAGTTGAAGGCGTATGTGCAAATACCAATCAGAGTAAGAAAGACAGATTTTGACATCATCAGCATACATTAGTGTAGTAGAGTATGTTATAACTTGAGGAAGGTCGTTCACAAATAAAACGAGGTGGAACGTTGTGAGTTGGTGCGGACACCGCAACTCTACAGTTATACCCGATACTAAGTCAGTATGGCTCTCCTCCGGCAGACGCCGCTAATGTTAAACGACACGACAAAGAGTGCGTGCGAGAGGGACAGAAAATCAGTCTGAGCGTGACGTCGGGCGCTGCGTAGCCACTGCAAATTGATTTGTTCCTATTGGCTATAAAAATGATCTGATCTGATCCAGATTCAGCAATCTGATAGATATGGTCATTATCTATGATTCTGCGTTTTTAGTTTTCTCGAATGTGCAATATTGTGGATGCAACAGATTTTCGTCCTTTGTGTGGTCGGAAGGGGGGGGGGGGGGGGCGCGAAATTCTGAGATATACGTTTTATAGTGAGATCAAACAGAAGTGCAGATACCAAATTTGGTTACTCTAGCCTTAACAGTCTCTGAGATTTGTGGATGTCCCAGATTTTCGTCCTTTGGGGGGGCGGAAGGGGGTGTGGCGAAATTTGGACACGAAACGGTCGACGTCCGATATCACAGGAGTGTGGATACCAAATTTGGTTGCTCTGGCTCTTATAGGTTCTGAGATCCTTGAACTCATATTATACAATTGGCAAAACCGATCATGAAACCTGTGTGTTAGAGAGAGACAGAGCGAGAAAGAATGAAATTGTTTTCTTGATTCTGGCTATAATAATTATACGATTGAGATTTTACGATCTAGAACATATAGTCATCCTCTACGATTCTGCGTTTTTGCTTTTATCGTATCTTTAAAAATGTAGATGCCACAGAATAATAAACAGAAGCGGGCCCAGATGACTTCCCTGTGGCACACCTGAAGTAACATTAACAGTATTTGACAACACGTTAGAAAACAAAACACGTTGAGTACGGTTAGAGAGATAGGACAAGATCCAATCTAGAAGATTCGTTGGGAACCCTAATAAAGAGAGCTTTTGAATAAGCAGAGCATGGTTCCCAGAATCGAATGCCTTGCTGAAGTCCGTAAAAACTACATCCGTCTGCAAACCAATTTGAAAACCACGGTGGATTAGGTTAGAAAACTGAAGAAGGTTAGTCGATTTTGAACAATGTCTGAAAAAACCGTGTTGCGACGGAGATATCAAGCTGCAACAAAGATGTTGCAGTTGCCGGGTGACTAGGAACTCAAGAAGCTTCGGGATGGCGGAAAGCTTTGCGATACCACGATAGTTTTCAATGTTTGATCTTGAACCTTTTTTGTGAAGCGGAATGATGTAGGACTCATTCCAAATTACTGGGAGACAAGACTGTTCCAAGGAGAGGTTGAAGAGAAAGGTCAAGGGTTTGCAAAGGGACTGGGCACAGTGTTTTAAGATGCAACTTGGTACCTTATCTGGACCCGCAGAAAACGATATGTCCATAGATGACAAACCTTCCAGAACAACGCTTTCCTCGAAAAAGGGCAGAAAAATGCTGTTAGCTTGAGGTAGCTGGTACGGATACGGAGTGGATGCGTTGTAAATATGAGGCGAGTACGTTGTTTGGAAAAAGTTAGCGAATAAATTTGCAATACCAACAGCAGAAGCTTCTGTTTTGTTCTGGTAATGAAGGGACGGAGGAAAAACGTTTGACTTGCGCTTAGAATTAACGAACGAATATAATTTTTTAGGATCACTACGAAAGTTACTACTACATTGTGAAAGGTAATGATTATAACACTGACTATTGACGGCAAGGAACAGAGAGCGAGCGGAGGAGTATAGAGCTAAGGCCAACGTGGAGCCCGACTTCTGGTACTTTTTATAGAGCCGGGATTTATTATTTTTTAAGTATGACAAATACTTGGAGAACCAGAGAGGCTTGGACGATACAGGTACAGTGATATCTGGAACAAACGTATTAAGGGCGGAGGAAATAGAACTATAAAACGAGTTAACAGTTGCATCTATGTTCGGTAATGAATAAAGAAACGACCAATCAACACGCGAGAGATGTAGATCTAAATCAATAAAGTTTGTTATGCGAAAACACTTTATGTGACAAGGAGCCATGGAACTGTCAGCACCTCTAGATTGTGTACACTCCAGTGATATCAACAAAGTTGGATGGTAAGGATCTTCAGGGAGAGATATTGGGCTTGCTCTAGATACAGTAGCAAGAGAACCATCGTTAACAAAAACGAGGTCAAGAAGTCTGTCCCTAATGTTTTTAACGGCATTAATTTGGACAAGGGAAATATCCGTTAGCCCATTGATAAAGTCATGATGGCAATTGGGAAACAACAGGTTAGCGTCATTACAAGGCAGCCAAGAAAGAAATGGGAGGTTAAAGTCCCCCATGACAATAATTCGATCATTGCACCCTAATGTAGAAACAACATTATTAATTGCTGAGAGGTGGTGTAAGTAAAGCTCAGCATCAGACCTGGGAGGAATGTAAGAGCAGGTTAAATAGAAAAATGCGGAGCCAACACGAACTTTGACTGCAACAAATTCAATTCCATGAATGTTATTGAATGGGAATAACTCAGATGAGATAACTGATTTAACTGCAATCAGAACCCCACCTGCAAAAGATGGGCGGTCCATTCTATAAATAGTGTAACTATCAATGAAAATTTCGTGATCATTGACAGAGGAGTTAAGCCAGGTTTCGGTAAACGCGATGGCATCGAAATCAAAGGACGCGCTATTAGTATGAATTTGACGCAACTTTCCCAGCAAACTGCGAACGTTCTGATAGTGCATGGAAAAATAGTACATCAGTTTTTTGGAGCATGTTCGGTAATTCTTGGATTCGAGTTCGAATCTTTGAGAAGGAACTCATGCACAATTGTATGCTCAGGCCATATTGACGGTTCTAGAGAACAGGATAGTAAAGAATCAGGGAGAAGAATTTTAAAGGATGATATGTTACGCTTATGTTTAAATGTTAAACATTAGAGTAAAACATTAGCGCCTAGATCTCAGAGACTACAAAAGCTAGAGCAACCAAATTTGGTATCCACACTCCTAATATATCGGACCGAGACGAGTTTGTTTCAAAATTTCGCCACACCCCCTTCCGCCCCCGCAAAGGACGAAAATCTGGGGATATTCAAAAATCTCAGAGACTATTAAGGCTAGAGTAACCAAATTTGGTATCCGCACTCCTGTTAGATCTTACTATAAAACGTGTATCTCAAAATTTCGCCCCAGTATGGCTCTCCTCCGGCAGACGCCGCTAATATTGAACCACACGACAAAGAGTGCGTGCGAGAGAGACAGAAAATCAGTCTGAGCGTGACGTCGGGCGCTGCGTAGCCAATGCAAATTGATTTGTTCTTTTTGGCTACAAAAATTATCTGATCTGATCCAGATTCAGCAATCTGATAGATATGGTCATTATCTATGATTCTGCGTTTTTAGTTTTCTCGAATCTGCAATATTGTGGATGCAACAGGTTTTCGTCCTTTGTGGGGGCGGGAGGGGGTGGGGCGAAATTCTGAGATATACGTTTTATAGTGAGATCTAACAGAAGTGCGGATACCAAATTTGGTTACTCTAGCCTTAATAGTCTCTGAGATTTGTGGATGCCCCAGATTTTCGTCCTTTGCGGGGGCGGAAGGGGGTGTGGCGAAATTTGGACACGAAACGGTCAAGGTCCGATATCACAGGAGTGTGGATACCAAATTTGGTTGCTCTGGCTCTTATAGGTTCTGAGATCCTTGAACTCATATTTTGCAAATGACAAAACCGACCATGAAACCTGTGTGTTAGAGAGAGACAGAGCGAGAAAGAATGAAATTGTTTTCTTGATTCTGGCTATAATCATTATACGATCTGGTTCAGATTTTTCACTGTAGAAGATATGGTCATCCTCACCGATTCTGCGTTTTTGGTTTTATCGTATCTTTAAAAATGTGGATGCCACAGATTTCGTCCTTTGTGGGGGCGGAAGTGGGCGGGGCGAAGTTTTTAAATATTTTTGTAGCAGTGACATATCACAGAAATCTGGATCCAAAACATCGTTGCTCTAGCTCTTATAGTCTTTGAGCACTAGGCGCTGAAGGGGACGGACGGACGGACGGACGGACGGACGGACAGACGGACAGACAGACAGGGCTCAATCGACTCGGCTATTGATGCTGATCAAGAATATATATACTTTATGGGGTCGGAAACGATTCCTTCTGGACGTTACACACATCCACTTTTACCACAAATCTAATATAGCCCAATACTCATTTTGAGTATCGGGTATAATTAAACATTCTGACTGCCCCGCTGTCGGCCCGCAGTCACTTTCCATGGAAGGACGAGTCCCAGGCACAGGCACAGGCAGAGGCACAGGCACAGGCACAGGCAGAGGCCCAGGTTCAGGCACATGTGAGCTCGCCATCCCCATCTGAGATGCAACAGCATGAGCAACAAACGCCACAACAGCAACAGCAGACGCCGTTTGAAGCGGATCTCCAGGAGAGCGTAAACGCTTTAATGGAAGAAGAGGAGCAGCCTCTAGCTCCGCTCTCACCGCTGTCGGAGGCAGAAGAGGAGCAGGGCACGGGTAGGATAACAAATCCAAGAATTGTGGACGTGCTGCAGTCCAGCTCAAGGCTTCGAAAACTCTACAAAGAACTGCTAGCGCGGAAGAAGATAGGCCACAAGATGAACTCGAATGAGGTACGTCTACTATGCGACGGAGCTATCAATATGTACAGAAAGGAAGGACTTGAGCTGAGCTTCTCCCAATGTAAGGAGCTGGGCAGGCAGCTGTTGGAGCTGTGTCCCCACGAGAGGAACTTTTGGTGCCGGAAGGTGGGAAGTAATTGTATATACAATCGGTTTCGTACCCTTAGCAGAACCCCGGAACAAAGAGAACGGGTAAGTTGTAACTGTAACAACAAAATCGTACAAATAATTAATGCAAATTTTCACCAAGCAGGATTCCTTGCAGAAGCGAAGCAAGCGTGAGGAAGCAAAACGTTCCTCAGCCACATCTGCCACGACCAGCGACTGGGATCCTTGGACATTGCAGGACACGCCGCTTTCGTAATTCCATTCCAGTTGACGTTCCAGGGAACGTTACTTTCTCGTTCACGTTTAGCATTTGAAAAATGAAATTTTCGCCCTTCAAGGGGGCCCTTCAGCCTTTTGTAATCGAAAGCAAACCTTGATATTGGATCAAATCTAACCATGGCCAATAAAAGTCGACTGCTTCTCTGCCGCTTCGCTCTCTTCCATGCTGGCTCTCTTTGCTGCGTAGTATGCGTCTCTCTTTCGTGTCGGTTCTCTTAATCCTACTACTAAGTAAAAAGGCCTCACCATTTGGGGTTCTCTTAGCATATTTCTTACTTTTAATTTGGGGAAAATAAAGATTCAGCGTTGTCTTTGTCATAATAGTACTAAAAAATGAAGTAATAAACGAGGGGGAACGTTGTGAGTTGCTGCGGACACCACAACTCTACATTTATACCCGATACTTAGTCAGTATGGCTCTCCTCCGGCAGACGCCGCTAATATTAAACGACACGACAAAGAGTGCGTGCGAGAGAGACAGAAAATCAGTCTGAGCGTGACGTCGGGCGCTGCGTAGCCACTGCAAATTGATTTGTTCCTATTGGCTATAAAAATGATCTGATCTGATCCAGATTCAGCAATCTGATAGATATGGTCATTATCTATGATTCTGCGTTTTTAGTTTTCTCGAATGTGCAATATTGTGGATGCAACAGATTTTCGTCCTTTGTGTGGGCGGATGGGGGTGGGGTGAAATTTTGAGATACACGTTTTATAGTAAGATCTAACAGGAGTGCGGATACCAAATTTGGTTATTCTAGCCTTAATAGTCTCTGAGATTTTTGAATATCCCCAAATTTTCGTCCTTTGCGGGGGCGGAAGGGGGTGTGGCGAAATTTTGAAACAAACTCGTCTCGGTCAGATATATTAGGAGTGTGGATACCAAATTTGGTTGCTCTAGCTTTTGTAGTCTCTGAGATCTAGGCGCTAATGTTTTACTCTAAGCAAAGCCGCCTATGCTACGTGTGTGTTAGAGAGAGACAGGGCGAGAAAAAATGAAATTGTTTTCTTGATGCTGGCTATAATAATAATACGATCCAATTCAAATTCTGCAGTCTAAAAGATATGGTCATTCTCTACGATTCTGCGTTTTTGGTTTTCTCATATCTTTAAAAATGTGGATGCCACAGATTTTCGTCCTTTGTGGGGGCGGAAGTGGGCGGGGCGAAGTTTTTAAATATTTTTGTAGCAGTGACATATCACAGAAGTCTGGGTCCAAAACATCGTTGCTCTAGCTCTTATAGTCTTTGAGCACTAGGCGCTGAAGGGGACGGACAGACGGACAGACGGACGGACGGACAGACGGACAGACGGACAGACAGACATGGCTCAATCGACTCGGCTATTGATGCTGATCAAGAATATATATACTTTATGGGGTCGGAAACGATTCCTTCTGGACGTTACACACATCCACTTTTAGCACAAATCTAATATACCCCAATACTCATTTTGAGTATCGGGTATAAAAACATAAAAAACCTTCTTTGGCATATCAAAAAAAATTAAAAGTATCAAAAAGGCCACTTTTTTACGCACAACAATTATTCGGACACTTTTTATTTTGTACGAAAAAAACTTATTGTCCCCAATTTTTTCTGATTTCAATATTTTATGGGGCCGCCCTTAGCTTCAATTACAGCTTTTAGACGTCGGGGCATACTTTTTACCAAATGATTAGTTTCATTGGGATTAATTTTCTCCCATTCCGTCATCAGAGCCGTTTTAAGGATTTCCTTGGAGGAAATTTTATGTTTCCTAATTTTTATACCCGATACTCAAAATGAGTATTGGGGTATATTAGATTTGTGGTAAAAGTGGATGTGTGTAACGTCCAGAAGGAATCGTTTCCGACCCCATAAAGTATATATATTCTTGATCAGCATCAATAGCCGAGTCGATTGAGCCCTGTCTGTCTGTCCGTCCGTCCGTCTGTCCGTCCCCTTCAGCGCCTAGTGCTCAAAGACTATAAGAGCTAGAGCAACGATGTTTTGGATTCAGACTTCTGTGATATGTCACTGCTACAAAAATATTTCAAAACTTCGCCCCGCCCACTTCCGCCCCCACAAAGGACAAAAATCTGTGGCAACCACAATTTTAAAGATATGAGAAAACCAAAAACGTAGAGTTGTAGAGAATGAGCATATCTTTAAGACTGCGGAATCTGAATTGGATATTATAGCCAGCATCAAGAAAACAATTTCATTTTTTCTCGCCCTGTCTCTCTCTAACACACACGTAGCATAGGCGGCTTTGCTTAGAGTAAAACATTAGCGCCTAGATCTCAGAGACTACAAAAGCTAGAGTAACCAAATTTGATATCCGCACTCCTGTTAGATCTTACTATAAAACGTGTATCTCAAAATTTCGCCCCACCCCCTTCAGCTCACACAAAGGACGAAAATCTGTTGCATCCACAATATTGCACATTCGAGAAAACTAAAAACGCAGAATCATAGATAATGACCATATCTATCAGATTGCTGAATCTAGATCAGATCAGATCATTTTTATAGCCAATAGGAACAAATCAATTTGCAGTGGCTACGCAGCGCCCGACGTCACGCTCAGACTGATTTTCTGTCTCTCTCGCACGCACTCTTTGTCGTGTCGTTTAATATTAGCGGCGTCTGCCGGAGGAGAGCCATACTGACTTAGTATCGGGTATAACCGTAGAGTTGCGGTGTCCGCAGCAACTCACAACGTTCCCCCTCGTTTTTTCTAGCAAATCCCAAACATGCTTTATGGGGTTCAGATCTGGTGACTGCGGCGGCGTTTTTAACTGCTTGCACTGATACAACAGCCGTTCTTGAACAATAAACGAGGTATTTTTGGGGTCATCGTCTTGTTGAAACAAGAAATTCATCGCTTCAAGACCCAATTTTTCGACACTCGCCATTGAATTGTCAGTCAAAATTTTCTTGTAGATGTGTTTGTCCATCTTGGTCTCAATAAACACCATTTGCCCAGGTCCAGCTGCGGCTTACACCCCAAACCATTACATTTCCACCGCCATGCTTCACTTCATTTCCGATGTGAACAAATAAAAAAGATTGGAGTTCGCAAAACTTCACTTAAATAAGCCAGATTCTTTTTGCGAGAAAGTGAGGAGTCTAAATATAATATATTCGGACATGATGGACCATCCAAAGTATGGAGAAAGGATAATCAAGCCATGAAAGAGAAGGCCTCATCCCAACAGTGAAGCATGGCGGTGGAAATGTAATGGTTTGGGGGTGTACAGCAGCAGCTGGACCTGGGCAAATGGTGTTTATTGAGACCAAGATGGACAAACACATCTACAAGAAAATTTTGACTGACAATTCAAGGGCGAGTGTCGAAAAATTGGGTCTTGAAGCGATGAATTTCTTGTTTCAACAAGACGATGACCCCAAAAATACCTCGTTTTTTGTTCAAGAATGGCTGTTGCTGTTGTATCAGTGCAAGCAGTTAAAAACGCCGCCGCAGTCACCAGATCTGAACCCCATAAAGCATGTTTGGGATTTGCTAGAAAAAAAAATTAGGAAACATAAAATTTCCTCCAAGGAAATCCTTAAAACGGCTCTGATGACGGAATGGGAGAAAATTAATCCCAATGAAACCAATCATTTGGTAAAAAGTATGCCCCGACGTCTAAAAGCTGTTATTGAAGCTAAGGGCGGCCCCACAAAATATTGAAATCAGAAAAAATTGGGGACAATAAATTTTTTTCGTACAAAATAAAAAGTGTCCGAATAATTGTTGTGCGTAAAAAAGTGGCCTTTTTGATACTTTTAATTTTTTTTGATATGCCAAAGAAGGTTTTTTATGTTTTTAGATTTAAAATTAGTAGTAGTAATATCCATGTTCATAATGAAATAAAATTTTTTTTTCAAACTTAAATACTTTTCCAACTAAGGGCCATACTGGCCTATGTGGGGCCCCCTCTGAGGGCCGTCCGGGTCAACCTAACCTAACCTAAATACTTTTCAAGTTATTTATAAAGAAAGTTGATATAGACGAGTGTCCGAATAAATGTTGTGCTGACTGTACAGGACAAAGGCGGTACAAAAAACAAATACGTGAGTCTCACATTTAAATGTTTCTGAATGCGATCGGGAGTACGATAAGGAAAGAGACAATAAAAGAAAAGCTCGAAAATGAATGACATATACATATGTATGTATGTATGTGTGCCTGATAAAAAGCGGACAAGATCGTAAAAAGAGGATGCGAAGTAAGACAGGAGCAAAACAAAAGCACGAAAATCAGTGTTGTGTACTATATACAAATTTTTACATCACGACGGGGATTTGAACCCAGCGCAACGACCGCGGCGGGAAGGCGCTGAGGGGTGGCAGTACTACCCACTGTACTGCCAAATTTATTACCAAATTAGTAGCTAAAAGTAAAACTTGTAATATAGTTTTACAAGAGGGATGAAGGAGTAAAGAAATTGTCAAGAAGAACAGTTAGGAATAGAGAAATTGGTATATATAGAGCTGAAATTTGCAAGAATTCTTACCAGTTGCTACTGAGATTACCGCGCAGTAACATCATGTTTCACTCCTTAACTTCCATTCCTGCGCGTAAGCGAGGAAAGGGTAATAAATGGGATGGCTGCCCCGCCAATATACTTGCAAAGACGAACGCCGCCCAGGAGTACTCTGTGCTCTGGGATGTCGTTCACCTGCGCAAAACTATTTGCGGAGAAGTTCGAGGTGACGGACACGGTGCTGGAGCAGCTGTACTGTACTACCTGACCTTCACAGCCGAGCACTGGCAGGACACCGTGTATCCACCGGTCCCGACGTACACCTATGATACCGACAATACCTTACGGACTCGGACTATCACGGAGCTGGCACAGGTTGAACGCCTTGTTGAACGGGTTGTTTCCTACCCGGGGACGACACCGTTCACCACCTTGTCCCTGCTGAACAGCACCAACCTGGAGCTGTGCGGGTCGGTGATTGCTAGGCAGGTGCACAGAATAATCCGACATATGGAAGTCGTGCCTGCATATCGGCGGGAGTTTGACAGAGAACCGTATCGGTTCATGGCGACTGTCGTTCATGTCGTCAACAAATCGGTCCTTTTCAGGACCACCAAAAATTCATATAGATGGAAATATTTTCATTTATTCACAGTGGACCACTTCTTTATCGTCAAAAATGAATTGTATTTGCTCGATTTTGATATTCCGCTTAGTATTACTAGCTAGCTTTGAACTCTAACACTGAACATATGATTTCAAATTCATCTATTTCAAATACTCCCTTTTATTGGATTCTTTAGAAAATAAGGTTTAAACAAATAATGCCGACTACCAAATTAATTTTGAAAGTGGTAACTACGGACTACGGTAACTAACGGCAACGTTAACGGCAGGAGATACGGACGCCCCTGTCTCTTCCGCCATCAACAACGGCTCCGACGATCCAGACGATCCTGATTATGAAGATATATTATTAAACATTATAATAGACTAGGTATGTATTTATGGTATGGGTATATGTACATATGTATTTAAAACTCTCAGGTGCTGGGTGGAGCCGGACTCCACCAAGCAAGTATGAGAGAGCAGTCTCACCCCACCCCCTCCCATGGACAGAAACCCCCTCCTGTATATAGTGATGGGAGTTGGGTGGCGCCTCCGTATCAGTTGGAGTTTACCTGGCCAACTCCCATCACTAGAAATCGTCTTCTTCGTCTTCAAAATGTACAAATTTTTGAGAAATATGATTTTGGGGACATGATTTTGAGAAAGATAGGGAAGCGACAGATAGTAGCAGACATCGATGTTCTTAGATCCCACTAGGGGGGTTGAAAATTTTCGGCCACACTGGAAATATTCAGAAATGTTGCTAATTTTGGAAATGCGAAAATGTTCAAACAAAAAAAGGTTTAGCGAAATAGGTCAAAACAAAAAAGCGAAAGAGGATAGTCGTTCAATTGTTCAATTTAGAGATTCCATCAAATATTATTAGCCAGTTTATGAATCAATTTTCTACAAGAGAACCCACTTTTAAGACCTCCCTTTAATTGTATTGTGTATAAAACAAGCATTAAATTAAATCCATTATACATATATACGATTTGAGAGGGCGTATGGTAGTTTCAATACCCATTGTTCTTAAATGTACCTTTAAAAATTAAATTTAATAGATTGATAGTTTAGATGGACAAGAGCAGTGTGAAAAAACGATGAAAAACTAACTTAGCCCACTTGAACCCTGTATATATGCTGTATGTGGTTATGAATTAGCGGACTGTATAATCTTTTAATATATTGAGCTTATTTATTTACATATGTATATTGAGTATTTAAGATTGGCGGTTATGTTACACATGTACATACATATATGAATATCGGGGGTTGTCTATGTTGCGGCGGTATAAACTATGCGTGCGGTTGGTTCCATCTACAGATTTTGACTAACTACCACTCCACAGAAGAAGTCGAGCCAAAAGGGAATTGAAAGATCAGGCGATGCGACGGTCCAATGCAAAACGGTACACATCGTTGTATGCGTGTGCAGCTGCGGGCTTTAGCTATACGTGTGAGAACATTACAGCTATGTTTTGGACACGAGCAATAACAACACAGCTATGCGCGTAAAAATAGTTACCTAAGCGGTGCAATACACTCATGAGCGTATGAATAGGGCAGTTGTAATATACATGAACATTGAACTACAAAACTACGAGCCTCATTTCTCAACAGTATGGTTGCGCTTAACAGAACCGAAACAGACATATGTTAACGGACCACTGTTAGTGCTGTTAGGTGTGAGCGCTCAATTTAAACGACAACAAATAATTATTGCACTAATGTGTGTATTTTGATTGTAATTGCACGCACTTAAGAAGTGCCGTAAATGCAAACATTTCGAAATGTAGTGCAATTTGGCTCTAGCCAAGCGACGGACGACACCATGCTACGATTACTGCCACAAAATGGGGCCATTACGTACTTCAAGTGTTTTCGGCCGCTTCAATTGCAAACGAAGCACACAGCCGTAAATTTGTTGGCAATCTATGAATTTTGTATTTATCTTTTCTTTTCCATTATGACAGCTCTAGCTATAATTGCGAAAATATGTTGGCAAGTCCGCGGTTCGTGAGTTGGTTGGCAGCTCGATGATGCAATCCCGCCAATCGCAAATCGCTCCTTGCATAATGAACTGGCCAAAGAATACCCACACAGCAGCAGCAGCAGAGGGATTGTACAACAGCCACAGAAACAGGTTTTTCTTTCATTTTCATGTGCATTTCCATTTCGCTGCCGTTACCATTACGTGTGTGGGGTTTCAGTTGGTAAATTTCACTTTCACTGGCACCCCTCTCCCCCTCCCCTAGCGACCGCCATTCATTAATTTTCCCCTTTTCTTTTTGAGTGTTTCTTTAGCTTATAATTTAAATAAGAAATTTTAGGGGGCCTAATACAATGATAAAAGTACTAACACATTTGGCTTACAACTGATGTGGGGACCAACAGTGGTCCCCACCAGATCTCAAATCCGAGTAGCTGGTCAGTTTGTCCTCTCACCCGCTACGCGCTCCTGCTTCTCCTCCTTCTTCTGCTCTGACTCCTCCTCCTCCTGCTCCTCCTCCTCGTGTCACCCGTTCAACGTCCAGCTCAACGTTGCCTCGTGGATCCGTGATTGGAAGACTCGCTGGTAGTGTCTTCGCTTGCTCTTAGATCTCCTCCTTGTTCGTTTGCTTCTTCGTTCTCCTTCTTGTGCTCGCTTTCTGTGCTGGGCTCTAGTAGCCATGTCCGTGTCCGTGTCCATGTCCGTACTCGTGCTGGCTCTGATGGTGTTCCTCGTGGTGCTTGAAGATTGGCACTTCGACGTGGTATTTGTGTGGCACCGGAATCTCCCTGTGGATGGGCACCTTCACCTCTGTGTAGACGGGAATGGGCTTCTCAATTGGCACCTTGACTTCATATGGTACTGGCTTCTCGACGGTGTAGTGGACCTTCTTCTCCACGGTATAGGGTTGGGGCACCGGCACCTTCACGTGGACGGGATAGGGTTTCTCCACCTGCAGGCGATACGCAAAGGATATTGGACGTTAAATTGAGAAAAGCTCGGGGATCAAGGATTACTCACATCAACTTTGTAGGGTTTGTCGACGGGCACCTTCACCTCATAGGGAACCTTCTGCTCGACGACCACCTTGTATGGTTTCTCGACCTCGACATCATAGGGTTTCTTCACCTCTACATCGTAGGGCTTCTCCACCTCGTATTTGACTTCATAGGGCACCTTCTTGATGACTTCGTAGGGCTTGGGTACCGGCACCTCGATCTTCACCTCATGTGGCACCTTCTTGATCACTTCGTAGGGTTGTGGCACAGGGACTTTCACTTCATACGGAATCTTCTTGATCACCTCGTAGGGCTGTGGCACATGGACTTTCACCTCGTAGGGCTTGTCCACTGGCACCTTTACCTCGTATGGTACCTTCTTGATGACTTCATAAGGCTTGGGCACATGGACTGGTACCTTGACGTATTCCTTCACATGGACAGGCACCTTCTTCTCCACTATGTACGGCTGTGGCACCTCGACTTTCACTTCATAGGGGATCTAATGGTAGGCTAATTAGTTATCTATTCTTCTTGGGGTCTGGTCAACATAGTTCTGAAAGGCTGGCCGTCGAGTCTCACCTTTTTCTCCACGGTGTAGGGCACATGCTTGGTCACCGTATAATGAACTGGGACTTTCTTCTCGACGTTCACTGTCTTGATGTGCTCGTGGTGATGGTGTGGCTGGTAGTGATGATGGTAGTCGCCCGTGCTGCCATAAAGGCCGCGCTTCTCCACGGTCTTTTCGTCCCCCCCATCGGCTTTCTTCTCCTCCGCAACAGCCGCACAGAAGGCCAATGCCAAGCACACGGCGAGACAAGGAAGTACGAACTGCAAAAGGATAATCCGTATATTTAGCACACTCTCCACTCAGGGTACTCCACTCCACTCCACTAACTACTCTTTTGTTTTGGTATTTGGAGGTAATCGTAGCTGTGTTTTACCATTCGCATTGTTGAGCTGTTGATTTGACGTTTCACGAGGGAAACAATTACTCCACGATTAGCTCTGTTATACCAATAACGAGATCCAAGCTGGTACTGATTCGCTCTACCGCTGCACTCGGCTTTTATACACCGAAAAATTGGTTGGCTCGGTGTCGGTGTCGGTCTCTGTGTCGTGGTCTTTTCTATATCTCGCAACGCAATTCACAATTCACTGAGAGACTGGAAACTGGGGACTGGGGACTGGGGTCTGTGGACTGCGGCTGCGCGAAAGCGCATTCGCAACTTTTGTTGTTGTTGGGGATTTTGGCTTAGTAATGAAAAGTTAGTTGGGGAAACGGTGTTATATGAAAACTTGTTTCAGATTTGGTTTTGGTTTCGGTTTCCAGCAGGTGGGTTAGGGGGCCAGGAGGCCAGGAGGCCAGGAAGTAGGAGGCTTGTCGGCGCAGGAGCCTAACATTACAACGAAGGGGGCTGTAAACGGGTCGTTATCCTATTCAACAATAGCTAGGAAGTATGCATCTGTTACAGAGACCCAAATAAAAGTCGCAGAGACAACAATTAAAGCATTTCAATACGTCTGTCTGTCGTCTGTCTGTCTTTCAGTTGATTGGCAAGAAATATCGGATTGCGCTCGCAACCATGGTAAGGCTTCTGTTTTTATTAGACCAAAAGCCTGGACACATGATATATGTATGGCGAAGCTGGGGATTATGCAAATGGAGTCGGTTATTGACTCCATCTCTGGCTCTTCTCCCCCACGAGTGTGGTAAGGGGCAAAGACAATACGAAGGTTAAGCTTTGGTTATTTTATTTGATAGATTTTACATATTTGATCTTTGGCTTATGGGCATTTACGGGGTCATCATTTCATTTCAGCTTTGTGGGCGCCACAAAAGATCTAAAATAGGTACCGAGCTGACCAAGCCAACGCCATTGTGTCTAAGGAGTTCGAGTCGCGCTGACTCATGCATGCCAGAAACGTGCAATTTGGGGGAGCTCTGGCTGATGGCCTGATCGTGATTACAGCCCACCAGCCCCCCGTGTAGGAGCAGCTCCCGGCGTGACTGGATGTACCTACATACAGACTCGTATGTATTCGTATACATATTCCTAGTTATTATGTGATTAATGTTTGCCTGACTGGCTGCCTGGCTGCCTGACTACCTGGAATTTTGTGCAATCCGGGCTCACTACTCACTCACTCATTCAGTCATTAAATCGAAAACATACTTAGCTCCAACTTCGGCTATTTTAAAATCCATCATGTGGCAATACCAACAATTCGACTAGCAAACGAGGGGGAACGTTGTGAGTTGCTGCGGACACCGCAACTCTACGGTTATACCCGATACTAAGGCAGTATGGCTTTCCTCCGGCAGACGCCGCTAATATTAAACGACGCGACAAAGAGTGCGTGCGAGAGAGACAGAAAATCAGTCTGAGCGTGACGTCGGGCGCTGCGTAGCCACTGCAAATTAATTTGTTCCTATTGGCTATAAAAATTATCTGATCTGATCCAGATTCAGCAATCTGATAGATATGGTCATTATCTATGATTCTGCGTTTTTAGTTTTCTCGAATGTGCAATATTGTGGATGCAACAGATTTTCGTCTTTTGTGTGGGCGGAAAGGGGTGGGGCGAAACTTTGAGATACACGTTTTATAGTAAGATCTAACAGGAGTGCGGATACCAAATTTGGTTACTCTAGCCTTAATAGTCTCTGAGATTTTTGAATATCCCCAGATTTTCGTCCTTTGCGGGGGCGGAAGGGGGTGTGGCGAAATTTTGAAACAAACTCGTCTCGGTCCGATATATTAGGAGTGTGGATAGCAAATTTGGTTGCTCTAGCTTTTGTAGTCTCTGAGATCTAGGCGCTAATGTTTTACTCTAAGCAAAGCCGCCTATGCTACGTGTGTGTTAGAGAGAGACAGGGCGAGAAAAAATGAAATTGTTTTCTTGATGCTGGCTATAATAATAATACGATCCAATTCAGATTCCGCAGTCTTAAAGATATGGTCATTCTCTACAATTCTACGCTTTTGGTTTTCTCATATCTTTAAAATTGTGGATGCCACAGATTTTCGTCCTTTGTGGGGGCGGAAGTGGGCGGGGCGAAGTTTTGAAATATTTTTGAAGCAGTGACATATCACAGAAGTCTGGATCCAAAACATCGTTACTCTAGCTCTTATAGTCTTTGAGCACTAGGCGCTGAAGGGGACGGACAGACGGACGGACGGACAGACGGACAGACAGACAGGGCTCAATCGACTCGGCTATTGATGCTGATCAAGAATATATATACTTTATGGGGTCGGAAACGATTCCTTCTGGACGTTACACACATCCACTTTTACCACAAATCTAATATACCCCAATACTCATTTTGAGTATCGGGTATAACGAGGGGGAACGTTGTGAGTTGCTGCGGACACCGCAACTCTACGGTTATACCCGATACTAAGTCAGTATGGCTCTCCTCCGGCAGACGCCGCTAATATTAAACGACACGACAAAGAGTGCGTGCGAGCGAGACAGAAAATCAGTCTGAGCGTGACGTCGGGCGCTGCGTAGCCACTGCAAATTGATTTGTTCCTATTTGCTATAAAAATGATCTGATCTGATCCAGATTCAGCAATCTGATAGATATGGTCATTATCTATGATTCTGCGTTTTTAGTTTTCTCGAATGTGCAATATTGTGGATGCAACAGATTTTCGTTCTTTGTGTGGGCGGAAGGGGGTGGGGCGAAATTTTGAAACAAACTCGTCTCGGTCCGATATATTAGGAGTGTGGATACCAAATTTGGTTACTCTAGCTTTTGTAGTCTCTGAGATCTAGGCGCTAATGTTTTACTCTAAGCAAAGCCGCCTATGCTACGTGTGTGTTAGAGAGAGACAGGGCGAGAAAAAATGAAATTGTTTTCTTGATGCTGGCCATAATATCCAATTCAGATTCCGCAGTCTTAAAGATATGCTCATTCTCTACAACTCTACGTTTTTGGTTTTCTCATATCTTTAAAATTGTGGATGCCACAGATTTTCGTCCTTTGTGGGGGCGGAAGTGGGCGGGGCGAAGTTTTGAAATATTTTTGTAGCAGTGACATATCACAGAAGTCTGGATCCAAAACATCGTTGCTCTAGCTCTTATAGTCTTTGAGCACTAGGCGCTGAAGGGGACGGACAGACGGACGGACGGACAGACGGACAGGGCCCAATCGACTCGGCTATTGATGCTGATCAAGAATATATATACTTTATAGGGTCGGAAACGATTCCTTCTGGACGTTACACACATCCACTTTTACCACAAATCTAATATACCCCAATACTCATTTTGAGTATCGGGTATAAAAACAAAAAACAACAAAAAAGAAGAAGTAAAACAAAGCCAGGCAGGACTTGTGCCGTGTACGTTTTTCGCAAATGCAGATAGTCGCTTCGCGACGGGACGACAGACGCGGAAGACAGACCAGACCCATGCCAGGCCGGGCACAGCATTTACATACATGCTTATTATAATTCATAATCAAATTTAGGCACATTCCCCCATTTACTGCAATTCTTTTAAGCCGATATGCCCACTCTCTGCCACTGCATTTGGTCAATGACCTTCACTTTTATTTAGAGAGGCAACGCCTCTGCTGTTTGTGCTCTCCTGCATTGTGTGCGTTGTAAAGAGCGATGTGTTGTGATCGTAAAAGCCCAAAGCTCTTGACACGCTCTACCATGAACCTTTGCCTGGCATCTGTAAAAGAAGGGTAGGGTAGTTCCACACAACCTTGACCCATTCATTATTTCTCTTGTTATCTGGTTTGAAACCGGCAATGCAATTAGTTGGAGACTGTGCGGGGCCGGCCCTTTTATTTTGTTTAGATTTTAAGTGCCTCATGGTGGGGCGATGTGAGAGGAAATGAGAAATCAAATGTGAAAGTAAATCTCTTAATTCACGCGTTAAGACATGTTGTGCAATATCTTTCCTTTAATAAACCGGGTCCTTTTAAACTGGTCCATTTAACTAGTTACAAATTTATATAATCATTAAATGGTCCAATAACCAGTCATAACATGCTAGTTGATGATTCGCCAACAATTTGTAAATTTCTCTGTACATACATTCAAATTCAAATATTTGCGCTAATTCACATAACAGCCATGCGCTTAACAGGCACATTTCAAGAAAGCATTCACAGTCGATAGTGAGCCAATCGATATTGCGATACCCTAGGGAAAAGGGTATTATATAATTGCGGAAATGTTTGTCATCTCATGCGCTAATTTAGGGTGTTTTAAATACTTTTCGGTATTTTTTGAGGTCAAAATTTAACCGACGGTATATTTACGGTATATCGCCAATGGTATATTTTATCAATTTCATCAATTTATAAAATTAAATTTTCAAAGGTATATAGAAATGCAATATAAAAAATTAAGCCAATCAAGTAGAACATTGATTCATCAATTGGGTAAAATTATGTGGGCAAAACTAACGGTTTTAGTTATCCAGAATTATTCAACGGAATCTCTAAATTGAGCGATATGAACGACTATCCTTTTTTGTTTTTTTTTTTTTTGTTTGACCATTTTTGCAAAAACTTTTTTTTACGCAAAATGCAATAAAAGCAAATATTTAGAATAAGCCAGTTAAGTAGATAAATTATTCATAAATCGTATAAAAATTATGTGGGCATGGCTAAATGTTCCACATAGCTGAGAATATTCCACGGAAGATCAAAAACGAGGAATATGTAAAATACAACTTGAATTCGTCAGTATATTTACGGTATATTTTTTAAATGAGACGGTGTGTTTCTGAGGGTCGGACGGTATATTTTACGACCACGGTCACACTCCAGTTATCGCAAGTCATTTCAGAAATCGGCAAAATTTTAAAGAAAAGTAAGTTTTGTTGATATTACGCTTTTTATTTATATATTTAACTCCTTACATTGCAGTCAGACATGTTTCTTACGCGCTCCGAGTACGACAGAGGTGTAAACACCTTCTCGCCCGAGGGTCGCCTCTTCCAGGTCGAGTATGCCATCGAAGCCATCAAATTGGGTTCCACCGCGATCGGCATTTGCACCAATGAAGGTAGGCAGTCAGTCGTGATACTATTGTGTGTTTATTAAAATGTGATGCATTCTGCGTTCTCAGGCGTTGTCTTGGCCGTGGAGAAGCGTATCACATCGCCCCTGATGGTCCCCAGCTCGGTCGAGAAAATCGTTGAAGTGGACAAGCACATTGGCTGCGCTACCTCCGGCCTGATGGCCGATGCACGCACTCTAATCGAGCGCGCCCGCGTGGAGTGCCAGAACCATTGGTTCGTCTACAACGAGCGCATGTCCATCGAATCCTGTGCTCAGGCTGTCTCCACACTGGCCATTCAGTTCGGTGACAGTGGCGACAGCGATGGTGCCGCCGCCATGAGTCGTCCGTTTGGCGTGGCCATACTGTTTGCCGGCATCGAAAACAAGAAGCCCCAACTCTGGCACATGGATCCATCGGGTACCTTTGTGCGTCACTCGGCCAAGGCCATTGGTTCTGGCAGCGAGGGCGCCCAGCAGAACTTGCAGGACACCTTTACCGCCGAAATGAGCCTGAATGAAGCCATCGATCTGTGTCTAAACACCCTGAAGCAGGTTATGGAGGAGAAGCTCAGTTCGACCAATGTGGAGGTGATGACTATGACTGCAGAGAAAGAGTACTACATGTTCTCCAAGCAGGAGGTCGAGGAGCACATTTCAAATTTGGCGTAAATCAGGCAGAGTTTTCCATACATTTCTATATCGGTTAAAATACAACTTAAATGTGAATAAAGTAAAGGGATTCTAAATCACCCATCTAATCGGTGCAGTTTCTTCGAAAAGGTACAAGTCTAATCCGATTTTATATACAGTTAATTTTTGTTCATATATTTGATGTATGTATATCGTATTGGTGTATATATTTATTCACTACAACATTTTGCAGGCCGGCTCCCTTCCCTTTGACTTTCTGGGTTCGCCTCTACAATAATATCTTTCTATATTTAAAAAATGTACTCTCTAGACATTAAACTGTTGAGCAAAATCAAACAGCTCGGACTAACTTGGTTAATCCCGATACAAAGGCAAATCATAAAGAATTCTCTTCTCTACTTCTACGCTCTCTTCGTGTGCACAGACTTCTCTCATTTTTGTTGTTTTTAGTTTCCATTTCATTTTACCTAGAACCGAAATAATGCAAATAAGGCAGAGTAAACGCTTACGGACTAAGGGGGATACAATGGTGTTTCAAAGGAGTGGGTGGACAGGGAAGACGAATCAAAATTAAGAAATGTATATCTATATAAATACGAGAGAATATATATATATATATATATATCTATATATATGTATATGTAAATAGGGATCCTTTAGAGCATTCACAATCGTTTACATCACACCTAGGTTGTTGGATGTTCGCTGCCACTGGGACTGCTGTTGGTGTTGTTGTTGGTGTTATTATTATTATTATTGTTGTTGGTCGCGATACTCGCGGTGGTAGTTGTGGTGTTGCTGTTGGTGCGCAGCATCAGGCGCGACAGACTGGTATTGGGCTCACTGAGAGAGTAGATCTCCGGCTCGAATACTGGCGGACACTCCATGTTCGGATAGTCCGGTGTGGCCGCCTTCGAGTCGACAGAATTGGTGTTTGATACTTTTGGTGTTGGTGTTGGTGTTGGCGTTGGTGTTGTTGCTCCTGTTCCTGATCCTGTTGCTGCCACCGCTGGCTCTTCTTCCTTGTTGGTGCTGCTACAGCTGCTGCTGTTGTTGGCCATCGTTGGTGGAGGCGGTGCTGGCGGCAGAGGCGGCTGCAGCGACTCGGATGTGCACAGATTCCTGGTGGATGCTGTCGGCACTCCAGGGCCACGGAAGCTCCGATAGGTTAAGGGCAAGGTTATCTGCGAGAATATCTCTTGATCGCAGTCAGGATCTGCACTACATGGCGGAGTCACGGCCTGCAGCGGTATCTGGTGGTTGGGCTGGTGCTGATGATGGCCGAACAGTGTCCGATGCAGGAGGGGCGAGCCCAGAAAGCGGTTCTCCTTCGATGGCTTCGTGGGCGTGGCTGACGATATTGACAGCTTGGCAAAGATGGGTATGGGTGCTGAGTTTTTGCGATGGGCATCGTACTTGGTGCCCGTGATCTTTTCCCTCAGGTCCTGATTGTAGGTCTGGCTCTTCTTAATGCTGCTGCTGGCCATTCCACTGCCAACGGCTCCTCCCCCATCCAGGGCATGATTCGACTTGGACTTCTTGTTCAACGGCAAGGTCATGGTCATGGGAAGGGATGGGGTCACACTGCCACTGCCACTGCCGCTTCCTGAAGATTGCTTGGAGGTGAAGGGAAAGCGTCGATCGCTGCTGGACTTGCCCTTGGTCTTCTTCGGATCGGCGCTCGAGTTTTTTCCACCTCCTCCACTGGCGTTGCTGCTGCTGCTGCTCTTGTGCAAGAAGCTGGAGAACTGCAGCTGCTGGGAGCGCAGAAAGTGCTTTGTTCGACTGCTATGGTGCTGCTGTTGCTGTTGCTGCAACTGCTGCTGCTGATGGTGGTGCTGCAGAAATTGCTGATGGTGATGATGCAGCTGCTCGTGATTGCTGGAGGAGCTGGGCTCGTCCCCGCATATCAGCTCGTAGCCAAAGTCGCGCAGCTTCTGTCCCTCCTTGGTGCGTGTCCGCTTGATGCTCTCGTCGTCCGGCTTGAAGCTAATCTCGTAGTCCGGAGTCTTGGGCAGACTCACGCTCTGGATCTTGGGCAGATTCTCGGGCGGCTTCACCACGGTGCTGCTCTGCTGGCTGGCCGTGGACTCGGTACGCGCATGCTTGTGCTTTTCCACGCCCAAATGCACTCGATTGTTGTACATCTCCTGGGCCTCTTCCTCCTGCTTTCGCAGCATAAGATCCTTCAGCGTGACAAAGCCCTGGGTGTTGTGGTGATGGTCCAGGGTCCCGCCAACACTCATCTTGGGCAGCAGCGTCTTCGAGGTGTGGAAATCGAATTCCACCAGATTGGGATTGGAGGCATGCAGAAAGTTGAAGGGCACCTTCTTCAGGCTCGACTTGCTGTTCGGACTCGGACTCTGGCTGTGGCTCTGGCTATCCTCGTAGCTTTGGTGTTGCAATGAGCTGACCGTAGGCACTGGCGATGTGGGCGGACCCAGGGCCAACGATGCCGAAGCTGAGACCGAGACAGCAGACTCCGTGTTGCTCACCACCGAGCTCCGGCTGGAGCTGCGCGACAACTTGCGCGTCTCAGCGGCCATTGCCGTTTGAGTGACCAATGTAGGCGGCATGGCCGGATCGTGGTAGCCCGGAGTATTGGCTCCGATTTGGATGCCAAAACTACCGCCCGGCACCTTCCGGTAGCTGCGATACTGCTCCGTGGGTACCGGGATGTCGCTGGAGGGCTTTGCCGCGCTGCTCTTAAACGGGCCCATCGTGAACTTGCGGAACGAGTCCAGGTAGCTGCGATCGTGCTTGATCCCGTGCGCGGTGCTGGAGGTGGGCGTGCCGCCGCTGCCGCTGGTTAGTATGCCGCCGGAGGACATCTCCTTGCAGCCTTGGGGTGAGGGAGTGCACAGATTTTTGGCCACCAGGGCGTCACACTCCTCGCCTGAGCTGTCGTTCTCCGAGTACAGATCTTTGGTGTCCGCGCGAACGTTGGGAGGTATCTTCTGCGAAGCCTGGCGTAGAAAGTCCACCCATTGATTGAGGGCATCGAGGGACTCGGCCGCAAAGTAGAAGCTCTTGGCCGTGTGATAGACCTTGAAGGCGTGCGGCTTAGAGTGCACTTCCTTGGCCAGGGAGACGGTGAAGCCCGGCAGAAAGATGACCAGGCTGGCGGAGGTGCTCTGCTTGCTGCGGAATCCGTACAGGATGGTGTCCAGCATCACAAAGTATATCCTCGCCCAGTAGGTGACGCCGCGGTGGTTCTTCTTTCGCCTGTACAGATGGCCCTGGATGTCGCCGGTGCCCAGGAGCTTTAGGTTCGTGTTCCTCCGCTTGGCCATCAGACTGTGCTTCTTCTTGAGGGTCAGGGTACGCGATTTGCTGTGCGTGTGCAGCTCACTAATCTCCGGCGGCTCCGATGGTGTGGTTGGAGTCTGCACAAGCACAGACACAGGTACAGGTACAGGGATAGAGATGGGAACAGGTACAGGGAGAAGGACAAGTGCAGAGGCTGCCAGCATGCTGGCCGGCTTGGGTGGTGGCGGCGGCACCACCTGCGGGCTCATCTCCTTCTGCTTGCGCGGCCTGGGCGGTGGTGCTGGCGGCGTTACTAGAAGGAATTCCTTGCGCGGCTCGACGGCTGGCGGGGTGTCCGATTCCTCGCCAGAGTTATCGTACGCCGGTGTGCTGTGACTCTTGTCCAAGCGTCCACGGCGATTCAGCAGCAGGGGGGCATTGATGGCTTCCGCCAGGGGCAGGTCCTGCCCAAGGGAGGCGATATTGATGGCCTCCTGCAGCTCCTCAGCGTTCTCCGTCTTACAGTTGCGCAACGTCTCCAGGGCATCCTCGTCGCCCTCGTCGGCGAAGGGAATGGGCTCGAAGGTCTCCAGGATGGTGTTATCCACATTGCACGTAAACTTCTCGTTCCGCACCACGTAATCCTCCACCTTCATGGTGGAATCGAAGCGGACCACCTTGCTGACGCCCGGCTTGTAGCGATCCTCCACATGGTCCCGCTCCCGCTGGAACTCCCCCGTCAACTGCTTCAGCTTGCGCGCTTCGTTGAACATTCGTCGGGCCTTGTCCGTCGAGCTATCGCCAATCCCAATACAGGTCGTGGGGCGCGGTGCAATCTCCAGGCCATAGCCGAACGAGATGGATTTGTCTCGAATGCTAGGCGACCCGGGATCACAACAGGCCGCCGAGGAGCCGATGGCCGGCTTTCGTTCATGCCACGAGGGCACAACCAGATCGGAGTGCTTGAGGCTGAGAAACTCATCGCCACAAATGGTATTCCTGCGCTGCAGCAAGGCCCTGGGCTTGGGATAGTACAGGCGCATCTCCCGCGTGGCACATTTGGGATCCGTGGGTGTGGCTATATCACTGCAGCTGGAGTCCGAGTCCGAGGAGGCTGGCGGACTGGTTTTGACCACCTCACTCTTGTCGCTGGCCAAGGACTTGTTCACCTCCGTGCCCAGCGTGCCCGTTGCCACCTTCTCCGTGTCCAGCGTGAGAAAGGCCGTGCGCGGACTGGGCATCTGATCCGCCCAGCGACATGCCATGTTGCGCTTTTTGCTCGGCAGCCGGTACGGTTGCATATAGATCTGGCCAAACATCTTTGTGTGCTTCGGTCGCTTCTTCACGGTCAGCACCACATCGGGCAGGGACTCGCGCAGGTGCTCCAGCACGGTTTTGTGCTGCCATCCGACTACTGTCTGGTAGTTGATCTGCACGATCTCGTCGCCGTCCTCGATCTTGCCCGAGTTGTGGGCCGGCGAATGGTACTTGTTGTCCGTCACGCGATGGATGCCATTGTAGCTGGACTCGATATTGAAGCCCAGTTCCGACTCGCGCTTCTTCAGGTTGACCAGGTTGAGGGAGGATGGCTGCAGCACCATCGGATCGGATATGTCCTGGATCATGAAATTGGCCAGGCTCTCCAGACGCTCGGCGGTGCTCCTTATCTTGTCCACTGGGTTCTCGGCAAAGCGGTCCCGATGCGCATTGGTGGCCAGCTCCAGGCCGCATTTCAAAACATTTCCGCAATACTCGCGGTAATTATCCTGCCCCCGGAAGGGGGAACGCTCCAGGCTGCCCACCAGCGGCTTCAGCGTGGCTATGGTCCTGGTGATGTCATGCAGGGTCCTCGTATCGATCTTCGTACTGTCCGCATGGTTCTTGGCCAGCTCGCGGTGTAAATTCCTCGCTGCCGTGGCCACATGCAGGGCCATAAACTGTAGATTATCATTTTTCAGATGATAATGCTGCAAGAACAAGGTCATTTGCCATATGTATTGCTGGTGAAAATTCCCCAAGGACAAATGCACACTGTACTCACAAAATTTCTCAGATTTTCAACTGCCTCCAGCACGATCTCCTGATGGCCTATACGCTGCATTCCCAAATTCTCCAACTCATACGGTCGTATGTTGAGCAGGGATCGCCCACCGATTTCATGTTTGGAAAATTCATATAAATAACCTTTCATGGACTCGTCGAGACCTTTATTCGAGTATAAACAAAAAGAAAGTCGGGTGAGAAAATTATACAAAATTCCTTGATTCTTGTGGTGGGCGTTGCTGTTGCCGTAGTTGCTGTTGTTTTTGTTGTTGTTGCTGCTGTGTGGGTAGTGGGAATGCAGCCCACGGATGCAGTTTTTCCTTGACCTGTCAAGCAGAGTTGTGATTATATTACCTTTGATCCAGTCCGTAACTTGGTCCGGTGTCCATTCAGCTATGTTTATATAGGCCATCCTGACGCGCGCACACTCTCGCTGCCACACCTAGGTCATCTTATCTTTATACAGAACGGAACACTTCAATAAAATAAAAGAGTTTTTATTGTTTCCGCCAGGCAGGGCTGCAAGTATTTGTATTGTATTTGTTGTATTTTTTATATTCCGCGAGTCCATAACGCGTCTTAAAAAATACTGGAAAATACCATAAAATATATTCTAAGTACGTGAGCTAGACATGGTGTCAGTGTTACCCTCAGAAAATAGCGAAATATAACGTCTCATTTTCAAAATATACCGAAATATAACTTGAATTCAAAGAAACCATTTGTCTACAATGATCAGGAATCTTTTTCCCCGACTTTGGTATGCCTTAACATAATTTAACATTGATTAAAGGAAATACGCACATACTCTATTAAGATGTTGTTGATATGTAGCAAATGTTTCGGTGTAGTTACCATGTAAAAAAACTAGTTTTATATAAATTGTTTTTGACCGTTTACGTTTAACCCTTATATTATAAACAATCCAATTATGATGAGGACCTTGTTGACGCCCCTTAATAGAATATAGGATTAAATTACTTTATAAAGGTTAACAATTTGAATATTTGAATTAATATGTAAATATTACTAAAATTGTGAATTAATTTGAAGTTGGCGCGTTACATTATGTACATATAAAGAAGCGCAATCGATAGTATCAATAGTATCGAGCCAAAACGATCTGAATTGTGATCACTAGATTTAAGAGACATACGAAATAAAACGAACGAGCAAGGAACTACATCGAGCGGATTAAGGAAGGTCTTAATTGTGTAGACGGATTCCACTGGAAAACTGTTGGGGGGACTTAGCTCGTACATTTGGCGCCCGAGCAGGGACCTTTGGAGAAGGTTCAATTACCGGATGGAGTTCACGACTGGAACTCAATAAATATTTCACCCTGAGTCTGGCTGACGGCGAGTGCGACAGCGGCTTCGGTATCGAATTGTGAGTGTGAACTGCTTTGAGCATCTAATATTTCTTGCAGGCATGTTTAGTACCAATTCGATGTGTGTGAATAATCTTAAAACAATACAATTGTTTTAGAGTCAAGTGGTCGCGGCTTTGAGACTTCTGCGCTTTAATTGTTCTGTAAGCGGGGTCTCGTGTAGAAAGCAGATTACAATTACAGTTAGCTTGAGCGCTTAGGTATCTGCATACACACATACAGCCTATTGCGTGCACTGCTATACGTTGAAGCAAGGCACATACATACTTGCATATATATGCAGTTACAAGCCGGCACCTAAAGAACAGTAATTGCTATTTGACATTGATTTAACTTTGTAGTCGTTTCTTCTTTGCCTGCCGGTTCGTTGGGGCGCAAGTACACATTTTCGTACAGTGGCGCACAGTGGTCAATTGTTGATCAATTATTGAATTGGGCAGTGTAGTGAGAATTTAAAGTTAGCCGATTATTGAATAGAGTGGCTAAACTTGGTACCGTGTTACTTACTCATGCCAATATTGAGTATTTTTTATTGTTAAATTGTCAAGGGTAACACCGGTGTAAATAGTCAGTGCAAATGGCACCTAGAAAGGGTAAAGATGCGGAGGTGCTCACTTCTCGAACGGCGTTAATGAATTCCTTTGTCCGTAACAAGGTTTACATCGAAAAAAATAGCGACTCCATGACGGCTGCGGAGCTGGAAGCCAGGTTAAGTCTAATTGAGACAAACTTTAATCAGTTCTGCAACATTCAGGCTAAAATTGAACACGATAGCGAGGACGCCAGCGAATATGAAAGCCGCTATGAAGCTGAGGAGGTTTATTGCGAATTAAAGGCCAAGTTACTAAGCTGTCTTGGAAATAGGGGACGGCGGCAGTCCAATGTAGGTGATCTTCTAAATAGCACACAGGGGTCTCGTTCATCGAGACTTCCCAAGCTAAAGCTGCCTGAGTTCGCTGGAAAGTTTACGGAATGGACCAGCTGGTACAACACCTTTGCTACTCTAATAGAATCAGACTCTGAATTGGATGAGTTGTCTAAATTTATTCATTTGAGATCATCGTTAGGAGCTGGACCGTTAAGTGCGATTGAGGGTTTGCAATTAACAGGGCCTAATTATCGCAAGGCACTACGATTATTGAAAGATCGCTATGAAAATAAGGCAATTATTCTGCAATCACATGTACAGGAGCTATTCAACTTAAGGCGGCTAAAAAGACCCGACTCAGAGCGACTGAGAGTGCTGGTAGACAATGTAAATGCCCAATTAGTAGCCCTCAAGTCGTTAAGCGACGATAAGGAGATTCTGGATGCAGTAATTTTCCATCTGATTCGCACAAAGCTGGATGAAGATACAATGGATAGGTGGGATGTTGAGTGGGATTGCCAAAAGTTACCGTCGTGGTCATTGTTATCGCAGTTTCTGATAAACAGAGGAGTCAATATGGCAAATAGGGAAGTTCGGCGAGGCAATGGAGCCCGACCCAGTGGTAAAGGTGAGATGAAAAATGCGACCTTAGCTGCAACAATAGGCAGCAATGGCTGCTACGTTTGTCCTGGGACCCATGGATTGAAAGGGTGTCAAAGGTTTAACGAACTATCACCAGTACAACGTTACCATGAGGCGAAGAAGCATTCGCTGTGCCTGATTTGTTTTAGCAAGCGACATACAACTAGAAACTGTAATGGTCCGCGATGTAGGATTTGCAGCAAGCCGCATCATGAACTTCTGCATCGAGAGATACCTATTGTTGCCAATGAGCCGGGGCTCAAAGGGCAGGAGTTGCAAGAGCCAAAGTCACTGCATAGCTCCCTATTGTCTAGATCATCCACCAACTTTCTTGCGACCGCTGTAGTTCAAATCAAAGCTATAGACGGAGCATATCGCAATTGCAGGTGCGTGTTAGATTCCGGTAGTCAATTAAATTTTCTGACGGCTAGGATAGTCTCGGCCCTGGGCCTAGAAATGCGCGACTCAGTCATACAACTCAGTGGTATTGGAAATGCAACATCTCAAGTTATGGGAGAGGTGCAAGCGACTTTTAAATCTAGAGTCACCAGATATATGACTACCGAGGACTTCTGTGTGCTGAAGGAAATAACTCAGTATAACCCAACAAGCTCAGGAATTTGTTCGGAGTGGGTTCCACCCAAGGGAGTTACGCTGGCCGACCCTACATTTCAGTCCGGGGAAGATATTGACATGCTAGTTGGAGTCACATTGTTTTTCAAGCTAATTGTAGCAGGGCAAATAAAACTAGGAGCACACCTTCCAAGGCTTCAAAAGTCTCTGTTAGGCTGGGTCGTCGTAGGTGAATTCACGAAATCTTCTGAAGTTGCACTGTTAGCAACTGACATTGAACGAAAGGTGTCGAAAAATGATCAGCTGCAAGAGCTCGTACAAAGGTTTTGGAAGTGTGAAGAAGTCCCTGAAACAGTAGATAAGTTCACTGAGGAAGAAAAACAGTGCGAAGATTGTTTTGTGACGCATGTTAAGCAGGAGGCCTCAGGACATTTAGTGGTAGCTCTGCCCTTTAAGAATCCTAAAGTTGAGTTAGGCGAAACTTATCAAATCGCACTTACCAGGTTCTTGAATTTAGAGAAGAGGTTAAATCGTAGCCAAGCGCTGAAGGAACAATATGTTCAATTTATTGAAGAATATCGCCAGTTAGGGCATTTAAAGGCAATAGAGCCCGCCGGACAAGAAAAGGTCGAATACTTCATGTCACATCATCCGGTTATTCGCCCAGAGAGTTTGACGACCAAGTTACGAGTCGTATTTGATGCCTCATGTAGATCTAGCAACGGCAGGTCACTGAACGACGCAACCTTGGTTGGTCCAACGTTGCAGCCTGATCTGTTCGAGACTTTGACCAGGTTCCGTTTCTATAGATACGCCCTTACGGCCGACATAAAGAAAATGTACCGTCAAATATTGGTAGCGGAACCACATAGAAACTATCAATGCATTCTATGGCGATGCAACGTATCGGATCCTATCCAGGTGCTACGCCTAAACACGGTCACTTATGGAACAAATTCGGCGCCGTTCCTGGCAGTACGTTGCCTCTATTACTTGTTCGATAGGTACGCGGAAAAATTTCCGTTAGCTAGAGAGGCAGTAAAGCCAAGTTTCTATATGGATGATATGCTGTGTGGAGCCGAATCAAAAGAGGAACTGACAAAGTTGAAAGAACAAGTGACCGAATTATTAGGGCTAGGAAAGTTCGAGCTGCACAAATGGCGCAGCAATTATCAAGGAATGGACAACAACACCAGCCTAGAGCCCCTGATGCTAAAAACAGAGGACGCAGCTAAAACTTTGGGGATATATTGGTCAAGTCTAGAGGACAAATTCCAATTTTGCTTTAACATAAAGGTCTCCGCAATCGCCACGAAGCGATCAGTGCTGTCCGAATTGGCTCAGGTGTTTGATCCGTTAGGGTTCTTGAGTGCCTTGCTGATCTTGGGCAAGATCTTTGTTCAGGAACTTTGGCTTCTAAAGCAGGATTGGGACGAGGAGTTACCAGCAAGCTACGCAACTCAATGGCTTCGATATAGAGAAGAACTGAAACTAATTGACAAATTTTCAATTCCGCGATCCTCAATTCCAATTACGGTCGACCCATGCACTTTGCAACTGTTTGGTTTCTCTGACGCATCCAACAGAGCTTACGGCGGCGTAATTTATGCTCGTGTTAGGGATGAAGGGGGAGGAATTTCGGTGCGACTGGTAACGGCCAAGTCCAAAGTAGCCCCAGTTAGGGTAACATCATTTCCACGCTTAGAGTTACAAGGGGCATTGTTAGTGGCCAAGCTAATGGCAAAGGTATGCGCCTGTCTTCACATACCAGTAGAGAAGGTTAACTATTTCACGGACTCCACAATTGTGTTAAATTGGCTGTGGTCACATGCTAGTCGATGGACCACCTTCGTTGCCAATAGGGTGGCTCAAATACAAGAGCTCACACATGTACAGGATTGGTTCAAGGTCGACACCAAATCAAACCCTGCAGATATTGTATCTAGGGGATTATTGGTAACCGAATTGAGCAAGTCAACGATGTGGTGGAACGGTCCAGAATTTTTAATGGACGCAGCAGATGACTGGACCAAATTTAATTGGAGTGAGGAAATACAAACAGTTCCAGAGGAGAGGAAATGTAAGTTCTCGCTGACAGTTGGAAAGGTAGAAAGTAATGAGAAGTTAGATGTCATGGGGAGATGCAAATTTGCAAATGATTTCCTCAAATTGCAGCGAGTTTTTAGCTATATTTTTCGCTGGCGTAGAATATCGTTGAGATCAAACTCAAATGAAACAGGCAACCTTACTGCAGCTGAAATGGAGGGCGGATTGCGTTATATTGTATATAATGTGCAGCAGTTGAGCTTGCATGAGGAATTCATTAAGCTTAAAGAGGGAAAGGTGATCAAATCAGCGAGAATTCAGAGTTTAAGCCCGTTTTTACAAGAGGAAGAGGGAATAACTATTATTCGAGTCAGCGGAAGGTTGTCCAATGCCGAATTGCCATTTGACACAAGGCATCCTATCTTAATGCCGAGCAACCATAAAGTGGTAGAGGCGCTTGTTGAACTCACACATCGAAAGAATTTACATGCCGGGGCACAATCGCTATGTGCCTTTTTGCGACAGAGATATTGGGTAATCAATTGCAGGAAACTTGCCCGCAGGGTGATCCGTGGCTGCATACCATGCTTTCGTCGTCGGCCGCTCGCTGCAAAACAGCTGATGGGAGCGCTGCCAGCTAACCGAGTGCGAGGCAATATCTACCCCTTCGAGCGCGCTGGACTGGACTTTGCTGGACCAATATGGATGCACTTTCACATGCGAGGAAAACGCCCAGTAAAGGTGTTTTTTTTTTTTTTTTTTTATTGGGAAAACAATTTATATTTATAAAATAACAATTATGGCTGGGAAGGGGGGGGGGGGGGGGGGGGGGGGTGGGTCCGCTCCCGCGGGACTGCCGCTAGGCATTACTTCGCGGTGCGGGCTGTGGGGTCATCCTTCTGGCTTAGTTTGTCCGGCTTCGCTCCAGCCTGCGCAGCTCCTTGATCACGCTTGCTGCCATGTAGGCGACCGCGTTCCAAGATTGCTCATCGGCTAGCATCTGGTCGGTGAGGGTGTCCACACTCACTTCTGCAAGCGTCTCCCCTAGCCTCGTTCGTTCTTGCGAGAAGCGGGGGCATACAAAGAAGACGTGCTCTGCATCCTCGTCGACTCCAGGCCCGCAGCAGCTGCAATACGGGTCGTCAGCATGCCTAAAGCGATGCAGGTACTGCTTGAAGCAGCCATGTCCCGTCAGCAGTTGGCCCAAATAATGGTCCATTTGGCCGTGCCTTCTTCGCAGCCATGGGCTAAGCTGGGGAAGGAGACGTCTGGTCCACCTTCCCTTTTGCCGCTTGGTCCCAGCGCCGTTGCCACTGGGCTATAGTGCGCTCTCGCCGCTCGCTGGCTACCTCCACTCCGCTCTGCCGCTCAGCTGCCAGGAGATCCAGTGGGACCATGCCTGCCACAATAAGTGCGGCGTCTTCAGACACCGTCCGGAAGCAGCATGTAACCCTCAGGGCACAGCGTCGGTATGCGCTTCTGCAGTCTCTGCTGTATGTGGAAACCATCATTGCTGGTGCCCACACTGCTGATCCATATAAGATTATGGAGGTGACCACCCCAGCGATAAGCTGCCTGCTACGCTGCCGTGGTCCCCCTGTATTGGCCATCATCCTGCTTATGGCCGCCGTAGCTGCAGTCGCTTTTGCGCTGGCGTATTCCAGGTGGGCCTTGAAGTTCAGCCTCTGGTCCATCATTACCCCTAGGTACTTTAGCGCAGGCTTGGTCCTGATGATCGTGCTACCGACTCTCACGCATGCCTGCTCGACCTTTTTTCTGCTGCTCATTAGCACAGCCTCCGTCTTCTTCTCCGCCAATGCTAGCCCGTTGGCTGCGAGCCAGGCCACTATCATCCCGACTGCTACGTTGGTTTTCTCCTCTACGTCTCTTACGTGTTTCGACACTGTCACCAGTGCTATGTCGTCTGCGAAGCCCACCAGGGTGCACCCTTCCGGTAATGTAAGCCGCAGGATATCGTCATACATCACGTTCCACAGTATCGGCCCTAGGACCGAGCCCTGTGGGACGCCTCCGGTGATTTGGTGATGTTCTGCTCCTTCTTCCGTGTCGTAGATCAGGACGCGGTCCGTGAAATAGCTTTGCAGAGTCCGTGTGATTTGCTCAGATATACCCCTCCTGGTCAGGGCCTCTAGGATGCTCTTCCAGCTGGCAGAGTTGAAGGCGTTTCGTACGTCTAGTGTACATACTAGGCAGTACTTTTTGTCGCCTCCAGCCCATCGCGTTCCTGCCATGGCTTCCCTGGCAAGGTTTGTCACCATCTCGATGGCGTCAGTGGTGCTCCTCTGCTTGCGGAACCCGAATTGGAGGTCGGAAAGTCCGCGACGCTCAGCCAGTTCCGCCTACAGTCGGTTACATACCATCCTCTCGAAAATCTTGCCCATGGTATCCAGCATGCACAGCGGCCGGTATGACGATGGGTCGTTGAGCTCTTTGCCTGGCTTGGGTATCAGAACCAGCCTTTGCCGTTTCCATGCTCGTGGGACTGTCCGCTCCGCTAGGCACTGGGTGTACATTGTGGCGAATGCTTCCGGATGGGCTCTAATTATGCATTTTAGTGCTGCATTAGGGACTCCATCTGGACCTGCCGCTTTCCCGATCTTCAGCTTACCCGTGGCCTCCAGTACTTCTCTGGCAGTGATGATGGTGGTGGTGTCCCTCAGGCTAGCTCCTTCTAGCCTAGCTTCCTCTTGTAAGGGTGGTTGTCCAGGGAATAGGGTGCCGACTATCTTTCTCATATGCACCGGATCCTTGGGCATAGGCTGTCTGTTTAATCTCCCCATGACTAGTTTGTATGCTCCACCAAAAGGTTCCGCATCGGCCGCATCGCAAAGCTCCTTGAAGCATTTGAGTTTGCTGCTTCTGATGGCCTCCTTCAGCTCTTTTCTTTTGGCCTTGAATGCCGCGCCATTTCTGCCAAATTGGGCGGAGCCTCTTGCTCGCTGGTAGGCACGCCGAGCTGCGCAGCACTCCCTCCTGGCCTTGGCAATGTGCTCATTCCACCACGGTACTGGCCGGTGCCTGCTTCCTCCGATCTTTCTTTTTTTCATGGCTGCATCACAGGCCGCTTTGACGGTCCTGTAAACGGCAAGCGCGGAAGCTTCAGCATACCCGGCGGGGCTTAGGTTTTCTGCTGCCGAGAGGAGCGCGGCTCTGCTCAGGCTTTCCTCCTTGTACCCGGCCTGGAGCGCCCGCTGTATCCTTGTTGTGTTCCTGGGTGCAAAGGTTTCCGTCATTACGGCTAAGTGGTCACTATGGGTGTAAGCACTCAGCACTTGCCACTTCGCGTGGCGTGCGAGCTCTGGGCTTGCAAAGGTGAGGTCTATAATAGACTCCCGCCCTGCTTTGCTGAACGTTGGTGTGGTTCCTGTGTTGAGGAGACAGACGTGTTGTGTTGGTGTGGTTCCAGTAAAGGTGTATCTGTGCATATTTGTATGCTTTGCAACAAAGGCCTGCCATATAGAGATCGTGTCGGACTTAAGCTCAAATGCGTTCATCGCGGCGCTAAAACGGTTCTTTGCAAGACGTGGATTGAGATCTGACCTACATTGCGACAACGCCACCAATTTTGTAGGTGCGTCACGAGAGCTCAACAGAGCTTTCGACTCGCCAAGTCAGAAGCTAATTGACGACGAATGCAGCCAGCGAGGAGTCAGGTTTCACTTCATCCCCCCACGCTCCCCTCACTTTGGAGGATTATGGGAGAGCGCCGTGAAGGTGGCCAAACAGCTGCTGGTGAAATGCACCAACAGCACAGCACTTAACTACGAAGATCTTGCGACTGCCATCACACAAGTAGAAGCGGTGATGAATTCTAGACCTCTGCATCCCTTGTCATCGGACCCGAATGACTTCGAGGCGCTAACTCCCGGTCATTTCTTGGTTGGCCGACCCCTGAACGCGTTAGTAGAACCAGTAGATGACGCACTGTTGAAACTGTCCATGAGCAACCATTGGAAACGCATTCTAATGGTACACCACATGTTCTGGCACCGCTGGTCGTCGGAATATTTGACGTTGCTGCAGAAGCGGACAAAGTGGAGCACTGTAGCCAACAACATTCAACTTGGTACACTGGTCCTTATTGCGGAAGACAACGCTCCGCCCGGACAATGGCTGCTGGGAAGAGTTGCAGAGGTACACCCAGGAGCTGATGGTGCAGTTCGGGTTGTAACACTCAGGACCAAGACTGGATTATTTAAGCGCAACGTACATAAGCTCTGCCCGCTGCCTACAGATGCCGATGAACTTAATGTTGGAAGGAGCTTCCAAGGTGGGGAGAATGTTGACGCCCCTTAATAGAATATAGGATTAAATTACTTTATAAAGGTTAACAATTTGAATATTTGAATTAATATGTAAATATTAATAAAATTGTGAATTAATTTGAAGTTGGCGCGTTACATTATGTACATATAAAGAAGCGCAATCGATAGTATCAATAGTATCGAGCCAAAACGATCTGAATTATGATCACTAGATTTAAGAGACATACGAAATAAAACGAACGAGCAAGGAACTACATCGAGCGGATTAAGGAAGGTCTTAATTGTGTAGACGGATTCCACTGGAAAACTGTTGGAGGGACTTAGCTCGTACAGACCTTAAACTAGCCAATCTTGTAGAAAACAGATTCATAATTCGGATAAATTGTTCAGGGCTGACCGAATATAGGACAGGATGGATATGCAAGAATAAATTATAATCAGTATTGTTCACCTGTTTGAACAGAGGGGGGATAAGTGGGTGAAACTCGTTTTTATCATCGGTATATTTACGGTATATTTTAAAAGTGTGACGGCATAATTCGGTATATTTCTGAGGGTCAGACGGTTTCAACAGCTGGTCCGTCAGAGATGCGCCGACTTCGTTTGAAAATACCTCATTAAGCCCATTAAATGCGAATAGATAAATAATTTGTTTATGATTTATTTTGTAATTGCCATTCCATAGATTACGACCACAACATGCTGGCCAAGTACATTTAAGTGTATATACATATGTGCCGTGTGGTCCAACTGCAAAGAGAACGCGCACGTTTTTCCGTCGCTGCTGTTTTTGCTCTCAGTCAGTTGATCTGAGGGACGACGAAGTAAATCACCGCGTGTTTCTAATCGCTGCAACTAGCCTGGGTGCACAAATACCAAAGGAGAAATGTCTGTAACGCAGACGAAACAAATCAAATTTTACAACGCATCGAGTTCCGCGAGCTCCGACAGGTAACGCAAGATACAACGGTGGTACTGTGTTAATAGCGACGAAATAACGCATAAGTGAAGTGTGAAAATCCAAGAAAAGTCGTTAGAATGTGATATACACTATACATAAATTCAATTTCAATAGAGAAAGAGAGAGAGAGCCACCTCACGAGAACAGTTATAAACGCAATGGCAATAACAAAAACAGCAATAAGCAAACAGTCGATTCGACGTCGCGTCTTCGTCTTCTCCCTCCCCTGCCGTTATATATACCTACCTTCGCAGTAGCAGAGAGCCGCTGGCAGCGCAGCTTTTTAACCTTAGCTCTGCACTCACACTTTTTTTTGTCAGTCAATCCCACAACCCGCGTGCTGCTTGCTGCTTACACTTTAGCCGGTGCTCGCATTTTGTTAGATATCGAATAAATATTTCTCACAACGCAAAAAACTGAACAAACCCCGAGGAAAATAACAGCTTTATTCATAGCCAGTCCATACCACACCACATGTGATCGTGCCGGCCCATGTGCAAGCATTATTCTGTTATTGTGTGTCGTGTGTGAGTACGCCAGGCGAGTGATTGACCCATTTTGGCACCGCCGGCAGCGAACGACTCTCACGCCCACGCCACGCCAGCGCTAGTCCCGTACTTACGTTAGAGAAAAATGAGCAGCATCACGTTTTTGTGCAGCAAGTCGAATGGCAACAACAATCACAGCGATGTCCAAAGGAGAAAACCAGCATCAGCATTTACATCTGCGTCCGCATCCGTCGCCGTTGCCGCCGCCAGCGGTCTACTAACCATCGCAGTCCAGCCGCAGCAGCAGTCAAAGGTTAAGGCCGCCGCTGCCGTAGCCAAAACCAATGGGCACATGGAATAGATTGCATTTTTTCGCTCTAATGTACACCAGTGCATACATAAGCATGTATGTATGTATGTATTATCATACGTTGCGAGTCTATATTTTTGTTGTGTCTGCCTTTGTTATTTGTTATTTCGTACATTTACCGCCATTCTAATTGTTTTGCTGTCGCCCTTGTTCGGCGTGTGTGCCTGTATTTGTTCGTCTCTCTATTCTGTGTTTAATTAACTCTCTCGTGCCTCTTTCTTACTGTTCATATTGTTTATCGTCTCAGCATCTGCGCTGCGACGCCGCCGTCAGGTTGGTTGGCATGGCGTCTAATACCAGCGGAGAAGTTAAGTTAAGAAAAACGATAGCGTCAGCAACTGCGCCAATATGGCTGCGATCAAGCCACGTCTATTGCCACTCTGCTTCCTTCCACTGCGGTACAAAAATCCTTCTGTATGCTTGTTTTCCTTCTCCCTTGCAGGTCAACCTGTTGTGCAAGGCTCATACACGTGGCAAAAGCTCTTCGTCTCCTTCGCTACACCATCTCTCTAGCTTTATGATATGTATGTGTTTCTTCTTCTTTTACTGCGGGCGCCTGTTTACGTGTATGCGTGTGTTGTGTATTTCGCATTACTACGAAAAAACTATAAATATGCTTCGCAATGTTCTGGTCTGGCCATTTTTGGCACAGCTGAGTAACGCTGAGTAATAGCGCGGTGGGGGGCGGGGGAGTGGATGTGGTCCCGTCCCAATTGGAGAGTGCAACGAACGCGGCTACGCAGCATCCCAAGTCTAGCGTCGCTTTGTCTCTGTCTGTCTGTCTCTGCTTCTTGCTCTTCCTCTGTCTGTATGCATATGTACGTATAATTGACTGACGATTCGCTGGAAACTCTTTGATTAATCTTTATCATAGCTCGCAAACGACGGTCAACACTTTTTCCCTTTGCTGTCTCGTCACTGACAAAACCGAAAAAGACCACGAAGACACGGTCTCTCACTGAGCAGAACACTTTTTGTCTCTTCGCTTGTGTTATGTGTTTCGGGTTTTCGGGTGAGCCCGACACACGATCGTGTCTCACAATAACAACTTAGAAAGACACTTTGGTCAAGCGCTCACAGCAAAAGTGTCTTTAGATGAGCAGAACCAAAAAAGTGTCTGAGTAAAGTGTTTTTAGTTTTTTTTTTCGTGTATATGTTTATTTATTCATGTTGTCCGCATCTTTTGGGCTATTGTATTGTAATATGTATATTTATTTGCAAAATTGGCAAACGAACATTTTCGTTTTGCTTTTCACGATTCATTTTAAGCTCCAATAGTCAAACCGTATAGAATTCAGAAAAATTGATAGTTGCCATAAGCATCACACGTACAAGCACGCATACATACGCAAAAGACACTTTGTTCGTTCACTCGCGACAAGATGCTCAGTGAAAAACAGGAACAAAAGAGAAGTGAAAAAAATCGGTCTTTGCTTGAGCGAAGAGCGGGTTGAGAAAAAACAGATTTGATCGGGTCTTTTCAGTCCATTTTCTCAATGTGTCCGTCAATGAGAGGTTTTTATCAGACACGCCGAAAGTGTCAACAGTTATTTGCGAGCTATGCTCCTTATACATCCATATGCATGTACATTTGGATTCCTGTATATCTTTGTATGTATTTATTTCGGAAATGATGAAGTCACGTCAGCACTCTACTTTGCACCACACATGGTGGAAATACAAAACATATGTATATGTACATGCAAGGCAGACATATATGTACATATGCACATATGGATTTATGCAGCAGCATCGCATCTTGGACGAAGCTTTCACCAAAGCTTCTCTTTCATTGAATTCAATCCAGATTTGTTACCAAGAATGATTGTTGTTGCTTGCACTTTGTTGTGGGCTTTCGGCACGCTTGCATGTGTGGGAGGCATGTGCCCAGAGAGGGTTGCGTTGCTGTCCTGCCTTTCGAGTAGAGTAGGTCAGTGAGTATACTATATCCTTGAACTCTCGCCGCTTCAAGACTCTCTTAGAAGTACGTATAATCTAGATGTATAAACAAACAAATAACCTTGCTGATTTTGTAATGAAAGCCCGAGATTAATAAATTTGTGTACCCATTTTTGTGCACCTACAACGGAGGTGGGTGTACGACCAACCTTATCGTTGATAATCACTGAATTCCAAACCTTTTGGCCACACGTATTATAAATAAACATTGTCTGTGAGGGTTCTGTGGCGGGGCTGGGGACAGGGGACTGGTCCCAATACTCGACATAGTGCTAACGATGATTATAAATCTTTGCAGCGATGATCGTTCCGATGTGACAGAACCGCTCTACGTCGATCCCTATGCGGATCTGGGCAATGGGAATATCGGCGGCGGGGATATTCTATTCTGCTGCCCGGCCTCGCCCACAACAGTGCCTACCAAGACGGCGCTGGAGTCGCCTATACGACGTGCTGGGCGGCGCCAGCGCACTACATCGATTGGTAATCAGACAACTACCGCAAATCCGTCCGAGTGCATTATACGGGCCAACAATCGTACCATCTATACAGCCGGTCGTCCGCCATGGTACAACTGTGCCGGTCAGCAGGTGGAGCCCTTTGTCATAGGTACGCTTCACAATCCCCCACCGCAGCTTAACAGAGTCTGATCTTCCCAATACTCAATACCCAATACTAATCCAGGAATCTGCGGCGGCAGTGCATCGGGGAAGACAACTGTGGCCGAGAAAATCATAGAGAGCCTTGATGTGCCCTGGGTAACTTTGTTGTCCATGGACTGTTTCTACAAGGTGAGTGAGGGGCGGAAACAAAACTACATTGGACTCCCAATAATATGTAATGTGTACACTCCTGGCCAGATCCTGAATGAGAAGCAGCACGAGCAAGCTCTGATCAACGAGTACAACTTTGATCATCCGGATGCCTTTGACATCGAGTTGCTGATCGATGTGCTCACGAAGCTGAAGGAGGGCCGCAAGGTGGAGGTCCCGGTATATAACTTTGTCACCCATTGCCGTGAGACCCATACGAAGACCATGTACGGCGCCAATGTCATCATATTCGAGGGCATTCTCACCTTCCACAGTCCTGAGGTCCTCAGGCTGTTGGACATGAAGATATTCGTGGACACAGATCCGGATATACGTCTGGCCAGGCGCCTGAAGCGGTAATTGCATCGCTTAGCTCAGAAATGGCAGACTCTAATCTGAATCTGTATCTGAAATGACTTGCAGCGACATTTCACAACGTGGACGCGACCTGAGGGGTGTGCTCAAGCAATACCTGAACATGGTGAAGCCTTCGTATGCCAATTATATAGCCCCAACCATGGCCCATGCGGATATCATCGTGCCACGAGGCGGCGAGAACAAAGTCGCCATCCATCTCATTGTACAGCACGTGCACACCCAGCTGCAACTGGTGAGAGAGCGACCAGCTGACTTTGTGTAAATTTCAGTGTAATGTTAATGGAAATCCTCCTTCATTTGAATGCAGCGCGGGTTCAAGCTGCGCGAGACGCTGGCCAACTGGCCAACGTACAAGGACCAGCCAATGCCACATTCTCTGCATTTACTGGACCCCACGCCCCAAATCAAGGGCCTACACACGTTTATCCGTTGCCGGAATACGTCCAGAGATGAGTTCATCTTTTATTCAAAGCGCCTTATTCGCCTGGTCATCGAGTATGCCTTGAGCCTGTTTCCCTTCAAGATGACCACTGTGGAGACACCGCAGGGAGTGCTATACGAAGGCAAGCGCATGGCCTCTCGAAAGATCTGCGGCGTTTCCATATTGCGTGCCGGCGAGACCATGGAGCAGGCCGTCTGTGATGTGTGCAAGGACATACGTATTGGGAAAATCCTCATACAGACCAATCTTAAGACCGGGGAGCCAGAGCTTTACTACCTGAGGCTGCCCAAAGACATAAAAGACTACAAGGTGATACTAATGGATGCCACCGTTGCCACTGGGGCTGCGGCCATGATGGCAATTCGTGTCCTCCTAGATCACGATGTGCCCGAAGATAACATCATTCTGGTCTCGCTGCTGATGGCCGAAATCGGTGTACACTCCATTGCATATGCCTTTCCTAAGGTAAGTATTCCTCCTTCCTACTGGGGCATCGCATCCTTCCCCTTGGCCATGTGCTTAATTTTATCCATTTCGCTGCAGGTTAAAATCGTTACTTCCGCTCTAGATCCGGAGATTAATAGTAAGTTTTATGTAATACCCGGCATTGGTAACTTTGGCGATCGCTACTTCGGCACGGAGCCCTCGGACGACTACTAGAGAGAAGGCCACTCGACTACTGTGGACAAGCAACAAGTTTCTAATGTATCCTAGGCTAAGTTGAAAGCGTTACTTAAATTATGAATTCGTAACAAGATGCGTTTTTATTGCTCGACCTAAAGCTAGAGAAACCTTATGAGCAACTGCAGCAGAAAAGCCAGGCTTCCCACCACAAGGGCAATGCCCATATAGCGCTGGATCAGCTTGTCTCGATTCCTCCCGGTCATCGTTAATTCCATTGGAGCCTCTTGCTTTTTTGCACATCGCGTCCAGTCCCGCTCATCGTCCAGAATCTCGCCCACCATGCTGAATTTGCTGACACTGGTAATTCGGACGTGGACCCGCGTGCCCAGCAGATTGTCCTGCATGGGCAGCAGGACCTGCTCATAGCTTTTGTTGTGCCCCACATAGTGGAGCTTGTCGTGAGAGATTTCCGTGACCAGAACCGTGTACATTTCGCCCACTCGCTGCGCATACGGCTCGTAGCTGTAGAAGAGATCCGTCAGTCGTTTAGTGCGCTTCTTTACCAGGTTGGCGGGTATGCGCTCCATTTTCGCTGCCGGTGTGCCAGGCCGGGGAAAGAACTGATTGATGAACAAGCTGGGGAAGCGGTATCTGCCGCACAGCGTCATCGTCTCCTCGAAATCTTCTTCGGTCTCTGTGGGAAAACCGCAAATGATGTCGGTGGCAATGGTAAAGCCAGGATCACGTTCACGAAGAAAGTCCACCACGTGCTCGAAATCTTTGCGACAATATTCGCGCTTCATCTCGCCCAGCACCGAGTCACTGCCGCTCTGTGGAGACAGAAGATGTTAGCGGTTGATCCAAGGAATCGATTCGCATGTGGTTTGCACTCACCTGAACGGGAACATGTAAAAAGGCATAGACACGTCGGTGCTGTAGTACCTTTGCCACCTCTTCCAGATGCTCCAGAATGTAGGGGGGATTCGTCATGCCCACACGCAGCATGCAGTGCTCTGGGATAACTTCGACCAGTTTCCAGAGCAGCTCTGGCAGGGAACTGCCTATGTCTCGGCCGTAGGCCCCAGTGTCTTCCGATGTTAGCCAGACCTCGCAACAGCCTTCCGCAAAGGACTGTCGCGCACGATCCACAATCTCCTGGGGTGGATAGCTGGCCAGGTCTCCGCGAGCATGCTTCGTTTTGCAGTATGTGCACTGGTTCAGACAGCCCGTGTTTATGGATATTATCTCGATGAGTGGATTCTTCCGCACCTTGGGTTGTGACAGTGGAGCTCCGGCCACCCGACGACCATGTACCTTCTTGTTTTGCAGTTGCCGTACGCTATGTCCCTTCAGAGTCTCTTCCACCACCTCCACGACGCGATCGATCTGCTGCACTCCGATCACAGACAGGCCACGCAAATAGTCGGACTTTGGCGCTCCCTGGGGCACGCAGCCTGCCACCACAACATGCTTGCCGTTGCTCATCCCCGACTCGATCTCATTGCGAAAGGTGTCCTCGGATGGATTCTTCACGGTGCAGCTGTTGAGCAGCCACAGATCTGCTTCATCTTTACCGCTAAGTTTGTAACCATACGCTGCCAGCTGCCCGGCCATGTACTCGGAGTCCGAGTTGTTGTGGGCGCATCCCCATGTCTTCACAAACACCTTTTGAGTTCCAGGTATAACACTCTCGTAAATGGTGGGCCGGGGATTGGGCTTCTCTTCGGCATCGGTCTCCGGCTTGATTTGCACACGCTTCTTGGCGCGCACCGTCACACTCTTTTTGTTCTGGAAACGCTCCTGCGGCTTGACATCTTCGGCAGATATCAGATCCTCGATATCATCAATATCGTTGCCTGGAAAGTCCTGTTCAAGCTGGTGCATGTTTACTTTTGTAAACTTTTAATAGCACGGTTTTATTATATGTTCTTCTTTCTTGATCGTCGTATTCTAATGAATGTGTGTTGGCATATCGATACTTGTCGATGACAAGTATCGATATATCGAGTACATTGGTATTTCTTATAATACTATCGATGAGTAAATCTTAAACTAATATTCAAATCTTATAAACTAATATTCATATCTTACATTCGGGCAACCTGACTACAGATCGCCCACGATCTACACACTAAGGCATAAAGTTGGTTAAACATTTCTTATTCGGTATTGTCTTACTTAACATACTATTTCATCGATTAACAACATGAGACCATGGTTTTATCCTTAAACTCTACCCAGGGTTTAAGCCTTGCTGGTTTTAGTATACTTCGGAATGGCATTTGCGTCAACTGACAGTCCTCAATGTCGACAACCTCATAACGATCATTATCCAATACTCTATTGATCCTGTACGGTCCTCGATACTTTGGTGCTAACTTCTTATTGATCCCCGGTGTTGTGTTCACATGCCGGACTGCTACATAGTCACCAGGTTCATACTTTAATGGGGCTCTATGTTTATGGGCATACATCTTCTCATTTTCTTTTCTGCAACAACCGTATGTTTTCACTTGCTATTTCTCTTATAGTTTCCAACTCTCTAAGTTCTGACGCTAACTTCTCCTCAAGGTATTCGGTTAATTCATCTACAACGGGTCCTTTCTGGGGTATTCCAAATAACAATGTGCTAGGTGTCTTTTTCGTACTGCTGTTAACGGAGTTATTAATGGCGTGCTCTACCTTGCTCATCAACCTATACCAATCGGCTTGCTCAAGGGGCTCTGACAGTTTTCCTAACATAAGAGTAAGAACACGATTCACCCGCTCCACTTGGCCATTCGCCTGCGGTGCACCTGTAGCTACCTTAATGTGCTCTTCCCTCTCTCCTGCAGAAAACTAGAGAACTCTAACGAGGTGAAACAGGTCCCACGATCTGATATTATCCTAGTAGGGCGACTATAGAAATCAAAATATTTACTTAAGGCATCCTTCGCTTCCCGCGTGCTGGTACTATTAACCGGGAACAATTTGACAAACTTAGTGAATGCATCTATTACCACAAGGAGGTGTTTTCGCTTAGATCTAATACTCGGCAACGGACCCAAATGATCAACATGTAGGGTATGAAAAGGAACACACGACTTTGGGATACTATGGAGCGTTCTGTTATGGATTGTTTTAGGCATCGAGTGTAGTATACACGGTAGACAGTTTCTGATGAACCTTGCCACTTTACTTCTCATTGACGGAAACCAGTAGGTCCTCAAAAGGTCACTCACGCAATTCTCTGCGGCCAGATGTCCTAGTTTTTCGTGTGATCGCCTTATCAACTGCTCTTCCATACACATTGGTACATAAAAACATAGTTTGTTTTCACAACTCCTCTTGTAAACAATACCATCTATCATTTCAAAATCTACTTCAATTCCATCCTCTAGCATTTTTCGAATCCTAACTACTTCCTTGTCTCGCATCTGTTCTGTTTGCAATATCAAATCAACATCTTCTGGCGTTGCACCTACTACCCCAACTATCAATGATTTTAGTAATCTTTCCTCCTGAAACTCTAACTTGTCCCTCTCTACTGTATCCTCAACACATTTTTTCTCTTTATCTGAATTCCTACTACTAATGTACTTTACTCCCGCCACCACATCGTTAACGCTTCCTCTACATTGGCTCAAATCTCTAATTTCAATCTTCCAGCCATCCTCTTCCCTATATTCACTATTCTCTATGTTATCTCTAAAATCTCTATCATCAGACTTCCACCTATTTCCCAATCTACTTCCTACTGCACTTGATTCTCCACACTCAATCGCAGGGTTCTTTACGGTACTACTACGCTCTCTACTGATATTTAATTCTCTACACTTAATCACAGGGTTCTCTACGGTACTCCATGCTCACTACCAGGGTTGTCTCTACTTACACTATTCCTTGTATATTGCTTTCTACTCTCATCTTTTTCTAAATTAGACTTTTCTAAACCGTATTTGACTCTATAACCATCCTCTAACATATTCGTCACTTGATCTTGTCTGCTCAGCGCATCAACGTGCGCCATACTGGCCCCAGGTCTGTGCATAATGGAGTAATCATAGTTCTCTAACTCTAGGGACCACCGTGCTATCTTAGGACTAATTGACTTTCTGGTTAGCGTCTGTACTAACGAATTACAATCCGTGATTATTTTGAAGGACCTATGCTCCAAATATGCTCTAAAACGCCTCAATGCATAAATTATAGCCAATGTCTCTAGTTCGAAACTATGATAACGTGATTCTCTTTCTGTTGTTTTGCCGGAATAATAGGACACAGGGTGCATCTTCCCATCATCTTGTCTTTGCATCAGTATTGCGCCATAACCGTATGAACTTGCGTCTGTATGTAATTCCGTTTCTCTATTTGGGCTAAAAATGGCTAATACCGGAGGATTTGCCAACGCATTCTTAAGAGTTTCAAACGTCTTCACCTGTTCTCCATTCATGGGAAACGGACCACCTTCTTTTAACAACTGCACCAAGGGCTTAGCTGTCGTCGCAAATGACTACATGAAACGTCGAAAATACGAAAAGAATCCCAAGCATGAGTGCAGTGCTTTTACATTTAGAGGGACTGGGTATTTTTTCAATGCCTCAATATGGGAATCACTAGGAATTATTCCGTTTTGATTAAATTTATACCCCAGGAAATCGATGTTTCGATTGACAAACCTACACTTTTTTAGATTTATCTCTAAATTTTGCTCGCTAAACCGAATGCATAGTCTTTTTAATATATCCATGTGTTCTTCAACTGTTTTAGTCGCTACTAATATATCATCCATGTACACTACAATGCTTTTGTTCCTAATAAAGTCTCTCAAGAGCTCCGAAATAAATCTCTGAAAAATAGCGGATCCATTTTTTAACCCAAAGGGCATTCTCAAGTACGCATACTGTCCTTGCGGGGTCACAAACGATGTATACGGAACTGATTTTTCTTCTACGCCTATTTGATGATACCCACTTTTCAAATCTATAATGGAAAACCAGCACTAGTTTTCTAAAAACTCAAGACAGTCCTCAATAAGGGGCAATGGGAAATTATCTTTCACAATTCGTTTGTTCAGACCACGGTAATCGACACACATTCGAAGTTCTCCTGCTCTTTTTTTACTAGGACCAACGGGGAAGCATAAGGAGACTCACTATGACGGATTACTTTTTTTTCTAACAGATCATCTACTATTTCAGCTTCCTTCACTCTCTCATGGTAGGATAAACGACGCGGAGTACAATGAAATGGTGTTGTTTCTGTTACACGAATCTGCATCTGATACTTTGGTGGTGCTTTAAAGTCAAATTCTTTGTGTAAATAGTATGTCTTAATAACTTCCCTACACTTTTCTGCAAGAGTGGGTCCAAATTCGAAACCTATGTTAATATGTTCCTCTTCATCAATCTCTACCGACGCACAAAAGTTACTGAATTCGTCGCCTTGATTCATATTCTCGATGGCCATTTTGTCATTCCTTGAGTTTTCTTGTGTCTGATTTTTAAATGGATTAGAACGTTTGATTAGCTCGCTTCTTTCTGATTGATTACCATCTAACTTATCATATAGTCTTATGTTAATATTATTTTTACGTTCGGTGAATAAAGACGCGCAGGTTAAACTAATAGCTTTTTGCTTTAACGAACTTAATGGTGCGTGTTGCTTCGCATTGATATTTTTCTTATGAACTAATTTTACTTCAATAACTTTAAGGGCATCGCGTCCCAACAATACCGGCAAAGGCAGCATGTTATCATCTACGATGTTTAATAAAACGATATATTTCTTTGTGCAAAATTCAATATGGCACTTAAATTTTCCCCATATGGGAATTGGTTGTCCTCCTAGTCCATAGTATTTCCTAACTTCATTATAGGCTTCAACTATAGACGACTTCGGTATCAAAGACTTATGAATAAAACTTACAGGGCTACCTGTATCAAATAGACTAAAAATACTGACGCCTCTTTGTTCACCAAACGGAAGTCATAAAGTGATTAACTGGACAGCCGCTAAATCGTCGTTGTTTTTTTCTCCTGGTCGCTCATCATCTTGAACTGCAGCTACCCTAGTGGTCATCTTTCGTTTCGGGCACTGCGAATATAGGTGGCTGGTACTCCAACAGTTAAAACATGCCCCATCCGGTCTCTTTGGCTGACTGCATTCCTTCATAACGTGCCCAAATTGCCGACAGTTGTAGCAACGCATTGCGCCACCACCTTGCTGCTGCCCAACTTCCATACTCACATTTAGTTTTCCCTTTGTCATACCTTCGCTACGAATTGCTACGACGCCAGGAGCTCTTCTGACCTTATCATAGGTGACCATCTTGTCACGCAACTCGTTGAGTGTGCTGCAATATAGCATGGATGCTGCCATGCCCGTCTTGTCCTGCAGTCCCTCTACGATGAATTTGACCATATCGCTCGTGGCCATGTCTGCTTGCGACGCTATGCTGCACATTGCGACGAAATATTGCAATGCGCTTTCATTATTTGCAATTTTCCGTGCCTCCAGTCGCTTCCCAATGTCCCACGCTGTCACTTTCTGCAGCATAGCGTCGCAAGCAGACATGGCCACGAGCGATATGGTCAAATTCATCGTAGAGGGACTGCAGGACAAGACGGGCATGGCAGCATCCATGCTATATTGCAGCACACTCAACGAGTTGCGTGACAAGATGGTCACCTATGATAAGGTCAGAAGAGCTCCTGGCGTCGTAGCAATTCGTAGCGAAGGTATGACAAAGGGAAAACTAAATGTGAGTATGGAAGTTGGGCAGCAGCAAGGTGGTGGCGCAATGCGTTGCTACAACTGTCGGCAATTTGGGCACGTTATGAAGGAATGCAGTCAGCCAAAGAGACCGGATGGGGCATGTTTTAACTGTTGGAGTACCAGCCACCTATATTCGCAGTGCCCGAAACGAAGATGACCACTAGGGTAGCTGCAGTTCAAGATGATGAGCGACCAGGAGAAAAAAACAACGACGATTTAGCGGCTGTCCAGTTAATCACTTTATGACTTCCGTTTGGTGAACAAAGAGGCGTCAGTATTTTTAGTCTATTTGATACAGGTAGCCCTGTAAGTTTTATTCATAAGTCTTTGATACCGAAGTCGGCTATAGTTGAAGCCTATAATGAAGTTAGGAAATACTATGGACTAGGAGGACAACCAATTCCCATATGGGGAAAATTTAAGTGCCATATTGAATTTTGCACAAAGAAATATATCGTTTTATTAAACATCGTAGATGATAACATGCTGCCTTTGCCGGTATTGTTGGGACGCGATGCCCTTAAAGTTATTGAAGTAAAATTAGTTCATAAGAAAAATATCAATGCGAAGCAACACGCACCATTAAGTTCGTTAAAGCAAAAAGCTATTAGTTTAACCTGCGCGTCTTTATTCACCGAACGTAAAAATAATATTAACATAAGACTATATGATAAGTTAGATGGTAATCAATCAGAAAGAAGCGTTCTAACGTTCTAATCCATTTAAAAATCAGACACAAGAAAACTCAAGGAATGACAAAATGGCCATCGAGAATATGAATCAAGGCGACGAATTCAGTAACTTTTGTGCGTCGGTAGAGATTGATGAAGAGGAACATATTAACATAGGTTTCGAATTTGGCCCCACTCTTGCAGAAAAGTGTAGGGAAGTTATTAAGACATACTATTTACACAAAGAATTTGACTTTAAAGCACCACCAAAGTATCAGATGCAGATTCGTGTAACAGAAACAACACCATTTCATTGTAGTCGGCGTCGTTTATCCTACCATGAGAGAGAGAAAGTAGCTGAAATAGTAGATGATCTGTTAGAAAAAAAAGTAATCCGTCATAGTGAGTCTCCTTATGCTTCCCCGTTGGTCCTAGTAAAAAAAAAATCAGGAGAACTTCGAATGTGTGTCGATTACCGTGGTCTGAACAAACGAATTGTGAAAGATAATTTCCCATTGCCCCTTATTGAGGACTGTCTTGAGTTTTTAGAAAACTAGTGCTGGTTTTCCATTATAGATTTGAAAAGTGGGTATCATCAAATAGGCGTAGAAGAAAAATCAGTTCCGTATACATCGTTTGTGACCCCGCAAGGACAGTATGCGTACTTGAGAATGCCCTTTGGGTTAAAAAATGGATCCGCTATTTTTCAGAGATTTATTTCGGAGCTCTTGAGAGACTTTATTAGGAACAAAAGCATTGTAGTGTACATGGATGATATATTAGTAGCGACTAAAACAGTTAAAGAACACATGGATATATTAAAAAGACTATGCATTCGGTTTAGCGAGCAAAATTTAGAGATAAATCTAAAAAAGTGTAGGTTTGTCAATCGAAACATCGATTTCCTGGGGTATAAATTTAATCAAAACGGAATAATTCCTAGTGATTCCCATATTGAGGCATTGAAAAAATACCCAGTCCCTCTAAATGTAAAAGCACTGCACTCATGCTTGGGATTCTTTTCGTATTTTCGACGTTTCATGTTGTCATTTGCGACGACAGCTAAGCCCTTGGTGCAGTTGTTAAAAGAAGGTGGTCCGTTTCCCATGAATGGAGAACAGGTGAAGCCGTTTGAAACTCTTAAGAATGCGTTGGCAAATCCTCCGGTATTAGCCATTTTTAGCCCAAATAGAGAAACGGAATTACATACAGACGCAAGTTCATACGGTTATGGCGCAATACTGATGCAAAGACAAGATGATGGGAAGATGCACCCTGTGTCCTATTATTCCGGCAAAACAACAGAAAGAGAATCACGTTATCATAGTTTCGAACTAGAGACATTGGCTATAATTTATGCATTGAGGCGTTTTAGATCATATTTGGAGCATAGGTCCTTCAAAATAATCACGGATTGTAATTCGTTAGTACAGACGCTAACCAGAAAGTCAATTAGTCCTAAGATAGCACGGTGGTCCCTAGAGTTAGAGAACTATGATTACTCCATTATGCACAGACCTGGGGCCAGTATGGCGCACGTTGATGCGCTGAGCAGACAAGATCAAGTGACGAATATGTTAGAGGATGGTTATAGAGTCAAATACGGTTTAGAAAAGTCTAATTTAGAAAAAGATGAGAGTAGAAAGCAATATACAAGGAATAGTGTAAGTAGAGACAACCCTGGTAGTGAGCATGGAGTACCGTAGAGAACCCTGTGATTAAGTGTAGAGAATTAAATATCAGTAGAGAGCGTAGTAGTACCGTAAAGAACCCTGCGATTGAGTGTGGAGAATCAAGTGCAGTAGGAAGTAGATTGGGAAATAGGTGGAAGTCTGATGATAGAGAGAACCTTGGTAGTGATTTTGGAGATAACATAGAGAATAGTGAATATAGGGAAGAGGATGGCTGGAAGATTGAAATTAGAGATTTGAGCCAATGTAGAGGAAGCGTTAACGATGTGGTGGCGGGAGTAAAGTACATTAGTAGTAGGAATTCAGATAAAGAGAAAAAATGTGTTGAGGATACAGTAGAGAGGGACAAGTTAGAGTTTCAGGAGGAAAGATTACTAAAATCATTGATAGTTGGGGTAGTAGGTGCAACGCCAGAAGATGTTGATTTGATATTGCAAACAGAACAGATGCGAGACAAGGAAGTAGTTAGGATTCGAAAAATGCTAGAGGATGGAATTGAAGTAGATTTTGAAATGATAGATGGTATTGTTTACAAGAGGAGTTGTGAAAACAAACTATGTTTTTATGTACCAATGTGTATGGAAGAGCAGTTGATAAGGCGATCACACGAAAAACTAGGACATCTGGCCGCAGAGAATTGCGTGAGTGACCTATTGAGGACCTACTGGTTTCCGTCAATGAGAAGTAAGGTGGCAAGGTTCATCAGAAACTGTCTACCGTGTATACTACACTCGATGCCTAAAACAATCCATAACAGAACGCTCCATAGTATCCCAAAGTCGTGTGTTCCTTTTCATACCCTACATGTTGATCATTTGGGTCCGTTGCCGAGTATTAGATCTAAGCGAAAACCCCTCCTTGTGGTAATAGATGCATTCACTAAGTTTGTCAAATTGTTCCCGGTTAATAGTACCAGCACGCGGGAAGCGAAGGATGCCTTAAGTAAATATTTGGATTTCTATAGTCGCCCTACTAGGATAATATCAGATCGTGGGACCTGTTTCACCTCGTTAGAGTTCTCTAGTTTTCTGCAGGAGAGAGGGCAGAGCACATTAAGGTAGCTACAGGTGCACCGCAGGCGAATGGCCAAGTGGAGCGGGTGAATCGTGGTCTTACTCCTATGTTAGGGAAACTGTCAGAGCCCCTTGAGCAAGCCGATTGGTATAGGTTGATGAGCAAGGTAGAGCACGCCATTAATAACTCCGTTAACAGCAGTACGAAAAAGACACCTAGCACATTGTTATTTGGAATACCCCAGAAAGGACCCGTTGTAGATGAATTAACCGAATACCTTGAGGAGAAGTTAGCGTCAGAACTTAGAGAGTTGGAAACTATAAGAGAAATAGCAAGTGAAAACATACGGTTGTCGCAGAAAAGAAAATGAGAAGATGTATGCCCATAAACATAGAGCCCCATTAAAGTATGAACCTGGTGACTATGTAGCAGTCCGGCATGTGAACACAACACCGGGGATCAATAAGAAGTTCGCACCAAAGTATCGAGGACCGTACAGGATCAATAGAGTATTAGATAATGATCGTTATGAGGTTGTCGACATTGAGGACTGTCAGTTGACGCAAATGCCATTCCGAAGTATACTAGAACCAGCAAGGCTTAAACCCTGGGTAGAGTTTAAGGATAAAACCATGGTCTCATGTTGTTAATCGATGAAATAGTATGTTAAGTAAGACAATACCGAATAAGAAATGTTTAACCAACTTTATGCCTTAGTGTGTAGATCGTCGGCGATCTGTAGTCAGGTTGCCCGAATGTAAGATATGAATATTAGTTTATAAGATTTGAATATTAGTTTAAGATTTACTCATCGATAGTATTATAAGAAATACCAATGTACTCGATATATCGATACTTGTCATCGACAAATACTGACGCCTCTTTGTTCACCAAACGGAAGTCATAAAGTGATTAACTGGACAGCCGCTAAATCGTCGTTGTTTTTCGTTTCGTTTCGGGCACTGCGTTCGGGCACTTTCGTTTCGGGCACTGCGAATATAGGTGGCTGGTACTCCAACAGTTAAAACATGCCCCATCCGGTCTCTTTGGCTGACTGCATTCCTTCATAACGTGCCCAAATTGCCGACAGTTGTAGCAACGCATTGCGCCACCACCTTGCTGCTGCCCAACTTCCATACTCACATTTAGTTTTCCCTTTGTCATACCTTCGCTACGAATTGCTACGACGCCAGGAGCTCTTCTGACCTTATCATAGGTGACCATCTTGTCACGCAACTCGTTGAGTGTGCTGCAATATAGCATGGATGCTGCCATGCCCGTCTTGTCCTGCAGTCCCTCTACGATGAATTTGACCATATCGCTCGTGGCCATGTCTGCTTGCGACGCTATGCTGCACATTGCGACGAAATATTGCAATGCGCTTTCATTATTTGCAATTTTCCGTGCCTCCAGTCGCTTCCCAATGTCCCACGCTGTCACTTTCTGCTCAAAGACGTTGAGCAATTCTGCTCGCATCAATTGCCAAGTCAAAGGCGCCACATGGTCGATGTACGCCTTCGCCGATCCGCCTAGCAGCCGCTTCGCTAATATCCAGCATTTGGACTCGGATACACCATGGAAATTCATAATGTCCTCAAAGTTACTTATCCAACTGGTTACAGCCTGGTCGTCATCTCCAGAAAATGGACGCCTCAATGTGTGTCAAGTCGATGCAATCTCTCGGCGTTTCCAACTCCATAGCCTCTTTCTCCGTTTTCAATATGCTTAATTTGAGATCAGCTAAGCGCTTGCGAGAAACGTACAATTGTTCCAACTGCTGCAAACGGCGCGATTCTTCTTCGTAATCATCTGATCGCATGGTCAATTTCGAACAAGCGTTGTCTTGTCGCGGCATGAATGCTTCTCGAGCCTTCTGCACATTTTCACCATATTCTTCTGGCGCCGCTTTTACTGCGTGTTGTGCACTACGGTTGTCTCTATCTATCTCGCGCTCAACCGGGACTGCAAAAATGTCTGCCTGCATAGTCTCGTCTGCGCTTGGCGCCGTATTTCCTAGCTCATGCGTGTCTTCCATGATTTTTTTCACTGCTGTACGTAATTGGTGTATGTTGGCATCTTGATCAAAATATACGTTTTGCCTACGCAATATGTCGCTAAGTTCACTTTTGGTTTTCGCTCTTATGTCTGCATTGTTCATCGCAGAGTTTTTTGTTTTTTTTTTTTTTTTGGGCAAACCCCACACCTGATATGTAAACTTTTAATAGCACGGTTTTATTATATGTTCTTCTTTCTTGATCGTCGTATTCGAATGAATGTGTGTTGGGATATCGATACTTGTCGAGGACAAGTATCGATATATCGAGTACATTGGTATTTCTTATAATACTATCGATGAGTAAATCTTAAACTAATATTCAAATCTTATAAACTAATATACATATCTTACACTTTTTTTTTTTTTTTTTTTTTTTAGGGTTTAAGTTACCAAGCTACCCGTGAGTAGCGTGGGATTATTTGGCCGCCCGCCTTTTGAAGGTGGAAATTGCCAGGTCAAAGAATAGAAGATGTTGGAGTACTGTTTATAGCTTTACATCAATTTCGTCGATGAAGTCAATTAGTGTTTGGTACGCGCTGATGTTTTCTTTTTCAAAGAATTTGTAAATATCATTATATTTTCTTAGAGATGGGAAGTTTTGCCTTGTTGTGTTGTACTTTGTACAATTGAAAATTAAATGCGAGGCGTTATCGATACTATCGCATGTATCACATATGTTACTAGGAACTACATGCATTTTGGCGAGAGTGTGCCTATCGAATGCGTTACCACTAAGCAGTCTGTTGATTCTTTTTGCGTCAATGGCTTTAAGCTTACTTTTATTTAGGAACCACGGTTTGGATGATGTTGAGGGGAAAAGCGAGCAGTAACCTCGGTGCTTGATACTAGCAAACTCGGCGTATTCTCTCTCCCATTCTGCTTTTAAGATTCTGTGTATTTCGCACATAGCGTCTTTAAGGTTCCATTTAACCACTGTGTATTTTCCTCGTCTGTGGGCTTCTTTGGCTGCTGCGTCAACTGAAGTGTTCTGAGGGATGTTAGCGTGTCCGGGAGTGTAGTGAACCTCTACAGTTCTTAGATGTGGATTTTGTTGGATCTTTTCTCTGATTTTGTGGGCGATAGAGTTATCCTGAATGTTCTTCGCCAGAATGAGGGCCCCGTTTCTGCTGTCTGTCAGGAGCGCGACACGAGGAAAATTGTACAAAATAGCATGGTCTAATGCCTTCTCGATAGCAAGGAGCTCGGCGGACAACGAGGAAAGGGTTTTGTGCGTGTAATAGCTATCTAAAAAACCTGTCCTATCGTGCAGGAAAGCGGCGCTGGAATGCCCATCTGCGACTGACCCATCCGTGTAATAGATTTCAAAACCACCCTTTGTCAGCTGATCCTTCTTTTCCCCGTGGAGCAGCATGATACCTGCCTGGTCTATAGCGTGCTTGTTGGGTGCAGAACCCTTGAAAAATTCTAAGTCGGAGCTAATTTTAGTGCAAAACGAAGCTGTGTTCTCGAAAACCTCAACTCTATCTATTATGCTGCCAAACTCCCGATATGCCTTAGCGTAGCCCGTGTTTAAATCCCTATTTGCTGACACTGTTTCACTTGCTGGGAGATTAAATGCAAACACCTTAACCAACTCTTTCGCCGCCAGGAATCTCATCCTGTAGTCCGGGGGAAGTTCTCCTGCCATGTGATATATGATAGGAACGGGAGTGCAGATTATCAGAACCAGCGACTTTCTGAGGTGATGGTTGCAGTGGGATTTGATTTTGGCCAACGCAGATTTGGACAGGTTGCAGAATGATGAGCACGCGTACTCAAGCCTACTTCTGACAAATGCCTTGTAAAATATAAGCCCTCTTTTGGGGCTGATACCATAGTGACACCCACTGAGTAATCTGAGAAAAGCACAGTTTCTGTTCGATTCCGAGATGGCCAGATCAATGTGACCAGAGGCTGAGTTGTTTGCTGAGATAGTCCTGCCTAGGTATTTGATCTGCTCTACTTGTCTGATCTCAACTCCTTGATGCGAGATATTTAGCGCAGTTCTACGATTGTTGAAGTAAATCACTTTAGACTTCACCGGATTGAATGACAGGTTTAGCCTATTGCATTTTTCTTCGAACTTATCTATACTGTCTTCCAGCACCCCTTTCGCAATGGATACGTCTTTATGAAAACAAACTATGAAAAAGTCATCAGCATACTGAAACAGTAAGCAGTTATGACTGTTAATATCATGTAGTTCGGCTGTGTAAAGGTTAAAAAGGGTTGGGCTGAGACAGCTACCCTGGCTAACACCTCTGTTCACCTTTACCTCGCTTTTGCCCTTTATGAGAATTCGTCTGTTAAGGAAGCTGGAGATCCAAGCCGTGAGGCTTGTATTGAACCGCATATCTCTCATCCTGTGCTCGAGTGTGTCCACTCTTACGCAGTCGAACGCTCTTTGTAAATCTAGGCAAGCTGCGACAACCTGACAACCCCTCGCCTTCAGCGCCAGAACTTTGTTGATAAGGTCGTTGCTGCAAAGAGCCGTGGACCTGATTCTCCTGAAGGCATAGGACCTGACCGGCAGCAGGTCACAGTTTGCTATGTGCTCGTCCAACTTCAACTTTATCAACCCCTCTATGGATTTAAACAGCGTGTTAATCAAACAAATCGGCCTATGGTTTTGGAAGGAAGTAGGGTCTGCATTCTTCTTGGGGATGGGTACCATTTTTATCCTGCGCCAGACTTCAGGGCTGACGCCACTCAGCCATATTTTATTTATAATTTCAAAAATGTCTTGTTTTTTCCCACTTGGTAGCTTTTGAAGCATCCTGAACGAGATGCCATCAGGGCCTCTAGCCGAATTGGGGTTCCTCGTTTTTAGGAAGGCCAGGAATTCTTCCAGTTCCAGGGGTTCCGGGTCGTCTGGTCCTAACAAAGGGGCAGGAATTTTCTTAGGGGGCCTACTGTTTGACCTGGATGGGGTTACTTTAACCATATTGAGAAAGTTTTTGTCATCTTCGTTCGTCCATTTGTTCCATACATTTTTGATTTGACCGTATTTTTTGATGTTCTTCACCCTGCTCCACATAGAGGGCGATGAGGAGACCTCTTCTATAAACTTGGAAAAGTTGCGCTTTCTAAGATTTTTTACGTGATTTTGTAGATTTTTGTCAGCTTCTAAGGTTGCTCTGGCATCAGCCAATTTTTTGGTGAGGTAGAATTTTTGCCTGCAAGCGTTTCTCACGCGAAAAAGTTTTTCCGTTTCCTCGTTCCACCATTTCTTAGCAACGTACTTGCTCTTGCTTGGGAATGTGACCGTGTTTTTTAAGGTCAGGGATTTCACTTTTTCATTGAGCTCCTCCAGATTTGAGAAATCACTTGCACCCAGAATCCGGGCTATTCTGTTGTGAAGGATCTTCTTGCCTTGGAGGGGGGCATTTAGGCCTTGCACTGATAATACAATTGGGAAGTGGTTGCTGTTCGTAATTTTTGTTTTGAGGACTTGCCAGTTAATAGTTCCATTTCTGTAGTTCGAAAAAGAAAGGTCAAGAACGGAGAATTGAGATGGGCTCCTGGAGAAGGTTGGCGAACCGTCGTTTAGGCAGATAAATCCGGCCTCCCGGGTGGAATTCTCAATGCTGCGACCCTTGCGATCACAGATCGGACTTCCCCAGATAGAAGTCCTAGCGTTGAAGTCCCCGCCCACTATTGAGGGTATGTCAAGGGAAGCCGCGAATTCGAAAAACTTTTTTGTGCCCGATTTAAACTGTGAAACTGTTGTTGATGGCGGTGCATATATGCTAAAAATATTGAAATTGCTCTTGAGGTTTAATGTTTTTATTCCTAAAATTTCCAAGTCGTTCTCTATTTTTAAAATGCTGAATTGAATGTTTTTCCTGACGTAGATGCCAACCCCGCCGTAGCCGTCCTCTCTGGGTCTGCAGAAAAAGTTATAGTCTAAAATGCTGCAGTCCGCGTTGTTCAGCACCCAAATCTCTGAGAGGATGGCAATATCTATTGCGTTCTTGTCTAGGAACATTGAGAGGAGCTGTTTGTTGTTGTTGTCAGAATTTGAATATTTAGCTGAAGAATCTTCATTGTTGGATGTTTTGAGAACCAACTGCCATCCCTTAGGCAATCTGACGCCTATCTAGTTCTGCGTTGGAAGCATTGACAAATTCTCTAATTTCCTTAATAAATTTATTCGCTAAAGAATCCCCTTTAATGATGTTGTTTGTATCAATCAGGAACGCTGTGAGTTTGGCTCCTAGTGCGTTTAGCTTATCCTGGGCCAGAGAAGATGGCACGGATGAAGATCTAACAAATTTCTCGCTCATTTGGACGCAGTCTGAGTTTATTGAGTTCTTCCACTCTGCCATGTTGGCTTCTGCCTTGGCCGCCTCTGCGTTCCGGGCGGCAACCCTATTGGATTTAATCACTTCCGCGAAAGAGGCGACAGAATGAATTTCCCTGGCGGACTCTAAGCTGTTATTTAAGAATTCAGGGGAGCGGTTAGATTGCCAACTGGGTCTAGGAAATTCCCCTTGATCCCTTAGGTTGGGGGAAGTTCTATCAAAAAGGATCGGATATCTAGCCTTGACCTCAGCTCTAGTTAGGTTTTCCAGTGTCATACACTTTTAAATGGCGTAAGCTTTTTTCCTGGCCTTACACTGCGGGTGGGTGGCAGCATGTTCCCCCTTGCAGTTAGCACAGACCAGCCCTGAGCAGATAATATCTTTGCTGTGATCTTGTTCGCATTTGAAACATTTCGCTCCACTCTTGCAATGTTGCGCCAGATGGCCAAACCTAAAACACCTGAAACATTGAATAAGCTGAACAAAAGGTTTCACTTCTACTTTAGAATATAGAAAATTGATTTTGGTTGGTAACTGCTCTCCTCTGAACCAGAGTTTCACCCTGCCAGTAGGTACACGTTCCCCCGATGCTCTATCCCTTCGCGTATTACGAACTATCTCCTCAATTGGGATATCCGAGGTTACAAGCTCCGCTAGCTGTTCCTCCGAGTAGTGCCCGGGGATCCCAAAAATGAACCCTGCTTTTTGGACGAAGTGCCTAAAGATTCGGGTTGAGTACCCTTGAGCAGCGAAAACACTGTTTTCCACTAGCCCGTTTGCACACTCCGCCGACCCGCACACAATCTTGCACCTGCCATAGCCCATTCTAGCAACCTCCTCGATATCGCTAATGCCCTGTTTCAGCAGCAGATCGGAAAGATCAAACTGGTTTATAGCAATTCTGGCATTATTCGCACTCATTTTGTCGATACAAACAATGTATGGGCCTTTATGCCCCTCATAATACTTGTTAACGATGATTTTGCGGAATCACGGAAGCCACACAAACCGCGTCAGTCTTCTCTCTCTCCTTCGTCGTAGAAATGTTTGATGTCATGCTTGTTTTGGTGTTGGTGGACATGTTTGTCGACACGTTCGTCGACAAGTTTGGTTTCTTGCACAGCAGTTTAGAAGCCAAAAGCTGCGGAGCCGTTTTTGCCGCCATCTTTACTCCTACCCGCATGGCGGATTTAGCTTCTCCTTCCCTTTTTTTCAGCGTTTCCATGCGAATTTTAACTCCCGTCGACTTCTCCGTGGCCATCCTTGTCTTTCCTATGCTTGCCATGCTTCTCAGGGTCCAGACGGAGTTTCAAGAGCCGTTTTAAGAGTTATTCCGGAACGCCATGCAGTAAATTCCAGGTTTTTCGACTTAATTGATGAAGCTTTGGGAATTTCTTCGCGCCGTCTTCGTAGGCGTGTGAGGCGCCCCCAGAAGCTTCGGAAAATGTCTTTTTGATTAAAACTATCAGCGAACGTCTTGAAATATGTTAATTTTTTCCTTCCGCAAACAATTTTAGGTACGCGCCATACCAGTGTTGAACAACGTTTGTGTTTACTTTTCTGTTTCCCAGGAACATGTGCAACGCGGTCCAGCTGTTTACGTTTGAACAGTGTTGGTAAGCTCGATTGTGAAACATATTCGATTTTTATTCGATAAAAGGTAAGGCTACCATGACCTGTCCGACACCTTGCCTTTATTATTATTTTTATTGATTGTTAATTATTTATTTAATTATTAAATTATTTTGAATTCAATTATTGTTGAGGGTCGTTTTTCTAATTACTTTATAAGCACTTTTTACACCATAAAATGAATGTGGAAGTCATATACCCAAGCTTTTGCGGCTTAGCTTTGCACCCTACTATACATACACACACACTTATCAAACTCGGTTATCAGCGGGAGGGAATCATAATTCGCCAGACAGCCGCAGCAGCAACGCGTAAAAAAGTCTGTCGTTAGCAACTTCCGCGTATCCACAATGCTCCACATTAAATGTAAAGACACTGATCTTGACCCTATACCAGTCAAGGTGAGTAGAGCCACTCCCACACCCCCATTGGGTGTAGGCTTCTATTAATATTTCCATGCGCTTGTTGACAGATTGGCATCATTGGCGGATCCGGCTTAGATGATCCGGACATTTTGGAGAATCGCCAGGAAAAAGTAATTTCAACGCCGTACGGGGAGCCGTCCGATGCCCTGATTCAAGGTGAAATTGGTGGGGTGCAGTGTGTGCTACTCGCACGCCATGGAAGGAAACACGATATTATGCCCTCCAATGTGAATTACCGTGCCAATATCTGGGCCTTGCGCGATGTGGGCTGCACCCACCTCATTGTGTCCACGGCATGTGGTTCCCTGCGTGAGCAATTCAAGCCCGGCAACCTGGTGATGCCCCACGATTTCATAGATCGCACCACAAAACGCTCACAAACGTTCTACGATGGCTCAGCCACTAGCCCACGTGGTGTTTGCCACCTGCCCATGTACCCCGCTTTCAGTGAGCGTACCCGCAACATACTCATCGAGGCTGCCAAGGAACTGGAGATCCCAGCACACGAGAAGGCCACAATTGTGACTATTGGAGGACCTTCTCGTCCCGCTCCGAGAGTCTCATGTTAAGGGAATGGGGCGGCGTCCTTATCAATATGACCACGTGTCCAGAGGTTGTGCTGGCTAAAGAGGCCGGCCTACTGTACGGCTCTGTGGCAATTGCCACCGACTACGACTGCTGGCGCATGGTATACGAGGGTGTCAACGTGCAGGATGTCCTCAAGACCTTTGCAGAGAACGTCATCAAGGTGAAGAAGATTCTGGTGAATGGTGTGGGACGTATTGCCAAGGAGGATTGGTCGGAGGATATTCTAAATGCCAAGGTGAGTGTATTCTCAAGGTGTATCTCCACTTGATTGATTCTAAAATTGCTTTCTTGTTATAGCAATGTGTGTGCAACAATACCATGTCTGGAGCTATGTGACGTTTTCTAAAACTATCGACCGAAATCACCCAGGACACCATTAGGCGGAGGCGGCCTTTGATACCATCGATATATCCTAAAAACTACAAGAAACGGGTGCCCAAACTTACCTCCATCTCCATTCAGTACGAACTCGAGGAGGACACCAATCAGACTGCGGGCTCGACAATTAAGCCGGAACGAAGCACACCAGCGACCGATACGCAGTGAGAACATCAAATCAACAATCAAATCCCCCTTACATATCGAGCTAGCGCATTTAAAAGTTCACATTTATATAATTACATAGAGTTTCGTCTTTAAAATTAAAATTAAAATTGAAATTCGTGCATGTTAATGACCAGCCGGCAGCGTTTACGGACACTTGCGCTCCACTTGACTTTTTCCAGCCTCCTCGTACTCCTGCGACGATATCCACATCTGTTGGAACGTGCCAATGCTGGCCAGTATGGAGCCCCCAATCCAGGCACCGAACCTTCTTCCCCCCCTTCCATTGGCCGAAATCATTTTCAGACGAGTATTTGACGGCGCCCGCAGCTGTAGATCTCGATTAAGACGCTCGGGAAAGCCCTGGAGCAGCGTGTTGCCACCTGAACGATGGGAATATATGAGCAATGCGGCGAGGATCATTAAAGTGAATCCCTTACCTGTGACCACAACCGATCCGAAGAGCGACAGACGCACATCCGCATCGCACATGCCCACGCTGGTGGAGGCCAATTGGCCAGCACCCAGCATGGCATTGTCGAATAGGCTTTCGGCAATTTTGAAACGCTCAGAGCCAAAGTCCTGGTGATATCCATTGGGGAACTCGTAGTGGACAGTCGGTATCTGGGCAGCCACACGCTCGTCGAACGGATTCTCCAGCACCTGCAGAATATTCATCTGGAAGTCCTGCAACATTAGCTGAGTCATGTAGTTCTGCCACGACTGTGTGAGATTTTCGGGTAGTTTCCGCAGCGTGAAGCGAGCATTGTCCCGATCCTTGACTACATCCTTCGAGGCGATTTTATACACCGGGGACAGGTCGATATTATGTTTATCCAAATGCTGCCTGCATTGGCGGGAGAGGAAGTCACCGCCCAGGGGGGACTTGACTACCGCCTGCGAGAGAACATACCCCTCGTGCACGGGCACGGCCGAAGTATGCGTTGCACCGCTATCCACCACAAGCGCTGTGGCACGGCCGCTGGAGAATGCCGCCAGTACGGCATTTTTAACCAAGAAGAATGCTGGCACATTGTACTTCTCAAACATCAGCTCGGTGAGCTTCTCGCGGTTGTTGCGCACGTTCCAGGACGCCTCTGAGAAGAGCACGGGATGGTACTCCGGCTCCGATTGAATGACATTTGCGTAGGCATAGTCAATCACCTTCTCGAAGAGCTCCCAGTTGTCGATCATGCCATCCTTCATATAATACTGAACTTCCATTTGGGAGCGGGGAACATTTACATAGTTTGTGTCTACATAGTACTTGCGCGAGTCGGCATCTAGAAACGAGCAGGGGTGCGGTGGGAGGGTGATGTGAAATGATACTGTTCAAAAAATTTTCAATTGTTGGCGTTGTTCTACTCACTGTTGGGCGTCACATTGTTGTCAGTTTTGGTATCTGGATCAAGATTCGTATCCGGAGTTGGGGATGCTCCAATGCCGACAACAGAGGGTATCTCAGCCTTCGGCGAATCCTCTTGCGCGTAGCCCACACGCAACGAATGGTGCCCTGGATCGAAAACTAAGGCTCCAATTTCGTCGCCGCCATATATCATGTTGCCTCCATTCATCTTGGAGCGTCGGGACTACTTTTCAGCTTGATTTCTTGCAAAAGTTCTCGAAATGCCTGTCTTGTCTGTATTTATTTTTTGTGGCTTTTTTCACGACGCTTGCGTTAATGGCAATGGACCTATCGATAAAATATACTGTCTGAAATTCAGAAATATACCGTAATATACCGATGAAGAAGTGAACTTATCCCACTTAATCCCCCTGTTTTAAACAGGATAACAACTTGAGTTAAATCGCGAAAAATAATAATAATAATAATAGTTCTTATTGTAGATCCATCTCATCCTTCATCTTTACTTTACCATGAACTGCGCTAAATCATATTACTAGCTAAACAGGACCCTCAGCCCTGAATACACAATTTTATCCGATTGATATATCAATTATTTAATTTAAAAGTGATCGAAGATATGTGATCATGCGTCGTCGAGTCGATGTTTTATGACCATCTAGGTTTAAAATTAAAGTAAAGAACTTAGTTTGGAATTTTCGAAATAAAACGCCGATTAGTTCCGCTCATCGCAAAAATATACCGATTTAATTAAAATTCCCAAAAAAATATACAACATTTTTTCGCCAGTCGAAAAACTACCACCTACAAATATATTATCATAAAAAAACAGGTATCGATATATTCATATGTTTATAAAATTCGGGGACAACAAAAAATTTTGAAGATCAAATCCGTCGCGTCGCCGAATAGTGGCTGATCCGAAAAACGAAATGGGTACCGAAGCTTGCACAGCAATGGACAGCGAAAGCGGTAGAGACTCCTCAGTCAGCCCAATGGAAATAAATATATCCAACACAAATTGCAATTCGATGATAGTTCTGAACGATTTACGTCTGCTGGAGCTGATTACCAAGTATCCTTTTCTGTATAGTAAAGCAGCGCAGCCGGAACAGGACTCGGAATACGACGAGTGGGCCTGGAATCAGATTTCGAAGGAGTTTAATGCCAGCTACGAGAACTTGCCGCTGAGTGCCCCCTTCTCGGCAGACGAGCTGCAGTGGCGTTGGAACTTGCTGCTACCGACCATGGGCACCCTTTCGAAGGCGAAGGGACAAATTCCCTTTCAACTGTGGTCCCTTGTGACGGAGATCGAACGCTCGCTAAGTACAGAAAATTTGGAACCACCCAGGGACTTGATTATGGCCCAGAACTTTCTACTCACTCAGCTGCCATTGGTGGAGGCCATGACGCTCAATGAGCGTCGGCGACTGGAAGTCGAGTTCCTCGATATCTTATTCCAACACGAAATGGAGACACATGCGTCCGTACCACTGGGTCCCGAAGAGCAGGCCACAGTCAAGACCGAATACGATTAATTCCTCAGATCTGTTCGGGTCAAGGAGCTGCCCATATCGGCTCTGGCAGAACTCTCGCTTGATGGTCCTCAGTACAAACCAGTCCAACCAAAAATCGCACACACTTTTGCCATACCAGGTCCCCGTCCCAAAACCAATCTGGTCATTAGCAGTGTGTCTGGTGGCCAGGATCTCATTAATGTCCCGACGGCGACTGTTTTCATACCGATTTAAGCTTTCACGAGCAATGTGGTTGGACCCATTAATCCCGCGCCGGACGTTTCGACACCGTTTGATATCAATGTGATTGGTGCCAAGAAGGAACCCGTTGAGTGCCCGCCGTCTGTTTCACCACCGCTGGACATTAAGACAGAGGTGGAGGTGGCCCTTGCGGCCATTGAGATGGAAAATGTACGGGAAAATAACCCAGAAGAGGCACAAGAGAAATCACCGGAGAAAAACCGCACTCCCGTGGAGAAGCCCGATGATGCCACTCTAAATCCTAATCCGCGGTATATACCGATCAAGAGCGCCAAGTACTACACAAAGAAGCTACTCGTTCGGGTGAAGCGCATTGATCAGGACGAGTATTTGCCGCTGTCCAGCATGGCAAAGCGCCCAAAGAAACGTGAATCCATGTACATCAAATGCACATAAGTTTATTTTAAAAAATACATTACTATAAATTACAACTTAGACTATTCTTTAATCCGAATTGGTTTTCATATTTCGTTTGCTTCGCATGCTCGATAAACTAGTAACTAAACAAACAAATATGCGGGAGCGGGAGTAGGAGCTGGAGCTGAACTGGAGGCTGCAGGCGGGATAACGAGGACGTAGTGGCGGACAAGGCCTCATGTGAAATGATACTGTTCAAAAAATTTTCAATTGTTGGCGTTGTTCTACTCACTGTTGGGCGTCACATTGTTGTCAGTTTTGGTATCTGGATCAAGATTCGTATCCGGAGTTTGGGATGCTCCAATGCCGACAACAGAGGGTATCTCAGCCTTCGGCGAATCCTCTTGCGCGTAGCCCACACGCAACGAATGGTGCCCTGGATCGAAAACTAAGGCTCCAATTTCGTCGCCGACATATAGCATGTTGCCTCCATTCATCTTGGAGCGTCGGGACTACTTTTCAGCTTGATTTCTTGCAAAAGTTCTCGAAATGCCTGTCTTGTCTGCATTTATTTTTGTGGCTTTTTTCACGACGCTTGCGTTAATGGCAATCGACCTATCGATAAAATATACTGTCTGAAATTCAGAAATATACCGATGAAGAAGTGAACTTATCCCACTTAATCCCCCTGTTTTAAACAGGACAACTTGAGTTAAATCGCGAAAAATAATAATAATAATAATAGTTCTTATTGTAGATCCATCCCATCCTTCATCTTTACTTTACCATGAACTGCGCTAAATCATATTACTAGCTAAACAGGACCCTCAGCCCTGAATACACAATTTTATCCGATTGATATATCAATTATTTAATTTAAAAGTGATCGAAGATATGTGATCATGCGTCGTCGAGTCGATGTTTTATGACCATCTAGGTTTAAAATTAAAGTAAAGAACTTAGTTTGGAATTTTCGAAATAAAACGCCGATTAGTTCCGCTCATCGCAAAAATATACCGATTTAATTAAAATTCCCAAAAAAATATACAACATTTTTTCGCCAGTCGAAAAACTACCACCTACAAATATATTATCATAAAAAAACAGGTATCGATATATTCATATGTTTATAAAATTCGGGGACAACAAAAAATTTTGAAGATCAAATCCGTCGCGTCGCCGAATAATGGCTGATCCGAAAAACGAAATGGGTACCGAAGCTGGCACAGCAATGGACAGCGAAAGCGGTAGAGACTCCTCAGTCAGCCCAATGGAAATAAATATATCCAACACAAATTGCAATTCGATGATAGTTCTGAACGATTTACGTCTGCTGGAGCTGATTACCAAGTATCCTTTTCTGTATAGTAAAGCAGCGCAGCCGGAACAGGACTCGGAATACGACGAGTGGGCCTGGAATCAGATTTCGAAGCAGTTTAATGCCAGCTACGAGAACTTGCCGCTGAGTGCCCCCTTCTCGGCAGACGAGCTGCAGTGGCGTTGGAACTTGCTGCTACCGACCATGGGCACCCTTTCGAAGGCGAAGGGACAAATTCCCTTTCAACTGTGGTCCCTTGTGACGGAGATCGAACGCTCGCTAAGTACAGAAAATTTGGAACCACCCAGGGACTTGATTATGGCCCAGAACTTTCTACTCACTCAGCTGCCATTGGTGGAGGCCATGACGCTCAATGAGCGTCGGCGACTGGAAGTCGAGTTCCTCGATATCTTAATCCAACACGAAATGGAGACACATGCGTCCGTACCACTGGGTCCCGAAGAGCAGGCCACAGTCAAGACCGAATACGATGAATTCCTCAGATCTGTTCGGGTCAAGGAGCTGCCCATATCGGCTCTGGCAGAACTCTCGCTTGATGGTCCTCAGTACAAACCAGTCCAACCAAAAATCGCACACACTTTTGCCATCCCAGGTCCCCGTCCCAAAACCAATCTGGTCATTAGCAGTGTGTCTGGTGGCCAGGATCTCATTAATGTCCCGACGGCGACTGTTTTCATACCGATTCAAGCTTTCACGAGCAATGTGGTTGGACCCATTAATCCCGCGCCGGACGTTTCGACACCGCTTGATATCAATGTGATTGGTGCCAAGAAGGAACCCGTTGAGTGCCCGCCGTCTGTTTCACCACCGCTGGACATTAAGACAGAGGTGGAGGTGGCCCTTGCGGCCATTGAGCTTGCCATTGAGATGGAAAATGTACGGGAAAATAACCCAGAAGAGGCACAAGAGAAATCACCGGAGAAAAACCGCACTCCCGTGGAGAAGCCCGATGATGCCAGTCTAAATCCTAATCCGCGGTATATACCGATCAAGAGCGCCAAGTACTACACAAAGAAGCTACTCGTTCGGGTGAAGCGCATTGATCAGGACGAGTATTTGCCGCTGTCCAGCATGGCAAAGCGCCCAAAGAAACGTGAATCCATGTACATCAAATGCACATAAGTGTATTTTAAAAAATACATTACTATAAATTACAACTTAAGGCTATTCTTTAATCCGAATTGGTTTTCATATTTCGTTTGCTTCGCATGCTCGATAAACTAGTAACTAAACAAACAAATATGCGGGAGCGGGAGTAGGAGCTGGAGCTGAACTGGAGGCTGCAGGCGGGATAACGAGGACGTAGTGGCGGACAAGGCCTCATGTGAAATCATGTGAAATGATACTGTTCAAAGAATTTTCAATTGTTGGCGTTGTTCTACTCACTGTTGGGCGTCACATTGTTGTCAGTTTTGGTATCTGGATCAAGATTCGTATCCGGAGTTGGGGATGCTCCAATGCCGACAACAGAGGGTATCTCAGCCTTCGGCGAATCCTCTTGCGCGTAGCCCACACGCAACGAATGGTGCCCTGGATCGAAAACTAAGGCTCCAATTTCGTCGCCGCCATATAGCATGTTGCCTCCATTCATCTTGGAGCGTCGGGACTACTTTTCAGCTTGATTTCTTGCAAAAGTTCTCGAAATGCCTGTCTTGTCTGTATTTATTTTTTGTGGCTTTTTTCACGACGCTTGCGTTAATGGCAATCGACCTATCGATAAAATATACTGTCTGAAATTCAGAAATATACCGTAATATACCGATGAAGAAGTGAACTTATCCCACTTAAACCCCCTGTTTTAAACAGGATAACAACTTGAGTTAAATCGCGAAAAATAATAATAATAATAATAATTCTTATTGTAGATCCATCCCATCCTTCATCTTTACTTTACCATGAACTGCGCTAAATCATATTACTAGCTAAACAGGACCCTCAGCCCTGAATACACAATTTTATCCGATTGATATATCAATTATTTAATTTAAAAGTGATCGAAGATATGTGATCATGCGTCGTCGAGTCGATGTTTTATGACCATCTAGGTTTAAAATTAAAGTAAAGAACTTAGTTTGGAATTTTCGAAATAAAACGCCGATTAGTTCCGCTCATCGCAAAAATATACCGATTTAATTAAAATTCGCAAAAAAATATACAACATTTTTTCGCCAGTCGAAAAACTACCACCTACAAATATATTATCATAAAAAAACAGGTATCGATATATTCATATGTTTATAAAATTCGGGGACAACAAAAAATTTTGAAGATCAAATCCGTCGCGTCGCCGAATAATGGCTGATCCGAAAAACGAAATGGGTACCGAAGCTGGCACAGCAATGGACAGCGAAAGCGGTAGAGACTCCTCAGTCAGCCCAATGGAAATAAATATATCCAACACAAATTGCAATTCGATGATAGTTCTGAACGATTTACGTCTGCTGGAGCTGATTACCAAGTATCCTTTTCTGTATAGTAAAGCAGCGCAGCCGGAACAGGACTCGGAATACGACGAGTGGGCCTGGAATCAGATTTCGAAGGAGTTTAATGCCAGCTACGAGAACTTGCCGCTGAGTGCCCCCTTCTCGCCAGACGAGCTGCAGTGGCGTTGGATCTTGCTGCTACCGACCATGGGCACCCTTTCGAAGGCGAAGGGACAAATTCCCTTTCAGCTGTGGTCCCTTGTGACGGAGATCGAACGCTCGCTAAGTACAGAAAATTTGGAACCACCCAGGGACTTGAGTATGGCCCAGAACTTTCTACTCACTCAGCTGCCATTGGTGGAGGCGATGACGCTCAATGAGCGTCGGCGACTGGAAGTCGAGTTCCTCGATATCTTATTCCAACACGAAGTACCACTGGGTCCCGAAGAGCAGGCCACAGTCAAGACCGAATACAATGAATTCCTCAGATCTGTTCGGGTCAAGGAGCTGCCCATATCGGATCTGGCACAACTCTCGCTTGATGGTCCTCAGTACAAACGAGTCCAACCAAAAATCGCACACACTTTTGCCATCCCAGGTCCCCGTCCCAAAACCAATCTGGTCATTAGCAGTGTGTCTGGTGGCCAGGATCTCATTAATGTCCCGACGGCGACTGTTTTCATACCGATTCAAGCTTTCACGAGCAATGTGGTTGGACCCATTAATCCCGCGCCGGACGTTTCGACACCGCTTGATATCAATGTGATTGGTGCCAAGAAGGAACCCGTTGAGTGCCCGCCGTCTGTTTCACCACCGCTGGACATTAAGACAGAGGTGGAGGTGGCCCTTGCGGCCATTGAGATGGAAAATGTACGGGAAAATAACCCAGAAGAGGCACAAGAGAAATCACCGGAGAAAAACCGCACTCCCGTGGAGAAGCCCGATGATGCCACTCTAAATCCTAATCCGCGGTATATACCGATCAAGAGCGCCAAGTACTACACAAAGAAGCTACTCGTTCGGGTGAAGCGCATTGATCAGGACGAGTATTTGCCGCTGTCCAGCATGGCAAAGCGCCCAAAGAAACGTGAATCCATGTACATCAAATGCACATAAGTTTATTTTAAAAAATACATTACTATAAATTACAACTTAGACTATTCTTTAATCCGAATTGGTTTTCATATTTCGTTTGCTTCGCATGCTCGATAAACTAGTAACTAAACAAACAAATATGCGGGAGCGGGAGTAGGAGCTGGAGCTGAACTGGAGGCTGCAGGCGGGATAACGAGGACGTAGTGGCGGACAAGGCCTCATGTGAAATCATGTGAAATGATACTGTTCAAAGAATTTTCAATTGTTGGCGTTGTTCTACTCACTGTTGGGCGTCACATTGTTGTCAGTTTTGGTATCTGGATCAAGATTCGTATCCGGAGTTGGGGATGCTCCAATGCCGACAACAGAGGGTATCTCAGCCTTCGGCGAATCCTCTTGCGCGTAGCCCACACGCAACGAATGGTGCCCTGGATCGAAAACTAAGGCTCCAATTTCGTCGCCGCCATATAGCATGTTGCCTCCATTCATCTTGGAGCGTCGGGACTACTTTTCAGCTTGATTTCTTGCAAAAGTTCTCGAAATGCCTGTCTTGTCTGTATTTATTTTTTGTGGCTTTTTTCACGACGCTTGCGTTAATGGCAATTGACCTATCGATAAAATATACTGTCTGAAATTCAGAAATATACCGATGAAGAAGTGAACTTATCCCACTAATCCTCCTGTTTCAAACAGGATAACAACTTGAGTTAAATCGCGAAAAATAATAATAATAATAGTTCTTATTGTAGATCCATCCCATCCTTCATCTTTACTTTACCATGAACTGCGCTAAATCATATTACTAGCTAAACAGGACTCTCAGCCCTGAATACACAATTTTATCCGATTGATATATCAATTATTTAATTTAAAAGTGATCGAAGATATGTGATCATGCGTCGTCGAGTCGATGTTTTATGACCATCTAGGTTTAAAATTAAAGTAAAGAACTTAGTTTGGAATTTTCGAAATAAAACGCCGATTAGTTCCGCTCATCGCAAAAATATACCGATTTAATTAAAATTCGCAAAAAAATATACAACATTTTTTCGCCAGTCGAAAAACTACCACCTACAAATATATTATCATAAAAAAACAGGTATCGATATATTCATATGTTTATAAAATTCGGGGACAACAAAAAATTTTGAAGATCAAATCCGTCGCGTCGCCGAATAATGGCTGATCCGAAAAACGAAATGGGTACCGAAGCTGGCACAGCAATGGACAGCGAAAGCGGTAGAGACTCCTCAGTCAGCCCAATGGAAATAAATATATCCAACACAAATTGCAATTCGATGATAGTTTTGAACGATTTACGTCTGCTGGAGCTGATAACCAAGTATCCTTTTCTGTATAGTAAAGCAGCGCAGCCGGAACAGGACTCGGAATACGACGAGTGGGCCTGGAATCAGATTTCGAAGGAGTTTAATGCCAGCTACGAGAACTTGCCGCTGAGTGCCCCCTTCTCGCCAGACGAGCTGCAGTGGCGTTGGATCTTGCTGCTACCGACCATGGGCACCCTTTCGAAGGCGAAGGGACAAATTCCCTTTCAACTGTGGTCCCTTGTGACGGAGATCGAACGCTCGCTAAGTACAGAAAATTTGGAACCACCCAGGGACTTGAATATGGCCCAGAACTTTCTACTCACTCAGCTGCCATTGGTGGAGGCCATGACGCTCAATGAGCGTCGGCGACTGGAAGTCGAGTTCCTCGATATCTTATTCCAACACGAAGTACCACTGGGTCCCGAAGAGCAGGCCACAGTCAAGACCGAATACGATGAATTCCTCAGATCTGTTCGGGTCAAGGAGCTGCCCATATCGGCTCTGGCACAACTCTCGCTTGATGGTCCTCAGTACAAACGAGTCCAACCAAAAATCGCACACACTTTTGCCATCCCAGGTCCCCGTCCCAAAACCAATCTGGCCATTAGCAGTGTGTCTGGTGGCCAGGATCTCATTAATGTCCCGACGGCGACTGTTTTCATACCGATTCAAGCTTTCACGAGCAATGTGGTTGGACCCATTAATCCCGCGCCGGACGTTTCGACACCGCTTGATATCAATGTGATTGGTGCCAAGAAGGAACCCGTTGAGTGCCCGCCGTCTGTTTCACCACCGCTGGACATTAAGACAGAGGTGGAGGTGGCCCTTGCGGCCATTGAGCTTGCCATTGAGATGGAAAATGTACGGGAAAATAACCCAGAAGAGGCACAAGAGAAATCACCGGAGAAAAACCGCACTCCCGTGGAGAAGCCCGATGATGCCACCCTAAATCCTAATCCGCGGTATATACCGATCAAGAGCGCCAAGTACTACACAAAGAAGCTACTCGTTCGGGTGAAACGCATTGATCAGGACGAGTATTTGCCGCTGTCCAGCATGGCAAAGCGCCCAAAGAAACGTAAATCCATGTACATCAAATGCACATAAGTTTATTTTAAAAAATACATTACTATAAATTACAACTTAAGGCTATTCTTTAATCCGAATTGGTTTTCATATTTCGTTTGCTTCGCATGCTCGATAAACTAGTAACTAAACAAACAAATATGCGGGAGCGGGAGCAGGAGCTGGAGCTGAACTGGAGGCTGCAGGCGGGATAACGAGGACGTAGTGGCGGACAAGGCCTCATGTGAAATCATGTGAAATGATACTGTTCAAAGAATTTTCAATTGTTGGCGTTGTTCTACTCACTGTTGGGCGTCACATTGTTGTCAGTTTTGGTATCTGGATCAAGATTCGTATCCGGAGTTGGGGATGCTCCAATGCCGACAACAGAGGGTATCTCAGCCTTCGGCGAATCCTCTTGCGCGTAGCCCACACGCAACGAATGGTGCCCTGGATCGAAAACTAAGGCTCCAATTTCGTCGCCGCCATATAGCATGTTGCCTCCATTCATCTTGGAGCGTCGGGACTACTTTTCAGCTTGATTTCTTGCAAAAGTTCTCGAAATGCCTGTCTTGTCTGTATTTATTTTTTGTGGCTTTTTTCACGACGCTTGCGTTAATGGCAATCGACCTATCGATAAAATATACTGTCTGAAATTCAGAAATATACCGTAATATACCGATGAAGAAGTGAACTTTTCCCACTTAATCCCCCTGTTTTAAACAGGATAACAACTTGAGTTAAATCGCGAAAAATAATAATAATAATAATAGTTCTTATTGTAGATCCATCCCATCCTTCATCTTTACTTTACCATGAACTGCGCTAAATCATATTACTAGCTGAACAGGACCCTCAGCCCTGAATACACAATTTTATCCGATTGATATATCAATTATTTAATTTAAAAGTGATCGAAGATATGTGATCATGCGTCGTCAAGTCGATGTTTTATGACCATCTAGGTTTAAAATTAAAGTAAAGAACTTAGTTTGGAATTTTCGAAATAAAACGCCGATTAGTTCCGCTCATCGCAAAAATATACCGATTTAATTAAAATTCGCAAAAAAATATACAACATTTTTTCGCCAGTCGAAAAACTACCACCTACAAATATATTATCATAAAAAAACAGGTATCGATATATTCATATGTTTATAAAATTCGGGGACAACAAAAAATTTTGAAGATCAAATCCGTCGCGTCGCCGAATAATGGCTGATCCGAAAAACGAAATGGGTACCGAAGCTGGCACAGCAATGGACAGCGAAAGCGGTAGAGACTCCTCAGTCAGCCCAATGGAAATAAATATATCCAACACAAATTGCAATTCGATGATAGTTCTGAACGATTTACGTCTGCTGGAGCTGATAACCAAGTATCCTTTTCTGTATAGTAAAGCAGCGCAGCCGGAACAGGACTCGGAATACGACGAGTGGGCCTGGAATCAGATTTCGAAGGAGTTTAATGCCAGCTACGAGAACTTGCCGCTGAGTGCCCCCTTCTCGCCAGACGAGCTGCAGTGGCGTTGGATCTTGCTGCTACCGACCATGGGCACCCTTTCGAAGGCGAAGGGACAAATTCCCTTTCAACTGTGGTCCCTTGTGACGGAGATCGAACGCTCGCTAAGTACAGAAAATTTGGAACCACCCAGGGACTTGAGTATGGCCCAGAACTTTCTACTCACTCAGCTGCCATTGGTGGAGGCCATGACGCTCAATGAGCGTCGGCGACTGGAAGTCGAGTTCCTCGATATCTTATTCCAACACGAAGTACCACTGGGTCCCGAAGAGCAGGCCACAGTCAAGACCGAATACGATGAATTCCTCAGATCTGTTCGGGTCAATGAGCTGCCCATATCGGCTCTGGCACAACTCTCGCTTGATGGTCCTCAGTACAAACGAGTCCAACCAAAAATCGCACACACTTTTGCCATCCCAGGTCCCCGTCCCAAAACCAATCTGGCATTAGCAGTGTGTCTGGTGGCCAGGATCTCATTAATGTCCCGACGGCGACTGTTTTCATACCGATTCAAGCTTTCACGAGCAATGTGGTTGGACCCATTAATCCCGCGCCGGACGTTTCGACACCGCTTGATATCAATGTGATTGGTGCCAAGAAGGAACCCGTTGAGTGCCCGCCGTCTGTTTCACCACCGCTGGACATTAAGACAGAGGTGGAGGTGGCCCTTGCGGCAATTGAGATGGAAAATGTACGGGAAAATAACCCAGAAGAGGCACAAGAGAAATCACCGGAGAAAAACCGCACTCCCGTGGAGAAGCCCGATGATGCCACTCTAAATCCTAATCCGCGGTATATACCGATCAAGAGCGCCAAGTACTACACAAAGAAGCTACTCGTTCGGGTGAAGCGCATTGATCAGGACGAGTATTTGCCGCTGTCCAGCATGGCAAAGCGCCCAAAGAAACGTGAATCCATGTACATCAAATGCACATAAGTTTATTTTAAAAAATACATTACTATAAATTACAACTTAAGGCTATTCTTTAATCCAAATTGGTTTTCATATTTCGTTTGCTTCGCATGCTCGATAAACTAGTAACTAAACAAACAAATATGCGGGAGCGGGAGTAGGAGCTGGAGCTGAACTGGAGGCTGCAGGCGGGATAACGAGGACGTAGTGGCGGACAAGGCATAATGTGAAATGATACTGTTCAAAAATTTTCAATTGTTGGCGTTGTTCTACTCACTGTTGGGCGTCACATTGTTGTCAGTTTTGGTATCTGGATCAAGATTCGTATCCGGAGTTTGGGATGCTCCAATGCCGACAACAGAGGGTATCTCAGCCTTCGGCGAATCCTCTTGCGCGTAGCCCACACGCAACGAATGGTGCCCTGGATCGAAAACTAAGGCTCCAATTTCGTCGCCGACATATAGCATGTTGCCTCCATTCATCTTGGAGCGTCGGGACTACTTTTCAGCTTGATTTCTTGCAAAAGTTTTCGAAATGCCTGTCTTGTCTGCATTTATTTTTGTGGCTTTTTTCACGACGCTTGCGTTAATGGCAATCGGCCTATCGATAAAATATACTGTCTGAAATTCAGAAATATACCGATGAAGAAGTGAACTTATCCCACTTAATCCCCATGTTTTAAACAGGATAACAACTTGAGTTAAATCGCGAAAAATAATAATAATAATAGTTCTTATTGTAGATCCATCCATCCTTCATCTTTACTTTACCATGAACGGCGCTAAATCATATTACTAGCTAAACAGGACTCTCAGCCTGAATACACAATTTTATCCGATTGATATATCAATTATTTAATTTAAAGTGATCGAAGATATGTGATCATGCGTCGTCGAGTCGATGTTTTATGACCATCTAGGTTTAAAATTAAAGTAAAGAACTTAGTTTGGAATTTTCGAAATAAAACGCCGATTAGTTCCGCTCATCGCAAAAATATACCGATTTAATTAAAATTCGCAAAAAAATATACAACATTTTTTCGCCAGTCGAAAAACTACCACCTACAAATATATTATCATAAAAAAACAGGTATCGATATATTCATATGTTTATAAAATTCGGGGACAACAAAAAATTTTGAAGATCAAATCCGTCGCGTCGCCGAATAATGGCTGATCCGAAAAACGAAATGGGTACCGAAGCTGGCACAGCAATGGACAGCGAAAGCGGTAGAGACTCCTCAGTCAGCCCAATGGAAATAAATATATCCAACACAAATTGCAATTCGATGATAGTTCTGAACGATTTACGTCTGCTGGAGCTGATAACCAAGTATCCTTTTCTGTATAGTAAAGCAGCGCAGCCGGAACAGGACTCGGAATACGACGAGTGGGCCTGGAATCAGATTTCGAAGGAGTTTAATGCCAGCTACGAGAACTTGCCGCTGAGTGCCCCTTCTCGCCAGACGAGCTGCAGTGGCGTTGGATCTTGCTGCTACCGACCATGGGCACCCTTTCGAAGGCGAAGGGACAAATTCCCTTTCAACTGTGGTCCTTGTGACGGAGATCGAACGCTCGCTAAGTACAGAAAATTTGGAACCACCCAGGACTTGAGTATGGCCCAGAACTTTCTACTCACTCAGCTGCCATTGGTGGAGGCCATGACGCTCAATGAGCGTCGGCGACTGGAAGTCGAGTTCCTCGATATCTTATTCCAACACGAAGTACCACTGGGTCCCGAAGAGCAGGCCACAGTCAAGACCGAATACGATGAATTCCTCAGATCTGTTCGGGTCAAGGAGCTGCCCATATCGGCTCTGGCACAACTCTCGCTTGATGGTCCTCAGTACAAACGAGTCCAACCAAAAATCGCACACACTTTTGCCATCCCAGGTCCCCGTCCCAAAACCAATCTGGCCATTAGCAGTGTGTCTGGTGGCCAGGATCTCATTAATGTCCCGACGGCGACTGTTTTCATACCGATTCAAGCTTTCACGAGCAATGTGGTTGGACCCATTAATCCCGCGCCGGACGTTTCGACACCGCTTGATATCAATGTGATTGGTGCCAAGAAGGAACCCGTTGAGTGCCCGCCGTCTGTTTCACCACCGCTGGACATTAAGACAGAGGTGGAGGTGGCCCTTGCGGCCATTGAGCTTGCCATTGAGATGGAAAATGTACGGGAAAATAACCCAGAAGAGGCACAAGAGAAATCACCGGAGAAAAACCGCACTCCCGTGGAGAAGCCCGATGATGCCACCCTAAATCCTAATCCGCGGTATATACCGATCAAGAGCGCCAAGTACTACACAAAGAAGCTACTCGTTCGGGTGAAACGCATTGATCAGGACGAGTATTTGCCGCTGTCCAGCATGGCAAAGCGCCCAAAGAAACGTAAATCCATGTACATCAAATGCACATAAGTTTATTTTAAAAAATACATTACTATAAATTACAACTTAAGGCTATTCTTTAATCCGAATTGGTTTTCATATTTCGTTTGCTTCGCATGCTCGATAAACTAGTAACTAAACAAACAAATATGCGGGAGCGGAGTAGGAGCTGGAGCTGAACTGGAGGCTGCAGGCGGGATAACGAGGACGTAGTGGCGGACAAGGCCTCATGTGAAATGATACTGTTCAAAAAATTTTCAATTGTTGGCGTTGTTCTACTCACTGTTGGGCGTCACATTGTTGTCAGTTTTGGTATCTGGATCAAGATTCGTATCCGGAGTTGGGGATGCTCCAATGCCGACAACAGAGGGTATCTCAGCCTTCGGCGATCCTCTTGCGCGTAGCTTACACGGAACGAATGGTGCCCTGGATCGAAAACTAAGGCTCCATTTCGTCGCCGCCATATAGCATGTTGCCTCCATTCATCTTGGAGCGTCGGGACTACTTTTCAGCTTGATTTCTTGCAAAGTTCTCGAAATGCCTGTCTTGTCTGTATTTATTTTTTGTGGCTTTTTTCACGACGCTTGCGTTAATGGCAATCGACCTATCGATAAAATATACTGTCTGAAATTCAGAATATACCGATGAAGAAGTGAACTTATCCCACTTAATCCCCCTGTTTTAAACAGGATAACAACTTGAGTTAAATCGCGAAAAATAATAATAATAATAGTTCTTATTGTAGATCCATCCATCCTTCATCTTTACTTTACCATGAACTGCGCTAAATCATATTACTAGCTAAACAGGACCTCAGCCCTGAATACACAATTTTATCCGATTGATATATCATTATTTAATTTAAAAGTGATCGAAGATATGTGATCATGCGTCGTCGAGTCGATGTTTTATGACATCTAGGTTTAAAATTAAGTAAAGAACTTAGTTTGGAATTTTCGAAATAAAACGCCGATTAGTTCCGCTCATCGCAAAAATATACCGATTTAATTAAATTCGCAAAAAATATACAACATTTTTTTCGCCAGTCGAAAAACTACCACTACAAATATATTATCATAAAAAAACAGGTATCGATATATTCATATGTTTATAAAATTCGGGGACAACAAAAAATTTTGAAGATCAAATCCGTCGCGTCGCCGAATAATGGCTGATCCGAAAAACGAAATGGGTTACCGAAGCTGGCACAGCAATGGACAGCGAAAGCGGTAGAGACTCCTCAGTCAGCCCAATGGAAATAAATATATCCAACACAAATTGCAATTCGATGATAGTTCTGAACGATTTACGTCTGCTGGAGCTGATTACCAAGTATCCTTTTCTCGTATAGTAAAGCAGCGCAGCCGGAACAGGACTCGGAATACGACGAGT